>NC_138176.1:165718131-166168742 GCF_964165515.1 Mesoplodon bidens
TCTTTCAGCCCACCCCTGCTTTGTCATAAGGTGATGAAGTAGCTGTGGGCACCTGTCACTAACTTGGTAGACTATCTCCCACCAGGAGATTGTACATCCATCACATAGGGAGGTGAGAGGGATCATCCCCTACCGCCTGAAAGGGAGGAGTGAAAAGTCCACCCTTGGGGTGTCAGCTGGATCAAGCCACAGAAGAGGGCCAGGAGGGAGCAGTTGTTCTGCCTAGGGAATGGCAGCATCAGCCTTACAGTTCGAAGGGGCAAAGAGAGTCATACTGGACAGTTGCAAAGGAGCGAGACAGTTTTCATAAGTAAAAACTGCTCTGGTTCTGGTGCAGTTTTCATTTCTGTGAAGTAACCATACTTTGCCCATGGAGAGGAAAGGCAGCAGTATGTGTGAGTGGGGTCCTCTGGCACCTTGGGGTCTGCTAGGCAGGGGGCGGGGGGAAGGCCAGACTAGCTCTCCGAAGCGTGAGATGTGAAACCACACAGCGTTACCTTTGAAGGCTTGGGCTCCTTGTTAGCTCTTAAACGGTTCTCAACTGTTATCTCTATCCAAATGGAATCTTTCCCTTTCAAGCCCTTTCTCTCTGAACTTCAGCTTGTGGTACAGCGAGAAAAGGCCCAATTATTCCAAGTACCTTTGCTGTATCATCATCTCCCCTTTCATGCTCTCTTCTCTGGAGAGTAGTTAAGTGAAAAGGCCAAATCCCACAGCACTGACAACCCACAGAGCCAGCAAAGAGACTCTGTTGTCACAGTGCAGCCTGTTGCTCTGCTTCTGGGTCCCCAGGCAGTTATGTCAGCCCAAGTCTCAAGCCCTTCCCTGCCGTA
The DNA here is from genome assembly GCF_964165515.1 of Mesoplodon bidens. Classification (NCBI taxonomy): domain Eukaryota; kingdom Metazoa; phylum Chordata; class Mammalia; order Artiodactyla; family Ziphiidae; genus Mesoplodon; species Mesoplodon bidens. The sequence goes on from NC_138176.1 coordinate 165,718,965, forward strand.
GCCTACTCCTGTGGGATTCCTCATGGCTGGACGAAGTCCTAACCTTTATTCTAGACCCTTGAATGTCAGTGATGAGAGTAGTAATGGAAGACAGAGATGGCTTGCAGGTGGGGTAGGGCCCCTGTCAAGTTGAAAGCCAATATTTCAGACACAAGGACCACTGAAGGGTGTCACTCCTGCCTCTCCTCACCTTCCCAAGGAAGGCTACCCAACCGAACCCTTCTCCATCATCTCTGCTGCCCAAATCCCCTTTCTTCTGGCCAGCACCCAAGTTTATACACCTCAGTTCTCCACCCTAGTTTATCTGCAATCACACCAAAAGGCATCACCTATCCTTATGCCGTCCTTTAGCGCGGAGAGTACTCATATCCATGCTGACCTTATACTAAAAACTAACAAACGCCAAGTGCTTACCCTGGGCTAGACACTCTTCCAAGCACTTTATGTATATTAACTCATTCAATTCTCGAGATAACCTCAGATGTAGATGCTATTAGTATTTCCATGTGAAAGATACAGAATCCAAGGGACAGGTTTGTTCAAAGTCACCCAGCCAGGAAGTGCCAGAGAGGTATTTAAATCTAAAGTCCATGAACTTTATGCTATAATGCCCCGTAATATTACTAATAATACTGGTAGTCTTAACAGTTCACATTGACTTACCATGTATGTGGATAAGTGCTTCATGGACACTAGCCCCTTTCATCCAAACAACACCATTAGGAAGGTCCATTAGCCCCATTTTACAGATGAGAAACTGAAGTTAAGATACATTATGTAACAACCCGGAGCCACACAACTAGTACGTGAGAGAACCAGATCTCCCCTTGACCTTAACCTACTGCTCTATGCCATCTCCTTGGTTGCGGTGGATGGCTCATGGCATGGCTGGCCTTGATAGGTGACACCTCCCAATGGCAGTGTCACATCTCTGCAGTTATTTTCTGGGTTTGATCTTGTTCTACCAGATCACTTGCCACAGACTGTTAAATGCCACTCCTTCCCTGACTTCAGGCACGTGCCACAGTCTATGCACAGTGATGACATCATGCATCACATCTTCAAGAAGCTTATTAACAAATGGATTTCTTTTCCTTTGGCAGGGAGGAGGCCCTCAAAACCAGATCCATTGCCCTTCTCATCCTAGGGATGAAAATAAAGCCCCCAGAAGTCTTTTTGGCTCGTGGGATGAGGCAGGGAGAGAGGAGACCAGCTCAGGGATATGGATCGACCCTGGACCACTTCAGCACTCACGTGAATTCCTTCCCTGAGTACTCTTCCTTGAGGCCAATATTGTAGGCACCCAGTGGTGCGGCTCCTTTGGAAGGCACAATTCGATAAACCAAAGTGTCATTTTCATAGCAAAGGTCTCTCCATTGGAGCAGAATGACTGGCAATCGTTAAAGTGTGGTTCCTCTCAAGCCCTTTGGGAGAAACACCTTTGCCCCCAGACATTTTAGTGAAATGCTCAGAGCATTCATCTATTTCCATTTCTTCAACATCATATCTAACCAAGTCTCCAACAAAACAGCTGTTTACATCTTACAAGGCACCCGAATTAAAAAGCCTGTTTCTCAGGCATAACGAAAACCTCAGCTTGTCACCAGGGTACACTTTAACGCAACTCCTTTTTGTGTTGAAGCTGAATGGCCAAAACACAGGGAGAACTCTGCTTAGATTATATTTATGGCAAGAAATGTAAAAGGAAAGAGAGAAAGAAGCTTAAATGGGGAAATAATGCTCTCTTTCTTACAGACAGCAGGAGGAAATGGATATTCTCTCTGCCGTGAAAGGTCAAGATGCCAACTTTGAATTGAACTGTAAAGACTAAATTCTGAACAATTATTCTCTGCAGCAGTTGTAAAAATTTCAGCAAATTGCAGCTGTCTTAGGTCTTTCACCCAGAAGGCCTACTCATTTCCATCAGTAGAGTTCACTCTCCCTTCCAACCTGGCATGTCCAACCTAGCACTAAATCCCTTTGCAAAATCTGTCCACAGAAGGGCGTGGCCAAAATCAAGGGCAGCTCAGGCAAACAGCACAGACACTGGGTTCAGCTCTTCTGAAAATCATCTTTATACATACACCATTGGAAAAAGTCATAGTTTGAAATTGTTTCAGCGGCCTGGCAATGCTTTTAAAACATGATAACCATCATACTTTACTCCTCTCTGAAAGGTTAGTTTAATCGTAGATCACAAAAAAATTGGTTTCCGCAAATGTATAATGGTTCATCTGTGTCACACTTGAACTAAATGCTTTTTTAAATGGAGCTGAAATTATTTTGATGTGTACACAGTCCCGGATTTCTATACAACCTTTTTTAACCAGCCCATCAGGAACCTTGCCTCTACAGCCTCATTAATAATTCAGATGTGCTGATGACTTTAAAAGATCTATGGAATTGAAGCTTAGGAAAAAAAAAAAAAAGCTCTGCTTGACAAAAAGATAAATGAATGTAGAAAGAAGCTGTAGGAGTCTGGCAAGCTGTAGATCATCTCAGAACAGATTGTAACTTTATCATTCTGTCAGGGGGAATAATTTAAAGCACTTAATCAGTTAGCTTCACTGTGAGGATGTAGCATTATGAATTCGTATCGTCCAATCTGTTCAAATCAAAGGGAACTTAATTATAATAGGTGAGAGAGCCAGTGCAGGAAGGAGAGAGAGGGATGGAGAATGATCCAAGAGGCAGGAAGTTTCCTGGGGTGTGTAAACCAAGCTGCTGAACAAAGGTTAGTGAGTGAGCTTTCACCAAGGCTCGTCCTGCCTCCAGCTCGGTGTCTACAATGGGGGCTCAGGGCACTGGACACAGCAAGAGGAAGCATGGTCCAAAGAGAGACAAGCAGAGTGGTTGTGAGCTGACCATACATACCAGATCTATAAATCATTAGCCATGCAGGGAGACACACACACACACACACACACACACACACGGTCCTCTATCATGATCAAGCCAGGTGAGCAATTTTGTTAACGTATTCATCCAGGACCACTGACAAGGCAGTTATGAATTGCTCTGATAGGCAGAAAAGAAGGCCGGAGAGGCCATTGTCTCTATAGCAGTGGGTGTGCTTGAAAGCTTTTTCCCTTTTTCTTTACTTTCCCTAAGCTACTAAAATGAGGCATATGATTCTCAAGTTAGAATGCACTATTTGCCCCAGTCCCTTTGTATCTGTACACATGGCTGATTTCCCAGAAAATTCCAATTGTAGAAAGAGGCGGGGATGAGGGCTGAGTCTTATGAAATAGCACTGAACTGCCAGGAGGATGCTAGGCCATTTTCATCCTCACCCCAGCCTCTGAATGCCCTGACTCAGCATTCTCTTTCAGCCATCTCTGGATTTAGGGTGGAAATGAAATGCCAAGACTTCGTCAAGCTCCCTTGTTGACAGCTTGGGTGATTATAGTCGGTTAAGATAGTGCCACTAGGAATTCTTTTCATAACTTTATAGCAACATAGAGTTTTCTTTCTTGAAATTAAAGCCATCTCAAAAGCCTCTGAAAACATTGGTTGCTATTCTGATTTTTCACCCTCATTGACCAGCAAAAATCTGTGGGCTTACTTTAAGATCCCCAAAACTGGCTGCAGAAGAAACAAAAGAGTGGTATGATTGAGATATACCTTTAAGTATGCTTGTACAAGCAAAGAAGGAGGTCCTGCATAAGATTCTAGATCACTCAGTCTGTGGAAGGGACAATGTCCCTCAGTTTCCACTCAAATCAATGGATGCACAAATCTTTCTTTAGGTGCAATGCCCATACCTAATATTTGTTATATTCACCATCTCCTCGCCACTAAAGCTTTTTAGGCCAAGAAATGAACCCCAGGGAACACTGCCAGAGTTAGTCTTCCAACCCCTCTTTATTCTCTGAAGTCCACCCCTGGTGCCTCCAAGTCCCAATAGCCCATTGGTTCATCACTTGCTACGGGCAGCTGAGGTATGTTTCAGGTTCCTGGGTTCTCCCTACACTGCACTGTCTCTCTTACCAATTACTCACTGTCAGCTTCTCTCAATTACCTTTTTTGCATTTTTCAATGAACTTTCCAAAGTCTTTGCCCTAGGACTAATTAAACTTCTCATTTCTCCTTCTTGTTCTCTATCCGTTTTGCCCTTTAGCAGAAAAGAAATGGTTTACAGATGAACCGGATAATGCATATCCCAGAAACATTCAAATCAAGCCCATGAGTACCCACATGGCTAACCAGATCAACCAATATAAATCCACAAGCAGCTTGATTCCACCAATCAGAGAAGTTGAAGATGAATGTTGACTCCCAGGAGACCAGAACTATTTTTTTAAAGCCTGACAAACTTCATAAATGGTGACGTGACTTTTCTTCCTCTTACATGCTGAATCACTGGTGGAAACGTTAGGATAAGCAAGAATTGCAAGAAAAATAAAGTAGACAGATCTTTCTCTTTGCCTTGAATATTGCTTCCATGTATTTTGGAAAAGAAAATGATTTCATTTATATATGAACATACTAAAATAGTCATGTATAGCCTCTAGCATTTTAAATTATTTTTATTTATTAGAAGGAAAATATATTTTTTCTTTTTTTTCCATTGTCATATATATATTCCCTATATCTAACAATGCAAACTCAAAAGGAATGTGGCCAGACTCCTTATGCATACTTCTCTTCTTTCTCTCTTTTTCTTTGAGGAGAATGATGGTCACCACCACAGTTAATTATAATTAAGGGAAATGGATTATTAAGACAACTTTAAAATGGTCCAATAATGTAAACATGTATTTTAGTAAATTTTAAAAAGAAGACAAAAGAGGGCAGGTGAATTTCCTAGATGGGTATGCATTTTGGCTGTACTGATACCAGCTCTTAATAAATGGAAAGTTACTTATTTTCGAAAGTCATATTTTTGTAGTTTTAGTTTTCATCCTGTATTTCTCACCTTTTGTTCATATATTTAAAGGGAAGACCTTCTTGCAGCTTTTCTACAAATGCCAGATCGGGTTTACCCTGCCAACTAACAATACCAGGAGGGTTGTGAGCATGCCTGGGACATGGAAGTTGAGGACCAGATGCACAGAAGACATTTCTCTGTTTGTTGTTCTAATGGTGGGGACTCCTTCCTACATGCTGTTATGCTTCTCGTTTCATATCTCCAAACCAACCAAGCAGTAATTGCAACTTTGGAAAGGTCTGGTGGACTCTCTCCCCATTCCCCAAGTCCAGGGCTTTTAGCCTGAAAGTTTGTAAACACCAATGAATAGTTTTACTTAACGATAGGATATGATAACACATTCATGCTATTCGAGTTTTTGTGTAAAAGCCAGAAAAGTTCCATGATCAAGGAGATGACTTTTGCCCAGATATAAATTTTGCAGGCTTTCCTTTAGTTGCTGGGACAAAACACACAAACTTGTTACAGCAACCTAAAAAATAATAACAACAAAAGGACAGCAATGAATGCACTTAATATAGACTGTTAGAAAAAGCCTTTGAAAATTACCAGCAATGAAATCTAATGTATCAGCCACTTCAAACTGTGGTCAAAAAGATTTTTCTAACCATCAGACACAATTCCGATGTCTCCGAGCTCTGCTTTTGCTTGCATGCTCAGTGAAATGGTGTCCCAGCAATTGTTCCATTCCAAATGATTTTCAACTTCAAAATGATCAATCTTTGATAGAAACATCAGGATCTCTGGAGCAGCATGGATGTGATAGTGATTTTTATTTTCTTAAAAATGTAAACTGTGGACACTTGAAGAAACCAAACTAACCAGAATATCGCCCAAAGTCCCATGCTATCTATTCCATTAGGCCATGACCCCGTGGTACGTAGTATGTTACAGCAAATCAGATCAGAGCCAAGCAATGAAATCATCATGAAAACATAGGTCCACTAAGTACTCCAATTACCAACGTAGGCAAAATGAGCTTCCACCACTGTCCTGTCCCTGCAGAGCCAATGTAGTTGTGTTTCCACCTTGTAGGCGTCGTCCTAAAGTGACTTGTCAGACTATGGTTACCCTGTCGTCACATTTTTGTAGAATTAGTTCTATAAAAGTATCGTGAATATAATGTATGTACAACTGGATTGTTTAAAAATTACTTATAATCAATCACTAGTCTTCTCAGCAGACTAAAATGACGTCAGCATTCTCTTCAGGCTTATAAACATTTCTTGGTTTCCAACAGAAGTAAGATGGATTTGTGGGGCGAAACCCTTGCTGAGAGTTGACAACTTTCTGGAAAGCTAGGCCTTCTTCTACATAACAATTTTGTATTGGGTTCACCTTAGTACATTCTTAGTACATCAATCCATGCTCTTCTTTCCTTCATGAACCCTAATGGGTTCCTGATAACTTGATAACCATTTCTGAATTTGTCTTAACTATTTGGTCTCCTCTGGCAGCCACTGGTGGCCACCACCTAAATGCTCTTCCATTAGAGGAAGTTAGGCCACGGTGTCCCATGCCTGCTGCCCTCTCTTCCCCATCTCTCCAAACCAATGCACATTGGAAACAGAAGTACAAACTCCATGCCCTTTATGGCTAGAGATTTGAATCTAAGCTTTTTTTTTTTTTAAACCAAAATGGCTAAGATAGTTTCCTGGAGCAAGGGCTGCCCTCCAAAAACCAGTTGGCCGGAATCCATTTTCTTCTAAGGTAGAGCAAGGTTGTGCTGTTTTGCCTTTGTAATAATGAATTGTTTGGGGCCAGAAAATGAAATAAGGCATTTTTTAAAGGGAGTATACAAAACGACTGGCTGGTGGCTCCTTTGGCAAAAACTGGTACCCAGTAGACGGAAAGTGAAATGGAAACAGAAAGGAGATCGTAAGATCACTGAAGGGCTTGAAGGAATGCCAGAGCTTCCTGATTTGTTTCTATTTGTTGAGCCCTCTGGCCCTGAGGGAATCCTCACCTCACCACGCTCTGACAGACCTATCTTCCTGGCTACGTTCAGCACAGACCAACGATGGCCATCATTGGTATAGTCCATGTTATAAGGCTCTGACGTCCCACCCCAGTTTAGGATTCCAGAGAAGCTATTTTCTCAAATTAGTAACTCAGGTGCTTTGGGAATCAAACTCACCAACAGGCTATTTTAAAAGCAGAAAGCACCTGCTGATAAAAGCATCGTCACCATCATCATCTTTCTCATTTAGAAAACTTTTGCTTTCATCTGAGCAATTTTATATTTTAAAATAGCCCCTTGAACCAACATAAAACACCTTCAATAAAACTGGTTGTGACTAAGGCATGTTGGAGAACTCCCAGAAGCTCTTTCCTTCCAAAGCTTGGGGCATCTTATAATGTACTTTGTATAAAATTTAATTGAGGACTTTAAATAAACAGGGAATTCGAACTGTTTGGTTAGGATTAGAAAGGGAGAAAGTGAGAAGGCATAAGAACATTGGGGATATTTTCATGTTGAAAAGCGAAGAGTCCAAGTTGCCTACTTATGGTTTAATACAAGGGTTCACAAGCTACATCTGCAAATAACTAGCTATCCACTTCAAAAAGGTTCTTTTAACTCTCTGAGTCTCAGTGACCTCATTTGTAAATGAAAGTGACTCATCTAGATGACTCTAAGCTCCCTTTCAGATCTGAGAGGATGTGTTATGAGTTAAAAGGGGGGGAGCATGGGAACAAGCCAAGCCTCTGGAGACAGTCTTGTCCTGCACTAGAATAATGGTCCTTCTTGCTGCACCACCCAAGCAGTCCTCCTGAGGGTAGTGGCTTTTCTGCTCTGGTCACATAGCAGTTATGTTCATTCCTCTGCTTTACATTTGGGAGTCTCCTTAGGTTCAAAACGCAAATTTCAAAATTCACACTCACCTGAATCATGTTGATCTGATTTTTCTGTGTGTCCCTAGGGTTTTCTTCTCAATCTCATCCTGGCCTGCCTTTTTTATTGGCTCAAGGCTCAATTTCCATCAATCCCTTCATTTCTAACCCATATCTCCAATCTCCAATATGTAGTTAGAGGCTCACAACCCCCAGATTTCTGCAGTTTTCCTCATTTTTATTTCTGCATGTGGGTCTGGGCACTAGGAAGGTACCAGTCTTACTTCTCACTTCATTTCCCGTCCTCTGTTTATTTGATTTTTTTTCCTTTCATTAGTACAACTATTTCTTTGCTACTTACATTCATAAGTCTAATTTTCATCTACCATTTTTCTTTGTCAAAGAGAATCTCAGTTTAGAAAAAAAGGAAGGGAGGTAGAAAGAGAGAAAAAAATCAAACCAATTGTGACGTGAGTCACCTTACTTATAGACGACTAGACACATCATTCAAATTGGACATGGAATTCCAGTGCAGAATCCATCCATTTACTATGGGAAGCAGAGGGAAAGTAAGATGAGACTTCAGAGAAGAGGCTGGAAAGTAAATTGTCTTAAGGGCCAAGCTAAGAGGTTGAGGCTTGCTCTGGAAACTCATGGAAAGCCACTAAATGTTTTAAACAAAGTACAAACACCAATATCTGTGCATTTTTTAGGTTGTATATTTTGCGAAGTCAGTTCTTCCTGGAAGTCATCGAGAGCAGATATGCAGAGAGTTGAACATTCTCTCAGCAGCATGGAGTTCTCAAGGGTGCAAACTCCAAGTCCACAACTCAGCACATGAAGTCCTACCTTCCTCAAATAAATGCTATAGATCCTACTACTTGTAGAAGGTCAAATGGCAGGGTAGGGGCTGGTGTGGAGGCTGCTTTGAGGGCTGGCTGTTGGGGTCATTGGCTGTAGTTCTGGAAAAGGTTCTTTGTGAAAGGAACGCTTAATTGGGACCTCAATAGAGGAAACCTGTGGAGGAATAGGCAAGAATGCACGCAACTGAGAACTGTTGTGTTAATTAGTTCAAAGTGGAAGAAGCTGAGCACGATCTATAAAGGCAGGCTTTTCAGGCAAAAGGCATGGGGAAAGTGGAGCTGAGACGAGGGCTACGGAAGGTCCTGTGGATTTGGACGTCAGAACCACAGAGGTATGTACACAGTGGGGTGTATGGCTGGGTTCTCCAAAGGAGGAAAGGTAGGTGTGGAAGATTTTTTGAAGGCAGAAAAGCATGGGAGCTACAACCATATTTTTTTAAGGGCTAAAAAGAGCAGAATAAGTAGGTACTCCTGGAAAAGGAGACCTAGGGTACTCCAGAATCAGAAAAACGGGAAACCAGAGATGGAAACTTTAAGAAAGAGAGAGCAGGTCATGCATGAGGTTGGAAATGAAGGTGTTGGAGATGGTGACTCAGAAGTAAAAGGACTCACTTGAAGAGGGCAGGGACTTTGCTTGTTTGTTTTATCTCCAGAGCTTGTCATGAGGCCTGGCTCTGGGTGGGCAGTCAGTTGGTCGCTCTGTGTTACTTTGGATGCCGTAGGCAATGGAGGTTGGATAAGACTTCTAGGTCACTGGAACTCTTCCTGGAGAAGGATCAGAAGAGAGGGATCTTGAGGTGTGCTTTTTCTTTTGCCTCCCTGTTCATGTCATTCCATTGTTCCTCATCTCCACGCACTGGCGGCTTTGGTTTCAGCATTCCTAAAACAAATGCAACAATCCCTTTGCTTTAGTGGCTTTTCTGGACAGGCAGCATGAGGATAGAGGGGTTTTGGCTTTGGTGAAAATCAATCTTAATTTCTAGGTAGATTTCAAATTTAAAAAGCTTTCCTTTGGTCTGTTTTTCCCCTCGAGGACTTCTGTGTTTCTTCTCCTCCACCTTGCTATTCAGCAGAACAGGGACAAAAGTGACACCAAAGTGCTCCAGTGTGCCTGCCTTAGGAAGCTTTCCTGGGCCCGCTGTTCAGAATCTTAGATGGAAATGTCCACACGGCACCGTCATACGCCCGCCAGAGCAAACTAGAGCGTCCGTCACATGGGACTGAGGGTCAGTGTGAGAAAGGCAGCCAGCAGGTAGGGGAGCCCTGCCAACAAGGTTGACGGAGCCCCACTTCCACACTAAACCAAAGCCCCCTGCCCCAGAGCAGCCTGCTCCCCTCCCTTCCTTCCGCTGAGCACAGCCTGAGACACATTTGACCAGAACTGCAACATTTCAAACATAAACCAAGGTCTGCCTGGAAATCCTAATTAAAAATGTTCCATTCCCAGGTGACACAGTCACATCCTGCCTAAAACTTATGGCCCACATCCCACCACCCACATGCTAAAAAGAAACCTTCCCCCACTTAACACCAAAACCTGCACTCAATGTTTCTTCAGGGGACAAAGGAAAAAAAAAAGTATGCTTATATAGAGGTCAGCCTACGGGTTCATTAAGGAAAAAGAGCATGGCTTATTCATCTGTCTTTCAGACGTTTGATTGTTGGCATTATGGTGGTGGTGGTGATGATAATGATGATGATGGTAATGATGAACTTCTATGACCTAACCGGATTGGAAAAGAGACTAAATGCTGGTGCTCTGAAATGATCTACTCAACTCTGTCATCTGTAACAACCAGTGATAACTCTCTTGTCTTGTAAAAAGGGTTTGTACATAACTTGTACATGGTTTCATTTTGTATTTTTCGCAGATTAAAAATTTATGTATTTGTGTTCTAAAATGGCGAGCGTGCCTTGTGTCTCTGTAGCACCCACACATCTGTGGGGGTGGGGTGGGGGAGTGGAGTCTCTGAGTTTCCATCAGGTTGCTGTAGCTCTCCCTGAAGGCAAAGTTGTGGACTGATAGGAGGCATGGGAATGGCCTTCCATTGCCTTTCCAGCTTCGAGTGTGAATAGAGCCCTGCACCTCCAAGGATACTGTCAGTGGGTACCAGCCCAAGACAGCAATGGATGGCGGGGGGTGCGGGGTGGGGGGAGGAAGAGCTGCTGTCATTAGATGTGGTGCCTGGGAATCAGTCCCTCCAGGGTCACACCATGGCCAGAGGGCCCACAAACTCCTGCAGAAACCTCCAGCATGCAGGTTGCTAAAGAAATAGGCAGCCTTCAGGTAGGCCCCTGGAAAGCTAGAATGTGTCTGTCCTCAGCCACCTGCAACCAAGCTAGTTACCCTTTCCTGATATCTGCATAGCGAAACAGTGTTCTTTTTCCTTGCATTTAGCTTATCAAGACAGCCTTTAGAAGTTTTGATTCATCCTGCCCCATACTCACCCCCACAGAGAAATCAATGAAAATTTATTGCAAGGCAAAAGAAGAAAGACAATGACAACAACAAAAAACCTCTTAAAAATTGGTGCTGTGGTCTCAGGGCCATCATTTAAATCATATTCAGAATCCTAAGTTTGAACTCTTTTAGGGAGGCCAGACTCCCAGAGTTAAGGCTGGTCTAGCCTGGAGGAAAGGAAGGAGCTAGAGAACGGAGAAAAGCCACCTACGTTGTATGTATGTAATGTGTATAATGATTGGCATTGAATGTATTCTAGAGATTGTCTCATTTGTTCCTCAGCCACATATTTACTGAATAGCTATTATGTTCACATTCCTCTCTACTGGGAGCTGGGGATACAACAGTGAGCAGCATCACAACCCCACTCCAGTCTGGGAGGGGATAAACAGCTAGTAGTCATGTATTAAAAATTAACCTATAGGGGTTAGTACAGTATGGCATTGGGAAGGCATAAGAGAAGTACTTAGCCATTTCAAGAACAATCTACCAACTGACTGATACTTTGAGAAACAAATTCCTATTCTACATAATCCAATACCAGCCCAAACCAGAACTCATTCCCAGGGGTCATCAAGGCAGGTTCACCTGTCAGAATGTGCCAATTCCTGACTGTCTTTGGACCCTGGTTTCTCAACTTGCCTTCTCCAATATTTGCTAACAAATCTGAACGTTGTTGGGGAATGTAATTGCAGAGCATATGGTACCCATTAGTTAGGCAAACTCCACTGCCAAATTTGGCTCCAAGGAAGGAGTCTGCACAAAGGATGAAGTATTAGGAAGAGATCGACAGTGACAGAGAAAGCAAATGAAAGAGATGAGACAGTGAGTTACAAAAAAGCAGGCTCGACATACCCAGCACGATGAATGTGGAACATATTTTTCTATTTGTTGAGAAAACAATATATGTGAATTTGTGCTAAAATCTCCCTGTAGCAAAAATCAAAGTAGACCATTCACCAGAATCAATGTTAACGGCTTTGCAACGTCAGATAGGATAGATTCTGCCTGGGAGAAAAACTGGGGGGAACAGAATAGACAGGGTGCAAAGGAAATAAAGCATGAATGATATCAAAATGTAAATATGGGCTCAGGACTATTTTAAATGTTAATGGACCAGGGCTTTCAGAGAAGAAACAGAATCTCATGCTTACTAACCTTTCACATTCCGAGAGTCTGACAATGTAGGCTAAGAATCAGAGATAAGAGGTCCCCCGAGACCTGGAAAGAATGATTGTATAAGGGGGGCCATGGGGTATCATCAGGCAGAAAGCAGTTCCCCTGCCCAGTCCAGCTTCTGAAAACTTCAGAGGAAGCAGGGCTGTGCCTGCACCCAGGTACATCCTGGCTCCTTAGCCTGGTGTTTCCAAAGAGCTAAAGTAGGGGTCCTCTCTTTCGCTGCCCACCTCATGCACCTTGGTTTTCAGTCTTTTGTAGTTATCTCACCCATACCTAATTTGACAGATTTTTTTTTGCTAAGTCATTATTTCTTTTTTTTTAATTGAAATATAATTGATTTACAATGTTTCAGGTGTTTAGCAAAGTGATTCAGTGATATATACATACATACATCTATGTATCAAAGTGATATATACATATATATGTCTATGTATCTATATCTATCTATTCCTTTTCAGATTCTTTCCATTATAGGTTATTACAAGATATTGAATATAGTTCCCTGTGCTATACAGTAGGTCCTTGTTATGTATCTATTTTTTATAGAGTAGTGTGTATCTTTTAATCCCAAATTCCTAATTTATCCCTCCTCACCCCCCTTTCCCCTTTGGTAACCATAAGTTTGTCTTCTATGTCAGTGAGTCTAATTCTAATTTGACAGATGTTTTAAAAGCAAGTTACCTTAATCAGGTCTTTCTGAAAATCACCAACTTTGTTTTAGTAGAATCAATAAGCTCTTTCTTATCCTTCTGTTTCTTTGGTTAGCACACTATTTAATTCAATTGCATACTACGGTAACAAGCACAAATGTTTCAGCTGGCTTGGGACTGCTGGGAGGCTCAGCTGGTAAAAGCATAAGGAGCATCCCACAAGGCATGAGATGTCAGTGTACGGCGGACAGCGGTGAGCATGTTCACAGGCGGATAGTGAGGGAGCGGCAGCTGACCCAGCTAGTTGATAAGCAGTGCTCAGTTAAGAGGGCTTCTAATAGAAACAATCGTAGGTCTCTATCAATGAGAGATGAGTTAAATGAATTTATTCATACATTCAGTGGAGTACTAGACACTCAGTACAAAGGATGAAGTAGATTTATGTATATCAGGGGTTGGCAAATTATGTCTTATAGGCCAAATGTGGCCTGATGCCTGTTTGTAAATCAAGTTGTATTGGAACATAGCAATGCCTTTTCATTATGTATCATCTCGAACTGATTTCCTGCTGTAACAGTAGAGATGAATAATTACATCAGAGACTGTATGACATCTGTAAAGTATTTACTATCTTACTTTATACAGAAAAAATTTAGACTCCTGACCCATATTGCATACAGGGAGAAAATAAAACATATAGTCAGATCCCATTACTGTTAACTTATTAGGTATATTTATATATTCATTAAAATTTGGAAGAAAATAAGGTCGAGCCATAAACAATGATTGTGAAGTTAAGGCAGAGGCAGAGGGGGAAAATTAAGAGACCTACGAGGGACTTTTGCTTTTCACTTTATACATTTCTGTTTTGTTTAGGTGTAGGTAGATTAAACATGCATAACTATCATCAGGAAAAGTGCTTAAGACACTTCTTTTTAGGAAAAATGACTGTATATGGGCCTAAGACCACAAACAACGTAAGTAGCTTTATTGGGATGGGAATGAAGTTCCGTTCACTGCACAGACCTTTCTAGGGCTCTGCATTTCCTAGTTCCTTATTTCTAAGTGTCCTATATATAGCAGGCAAGTATGAGACACGGTGACATTTTCTCCTCCCTTCAGAGCTTGCTGTAATTGTTGGGCTCTGGACCTGCCAGGCTAGCAAGCATGTGTCTTATTCTACCACAAACTCTTCCTCCTGTAATTGTATACCCAGCACCAACACAGCACCCTGGACTGAGCTGCTGAAATCCAAGCTCCAAGGCTACCTTTTTCCATAGACTTCAACTTGGCAACACTGGCCTTGATCGTGGCCTTATTCTGTTTTGCAGTTTTTTTTGTTTTTTTTTTTAACAAGGCATCTTCCCAAGAAATGACATGCCTTTCTAGGATCTTTTATCCATTAAAACAAAAACTATTAGTTAATCATAATAGAGCATACGTATTAGTTGCACACATATTAAATGTATAAAATTAAGTAAACAGTGAAAGTAGGTCTCCCTCCTATTTCTCAGTCACCCAGCTCCCCTCCTTATGGACAGTCATGGTTAATAGTTTCTTCTTCATCCTTCTAGAAATAGTTTATGCATATATAAGCATAATCCAAGCATAACATGCTATATACTTTATATACATTCTATATAGCTTTTTAAAAACAATATAATGTATAGATTATTTTTTAATCCATCCATCAATCTGTCTAAGGGCTACATGGTATTCCATGTAAAAAGTAATTTATTTAGCCTTTCTCCTACTGACAAATATTTAGGTTGTTTTCAGTCTTCTTCTATTTCACCTAAGCTTCAATGAACATCCTGTGCATATATCTTGGTGCATGAATGTGAGCTTAATAGTAGGGGAAATTCCCAGAACTGGAATTGCTCTGTCATTTAAAAAAGCATTTAGTTGTATTAATATTGCCAAATTATCCCCCAAAGGAGGTGTCTTAAATCATAATTTTACCGTTTATCACTGAGACCCAGGTTTCCCACACCCTCTTCAATGTGGGATATTAACCAGAATGATTCTGACTACAAATAACAGAATACCTGGCTAAAGTGGCTGAGACATTCCATGTTTATCCTCTGATAACATGGAAATCCAGAGGTGAGTTGGCCACAGGGCTGGTTGATGACAGGAATGAGCCATCTTTACCAAGAGTCTCGGTGTTCTCCATTTTTGTGCCCTGCTGCCTTCAGCAGGTTGGCAGTATCTGTGCTCATGGTCAACAATGGTGGCAGTTATTTTAGCAGCCATGTACAGACACAGCAATGCCCTGTGAAGAAGAGGACATTTTCTCTTGTGGGACTCTTCAACATAGAGGAAATATTTTCTAGAGAAAGCCAGTACACTTCCCTTCAGGTCCTATTGGCCACGATGGGGTTCCAGGCCCACACCCAAAATAGTAACCAGAAACAGATCTGATAATTATGCGTTTGACTTAGACTTTGGGTGATTATGGTTTATCCATGTTAGACTGGCAGGTGAGGTCACCTGCACCGTACATGGGGACAGGTGTAAGAGGAGAGGATTGACTGGCATGCAATATGAGAGAAATCTGGGAGTGATCGAAATTTCTGTGTCTCAGTTTTAGTGATGGTTGTGTGCTTGTATAAACTTGTCACAATTAATGGAACGCACAGTGAAAATCAGTGCATTTTATGGCATAAAATGAGATTGAGATATGGCATATCTCAATAAAATTGATTAAAAAACAAAAGACAGGGCTTCCCTGGTGGCGCAGTGGTTGAGAGTCTGCCTGCCAATGCAGGGGACACGGGTTCGTGCCCCGGTCTGGGAAGATCCCACATGCTGCGGAGCGACTGGGCCCGTGAGCCATGGCCGCTGAGCCTGTGCGTCTGGAGCCTGTGCTCCGCAACTGGAGAGGCCACAACAGTGAGAGGCCTGCGTACTGCAAAAAAAACCAAAAAAAAACAAAAAAAAACAAACAAAAAAACCACACAAGAAAACAAAAGACATTATAAAATGACAACAATCAAAACTGTAGTGCTGATGCATGACTTGAAAGACAGAGTAAAGAAATAAAGAGGCCAGAAATTTCTCCCAAATATCTGGTAATTTAGAACAGGATAAATTAGTGGAGAAGAGGTGGTAATTCAAATGATATTGAGTTACTTGAGTAGTCATGGGGGTAAAATAAAACTTCTTGCCTGTTGAGAATTAAATTGTTGGAGTCCTAACCCCCCCAAAAGACTTGTTGGAGTCCTAACCCCTATAACCTCAGATTGTTACGTTACTAGGAAATAATGTCATTACAGATGTGATTAGTTGAAATGAAGTCACATTTGAGTAGGGTGGGCCCCTAATCTAATATGACTGATGTCCTTAGAGGAAGAGACAGAAACACAGATGGAAGATGGCCATGGGAGGATGGAGGCAGAGAGTGGAATGATCAGTCTGCAAGCCAAGGAAAACTAAGGATTATTGGCCACCACCAGAAGCTAGAAAGAGGCAAGGAAGGAGTCTACCCAGAGTCTCAGATGGGCCTGTCTCCTGATACCTAGATTTAGGACATCTAGACTTCAGCACTGAGGGAGAATAAATTTTTGTTGTTTTAAGTCACCCAGTTAGTGTTACTTCATTATCAACCTAGGAAACTAATACAAGACTTATCTAACTCTTTATGCAAAAAGTAAATTACTTGTAAGATGAATAAGGTCTGGATCTGCTGTGCAACATTGTGCTCATAGCTAACAATATTATATACTTAAAAATCTAAGAAGGCAGATCTCATGTTAAGTGTTCTTACTGCAGTCAAATAAAAACAACTAACCAGATAAATAACTGAAGAATTAAAAAGCAATAGAAGAAAATATGCCAGGCATAAAAAATAAATCTCAGATTGAAAGGCATTTTAACTATGACACAATATTCAAAGGCATAAATTAAAGCTGTAAATAACTAAATTACTTTAAAAATATTCATATCAAAAATAATAAAATATTGTATATAGTAGCATAAATCCACTTGTCAAAAGACAAAGATTATGTTTTTATTTCTGATAATCACAAACTGGTAAATTGTTCCAAATGTTCCAATGAGAATAGCTAGGAAAGCTATCTACCTATCTATCTACCTATCTTTTTCAAAGAGAAAATGTTTGCTGAGGGCACTGGTGAGCTACAACGACAGTGACAAAAGTCAAGATTTATCACTACGTATTTAATGCTTTTTCATGTAACTTTAAATGGATTCATTTTTAAATTTTCATATTGTTTATGTTTGTTTTTCACATATAGAGATCCATGTACATTATGGTATATTGACCATATACCCAGTGACTTCCCCAAATTTACTTATCAATTCTAATAATTTGGCTTTATTACTTTGTGTGTCCTCCATACACAATTATATCTGCCAACATGGGAGTATTATTTCTTTATTTTCAGTTATTATACTTCTATTACTTTTTTCTTTTTTTTTTTGTCTTATTGCTTTAGTGAACACCTCCTGTATGGTGTTTAATAGAAAAGGTATAATGAACATACCTGTGTTGTTCCGAATACCTGGGAGTATATATCAATATATCACATTTTCTTTACCCATTCATCTGTTGATGGACACTTAGGTTGCTTCCATACCGTGGCAATTGTAAATAATGCTGCTATAAACATTGGGGTGATTGCTGTGCTGGCTTTTTTTGACTTCCATTTGCACAGAATACCTTTTTCCACCCCCTCACTTTCAGTCTGTGTGTGTCTCTAGATCTGAAGTGATTCTCTTGTAGGCAGCATATACATGGGTCTTGTTTCTGTATCCATTCAGGTACTCTATATCTTTTGGTTGGAGCATTTAGTCCATTTACATTTAAGGTAATTATTGTTATGAATGTTCTTACTGCCATTTTGTTAATTATTTTGGACCTGTTTTTGTAGGTCTTTTTGTCCCCCCCTTTCTTTTTTCCTTCTTCTTTGGTTCTCTTCTCTTATGATTTGATGACTATCTTTAGTGTTATGTTTGGATTCATTTTTCTTTTATGTGTATCTATTACAGATTTTTGGTTTGTGGTTGCCATGAGGTTTTTGTATAGCAGTCTATATATGTACATGATAGTTTTAAGTTGCCGCTCTCTTAATTTCAAATGCCCCTGGCTGGGTTGGTTTATGGGCCCTGCCTTGTGTGAATGCTGCTGGCTACTGGTTAGTGGGGCCTGGTCACAAGGCAGCAGACTGTAGAACCTCAGGGGGCCGTGGGGCTAGTGCTGGCTCACTGGTGGACAGAGTCAGGGTCCAGAAGACTCTGGGGCTGTTGCCTCCTCCGCTGGTGGGTGAAGCCAGGTCCTGGGATTAGTGCCAGACTACTGGCAGGCAGAGCTGGGTCCTGGAGTCTGGCTACAGGGCCCAGGGGTCCCAGAGCTGGTGTCAGATCACTATTGGGGGTTGGGGGGCCTGGTTCCTGACACAGTTGAGTATGGCATCCAGGGTGTCCCGAAGGTTGTGTTGGCCTGTTAGTGGGCAGGGCCAGGGCCCAGCTGGTCCCAGGATAGGGTCTGGCCTGCTGGGGGATGGTGGTTTTCTTGCATCTGGAGTCTGCCCCCTGGTGGGTGAGGCTGGTCTAGGCTAGAGCAGGCTTCCTGGAGGGCAGGGCTGGTGCTGGCCAACTGGTGGGCGGAGCTGAGTCCTGGCCCTCTGGTGGGCAGGGCTGTGTCTAGGAGCATGTCTAGAGGCAACCGTGGCCTATCTGCTGATGCGTGGGCCGCATCCCCGCCCAGTTAGTTGTGAGGCATCCCAGCACGGGCACCTACAGGCTGTTGGCGGGGCCAGGTCTCAGCGCTAATGAGCAAGAGGGAGGAGCCCAAGAGAGTGCCCTGGCACAAACTTCCACGCATAGAAGGAGCTCCCAAATATAGCTACTGCCAGTGTCTGTGTCCCCAGCATGAGGTGCAGCCCCTTTGCCCCCACCATCCCACCCCTCCAGGAGACTCTCCAAGACTAGAAGGTAGGTCTGGCCCAGGCTTTTGCCCTGGGTCCCAGGGCCTGTGAGATTTTGTGCGTACCCTTTAAGAGTGAAGTCTCTATTTCTTCCAGTCCTGCAGGGCTCCTGCAATTAAGCCCTGCTGATTTTCAAAGCCAAATGCTCTTGGGACTTGTATTCCTGGTGCGGGATCCCTGGGCCAGGGAGCCCGATGTGGGTCTCAGAACTCTCACACTTGCGGGAGAACCTCTGCACTAAAATTATCCTCCAGTTTGTGGTCACTCACCCCGGGGTTGTGGGAATTGATTATATCATGAGCCTGCCCCTCCTACAACAAGATGTTGACTGTTGAAACTGGGTGATGGATACATAAGGTCTATTATACTCTTCTGTTTATTTTTTATATGTTTGAAATTCTCCATAAAGAAAACTTAAATTTTTTGACAACACCAAGTTTTAGTAAGGTTTTGGAGTAACTAGTACTCATAGATACTGGTAAGTAGGGAGATTGGTACACTTTTGGGTAGAAATATAGCAATCTCAAGTATATTTGAAGGTGAGCATAATGTACCACCAACCAGTTTTTCTTCTGCATATATGCTATGGAGATACCCTCACAGATATATACAAGGAGGCAGGCAAAATACTTTCAAAGCAGCACATTTTTTGCATGCACAAAAAGTTGGAAGCAATGTAGATGTCCATCAACAGGAATATAGATGGATTGTGGTATATTCATCAAATGCATTTCAATAGAGCAGTAAAAGTCAATGAACTGTAACTATGTAAATTAACCTCGATGATGCACAGACACAATCTTGAGGTGGAAAAAAAAAAGAAAATGGAAAAAAGCAAATTTTAGAAGGATCCATTTATTTTATATAAAGCTTTAAACATATTTAACAATGTTATGCTCACATATATAAGACTAATTGCAGATGGTATAAAATTATAATGAAATGCAAAAGAATGGCTGGCACTGAATTTTGGATAGTAGCTACTTGTAGAGGAGGGAGGAAACGTGTTTTGGGAAATATACAAAATGGGCTTCAAATATATTGGAATTGCATTAACTGTTATGCTCGGTTTTACACGTTACACAAGTGTTTATTTATTTATTTATTTATTTATTTATTTATTTATTTATTTATTTTTATTTTTTGCGGTACGCAGGCCTCTCACTGTTGTGGCCTCTCCCGTTGCGGAGCACAGGCTCTGGACGCGCAGGCTCAGCGGCCATGGCTCACGGGCCCAGCCACTCCGCGGCATGTGGGATCTTCCTGGACTGGGGCACGAACCCATGTCCCCTGCATCGGCAGGCAGACTCTCAACCACTGCGCCACCAGGGAAGCCCACAAGTGTTTATTTTAATATTTTATATCATTTTTTTATGTCTGAACTTTCACAATTTAAAAATGTCAAAATATGTGAAGGAATAAAATAAAGGTTATAAGCTTGGTGGAGTATGAGCACAAAAGAGGAACCATAGACCCAGCCAAGGCACTCATAGGAAGCTCCCTGGTAAGGAGATGTTTGTCTTGAAGGATGAAAATGAAAAGAATGCTTTCTTCTATGAGACAGGAGCAGAAAAAATGTTCAAAGTAAGTTGTGTCATTGTTTTCTTGGGCCAGCAGGCTAAACTGAGGCAGCTGGCTTTTTCTTTTTTTTTAAACAGCTGAGGAGCTAAGAATGTGTGTTGTTTTTTGTTTTTGTTTTTTTTTACATTTTTAATGGTTACATTTTAAATGACTATATAAGTATTTACATAATGTCCTCAGTTTTGCCTCTTAGTCCATAAAGCCTAAAATATTTACTATCTGGTACTTTAAGAGAAAGTTTGTTAATCCTTGGAACTTTTTTAAAAAATGAAGTATTGTTGATTTATAATATTATATGAGTTTCAGGTGTACAACATAGTGATTCAGTAGTTTTGCAGATTATACTCCGTTATAGGTTATTACAAGATAATGGCTCTAATTCCCTGTGCTATACAGTATATCCTGTTGCTTATCAACCCCTGGAACTTTAAATGCTTCTTTCCTAGTAATTCCGGGTGTATCTTCCTGATCATGGGACAGAAACAAAAAAACACTTTTAGCGTAAAACTTCTTATGGTCTCAAGGGAGTAAATGCAGGTTTATATTAGTTGCAAAGCACAGAAATATAACTTAAACTACCTTAAGCAAAAAGAGTGAACTGTTTGATTATGAGTCTGGAAGTTCAGGGTAATGGCTTCAGGTGCAGCATGATTCACATGCTCAAATGATATCATAAGAATTTTGTCTCTGGGTCCCTAGACCCCGCTTTCCTCTGAGTTGACTCTATTATCAGGTAGGCTCTCCCACTGTGATGGAAAAGACAGCCAACAGGAGCCCCAGGCTTATAATTGAGCAGCTGTGCAAATTGTCATTCATCATTGTTCCAGGAAAAGTCTGAGGATACATATTCCTTATCCTGGATCAACTGTCCACCTCTGGATCTGGGGACGAGGGTGTCTCTTTGGTTAATAGGGCCCAAAAGTGTAGGAAAATTACAAGACTTTTACACAAGAAGAAAGAATGGGTTCAGGTGTCCCCTAAGCACTAGATGGCAGACACTATTTTTGTTCACCCCACAGCTATTCCACCTTTACTACCCATCCCGCTTCAAGATCCCAAGGCTGATGATAAACTGACTTTCCTGCTCTTTGGGTGTAATACATTCTTCATATACTTCCTATTTAAGTCTGCTCACTTTTTGGTGCATCAGGTATTTGGATTAACTCTGTTTTGTTTTCACTACGTAGTTTTGACTCCACATTTGCCATCTCCTTGTAACTCAATGACCTTCTTGCTTAGATTTCTTAGTAACACTTTTGAAAATTCAGCTCTTTAGATTGCTCCTATTCCATCCATATTAGAGATTAGTGGGAATTGTGATACAGGCATAAAACCTACAATGGGGCTTCCCTGGTGGTGCAGTGGTTGAGAGTCCGCCTGCCGATGCAGGGGACACGGGTTCGTGCCCCAGTCCGGGAGGATCCCACGTGCCGCGGAGAGGCTGGGCCCGTGAGCCATGGCCGCTGAGCCTGCGCGTCCGGAGCCTGTGCACCGCAACGGGAGAGGCCGCAACAGTAAGAGGCCCGCGTACCGGGAAAAAAAAAAAAAAAAAAAAAGACCTACAATGAACTGATATTTGGAATACCTACAAGATGAATAAACCTCTGCCTTGCCATATTTTCAACATAATTTAAAAATTTCAGATGGTAATCCACTTCTTTAGCCAGTTTTACCAAAGTCCAATTCCCAGCTAGCAGTAGGACTAGGGAAAGAAAAGAAGGAGGTGAGGAGGTAGAAATATTCTGCCACATTTATAGTGAAATCTGGCTAAAGATTGCTGACCTAAAACAAATAGACTGCCAGTTATTTCTCCAGCAAAAATGAGTTTATTTGGGATCAGCAAAGGATTGTAATTCAGGGTCTGCAATCATGACGAGTCAAGTACAAGTCCCCAGTGAAAATAAAAAGAACGCTTTTTAAAAAGGGGAAGAGGGGGAGTTCTGTGGTGGTCCAGGGGTTAGGACTCTGCACTTCCAAAGCAGGGGGCCCAGGGTTCAATCCCTGGTCGGGGAATTAGGATCCCCCAAGCCGCATGGAGTGGCCAAAAAATTAAATAAAAAGGGAGGAGGAAGTTGAGAGGGCTATAGTAAACAAAGAGCCCATTGGAGGAATTGAGAGTTCGAAGTATAGTGACTTTTCATTGGTTGAGTTGTGACAGTCTCTCATTGGCTGAGCTCTTGCCAGGCAAGAAGAAGAAGCGTTTCTTTTTTCTCTTGGGCTCTCCTATCATCATAGGACATAAGAGTTCCCCTTCTGGCCTCCTGACGATTTTTTTTTTTTTTTTTTTTTTTTTTTTTTTTGTGGTACGCGGGCCTCTCACTGTTGTGGCCTCTCCCGTTGCGGAGCACAGGCTCCAGATGCACAAGCTCAGCGGCCATGGCTCACGGGCCTAGCCGCTCCGCGGCATGTGGGATCTTCCCAGACCGGGGCACGAACCTGTGTCCCCTGCATCGGCAGGCGGACTCTCAACCACTGCGCCACCATGGAAGCCCCCTCCTGACGATTTTAACTGAGGTTTCTGTTTATTAATGTTTATAAGGCACGCTTCCTCAATTCTACATAACAGAGTAAGAGTGTTCAGCCTTCATTATTGTCATTAATATGCCATCTGATTAGACCATATAGTCTTTGACATGCCAGGGAATTGGCATGGGCAAAATTCTCAGGTCCTGGTACTCTCGCTTAAAGCAGGAATTCTATCTAACTAATAAGTTTTGTAGAAAAAAAAAAAAAAAGAAAGAAAATACACACAAGTATGGACTACCTCAGGCGTCAGATTTGGGAAAGAGATGTAGAGATTTCAGAAAACTTTTCCATTTGGACTGAGCCAGACTAGTCGTGGCTATGGAACCAACCATTAGGCAGCCAGCTCCAACGAATACCTGCCAGCAACTCTCTTCCCAGCACCTGATACAACCACCCCCAGCCTCAGGTCATACTCCCTCGCTCCTGAGTGTTTCTCAGTTACATAGGCTCATGGCATGTGGGTAGTCACTCCATCTCTGGCATTGGAACTACCTCCCCGTCAATGGGTGCATCTGATCTTTCCCCTGTACAATTTTCTAATCAGGAGCTAGTTGTCCTAGTCCCAGCTGTAGTGGCCCAAACACAGTGGGTCTTCTGTGATTGGAAGTCGCTATTCAAGCAGTTGGAGTCCTGGTGTCAGCCACTTAAAGCAACTATTCTTCCAAAACAAGCACTGAAGGACGAATCTCAGTGCAAATCTCAGAAAGCCCAAATCCACCCCCTCTAACTCATCACTATGTACACTAGATCCCCCCTTCCCCATATTGACGCCAGGTCACATTGTCCACAGAGCATAGCACAGCCAGGAAGGCAGCTGGGTCATCTGTAACCAAACTGCCTGGATTTGAATCCTACTTTGCTGTTCATGAGTTGTTGGCCTCTGTTGCACGTCTGTTCCTCAGTTTCCCTGTCTGAAAAAATGTGGATAATAATTACCTTCAGCCATTATTATGGAGATTGTGTGAGTTAATATTGGTAGCCTTGCTTAAGACAATGCCATGCACATAGTGCTATGTATGATGATCAAAAAAACAGCCCATCAAATGCTAAGTCTTCTTTAGACATAGCTGTTAGTTTCTAAGCCATCACATCTGCATTTCCACAACCAGAAAAGGAAAGCTGTCAAGGATAATGACAGGCAGAGGAGGACCTGAGTAAAAAGGAAACCTGGAAAGGACCAATCAAAAGGCCACTACTTATCCCATTCCAGGAAATAGCCTTGAATCTGTTCTGGCTGCCATGAAGCCAGGATCTAAAACCTCGACCCCCACCCAGAGAAATGGAGACTTAACAAGAGAGAATTCACAAGCTCTGCCCATTAAAAAAAAAACAAAAAAAAACAACAACCACAGAAGTCCCTAGCTGTAGCTACTGAGACACTTCCCGGAGGAAGGTAGCTGACTTTTTATCAGATGTGTCACTCGGTGCAATAATTGCTGGCACTAATGGTGCAATAGCAGTCTGCTCAGAGTACTGTTTACCCATGTCTGTTCTGTCTTTCAACTTCAACGTGCCCATTGCCTCATAGAGCACATCAAAATGACACCACTGTTGTTACGGACAGTGGCCTAACGCAAGACACAGAAGTCAAGTGATTTCTCTAGACAAGCAAAAGAAAAGATAATCTTTCATGGAGAAACAAGGCCTGTGTGTGTGTGTGCATATCCTGAAGCTCCATCTTAATTCACAGGTTGGGGAGACAGAATTGGATTGCAGATTTATTCACCTTCAGGAAACACTAGAATCTTAGGAAGGCGAGGAGTGATGAGACATGGATGAATAAAACCAAGAAAGAGGTTACAGAAAGGGAATGGCTTTTTCTGGTATTACCAGTAAGTTGTCCCCATATTGCTGGTGACCAGACCTCCTTGTTAAATCAGGAAAAGTATGGAATCGATTGTGACTAAGAGGACACGGTCTTTTACCTCTACTCCAATTCAGCAAACTACTTGTACCTCCATACATTTATCTGACCATCTCCCTCCACCTCTCCTGCCATTCACTGCAAGAAAGTGGCAGTGAGACATCACAGCATCCTTAAATTCCTTAACTTTGGATAAGACTTCCCATTAATCATCTCCATCCTGGGATTACTTCTACCCTCCCTGCGTTGTTAATGTCGGTCAATCACATCAGCTGCACTCTCTTAGACTCCTTAGTTTTATCTTCTTTACCTTTTGCCCACTATCCTGCAAATTTCACATATTCTGGATCAACATAGCCTTTTCTCTTTGATTCTACCTCCAATCTCATGTCGAGAATATGATAACCATGATCATGGACTACTTAACATGCTTAAGATTTCCAAGCTCACCTGGGTCCATATTTCTCCATAATCCATTTCCTCATCTCTGATCAGTTGCTTTTCATATTTCTATAGCAGCCCTTGGTGAAGTTCAGTGTACATAATAATACCCAGTTGAGAGGCCTATTAAAATACACATTTCTGGGCCCTCTTCTAAGAGATTCTGATTCAATAGATCTGGGATGGAGGCTAAGCACTCATAGTTCTGACAAGCTTCCAGGTGATATTAATGATATTTGTCCACGGGCTGCACTTTTGAGTAGCACTAATATACAGCCCCTGGCATACTGTAAACCTTCATTATATAATTGCTTTAAAGACCTCAACCCGTTCCTTTCCCCACTTCAGCTGACCTCTTCTACTTGGCAAAACTAAGAAAAATTACTGTAAAATACAAATGCTTTTAACTTACTTTCTTGCCCTCCTAAACTTATGTTGTTTTTACCCAACTCTAACCTTTCCCTTCATGTGTCAAAGGAAGAAGTAATGACTTTGTTGCTAGCTTCTTGAAGTAGAAGGGACAATGTGAGGTTTACAGGCAAAGACCTGGGTCTGGTCTTTAGCTGACTTACTCTACGATTTGCCCTCAGCACCACAGGGAAATAAAAGCAGGAAAGGTTAGGGACTTTTTCCTGGCCAGACTGAGTCTAGAAAATGGGAATGTGCATTGCAAATGGAATAGTAGCAAGAACAAGGATTCTGGGGCCAGGTGGACCTACAGTTATATACAAGCTCCATCATTGCCCACCTGCGTGGCCTTTGAAAGATCATCTTAACCTCTTCTCCTAAATGCTGTTTTACTGATTATTGTGGATACAAATCTTTGACCACAACTTTAGCAGCACAAGAAATATAACTTTATTTTTCTCCAATGTTTAAAGCCCCCACTTGGCTAGGGGACAAATACTCGATATAAGCCATTTCAAGGATTTCCCTTTTCTTTTCCCAAGGTTTTTCCTTTGTTCTTGGGGACTCATATAGTTTTAAGGTTTGGGAGGATTTCTCATCCTGGATTAGTCAATATCTATCCACACTGACATCTGCTGAGATGCCCATTTCCATCCAATCTTTGTTGTCAGTTCATGCAGGTTGCCCCTGAGTCAGGTCTCACGTGTGAACCCGAGGCCTCATCAGACCCACCCCTATCTGAGCTAGTTTCATGCCCGTTGTGGGTATCCAGGAGCCAGTCTGCTTCTCCCTGGCTTTCTTTGGCTATCAGAAATTTGGTGGGGCTCTTTAAGACCCTTCCCCACTTCCATGCCACTCTCATCTTGAATCCTTCTACTGTCCTTGCATCTTGTTGAGACACCAGGAGCTCTGTGAGGCTGCCTGTAGCCAATCAGCTTGGGCACACCAGGGTGTCATTTCTAGCCAGGCCTTCCTGCTCCCCAGGGCTCTAAATGAGAATCAGAGACACAACTCTCTTGGTTTTCAGATTCTTTATATCTATTTATTTTTGAAAATTAAAGGCATAGCCTCTTTAAAGCCAAAAGCCTTTTCCCCCTACTTCTGTAACATTTATTCTATGAATCAATGAATGCCACAAGGGAAAAGGCTAGTGGGTACAAAGATATTGTGGGAAAAATGTCAATTAGTGTTTCAAAACATCTCAGCCACATGTATAAAGCGGGATATGATTATTTTTAGGCTTACTATGAGAATTCAATGCCATAACACAGGTTAAGTACATAGCAGTGTCTGATTTAAAACAGAAACTAGATAAATATTATTTCCCTTCCCTTAGTTCTTCCCACCTTTCTGACCATTTGTCTTTACCTCAGTGGCTTTTCTTCCCCTACACTTTCCCTGCCTTTTATTTAAAATCTAGTGGTTCCTTAATTGTTATGTATTCATCTCCCCAAACCTTCTACTTTTTGTAATTCTCCTGAACACCCACAGACACCTCACACTCATCTGGTCCAGAACTGCACTTGATGTTATTCCCCCAGATTGCTCCTTCATCTTGGATTTCCTTTGTCAGTCATAGCACAACATTCATGACTCTGCTTAAGAGAGAAACCTAAGCATCGATCTTGATATCTTCATTCTGCTCCAACACCTCCCACATCTAATCAGTTCACAGTTAATGAATATTTCTCCATCCTGACCCCTCCTATCTATTCTCACAGCCACTGGCATAGCTAAGGTCCTCAACAATTCATATATCTTTTCCTCCTAACTGGTCCCCTTCCTACCTTCCTGTTTCTGGCCACCCTCTAGCCATCCACTGACAATATTCTATTTCTAACATTTAGATGTGATTTTGTGATCCTCTCAGAGCAACTATGTGGTGCTTCATCCCCTACAAGTAATGATATTTAAAGGCCTTGGCTATCTACTGTCAATTTTCATGTCCATTTTTAATCCTCTCTTCCTCCCTTTCTCCTCTGTTCTTCACCCACATACCAAATCAGTGCTCAACATTGGTGTTCTAAAAATAAACTTGAGGGGACGACCAAGTGTACTGTGACACAAGAACTTTAGTACTACTAAAAAATTAGAGGTTTGGAAATGTATATAATGTATTAATATATATTTATTGTACGTATACAATATATATAAAATTGCTTTTCAAAAACCTCAATTATTTCCTTTTCTCACTTCAGCACACCTCTTCTACTTGGCAACAGCAACACAAGTTACTATAAAAGGCAAACTCTTTTAACTTTCTTATGTTACTTTCTTATATACATAAGAGTATATATTATATAATATATAGTATATACATAATATATGGTAGTGAGTTCCTATAATAACGTCACATTGATGATGGAAAAGAAAAAAGAAAAAGGGATAAAGAAAAAGCTAAGCAGCAGTACCCTATCTACACTGTTGACCTAAAACAAGTAGACTTCCAGATACTTCTCCAGCAAAGATGGGTTTATTCGAGATCAGCAGAGAGTTGTAATTTAGAGTCTGCAACCATGGCAAGCCATGTGCCAGTCCTTGCTTGGCAAGGAAAAGGGGAACGAACAGTTTTATAGAGGGGAAAAGGAAGTTGGGAGGGCTATAGTAAACAAAAGCGTCCATGGCTTTTCATTGGCTGAGTTCCTGCCAGGCATCTTCTTCCTTCCTATTGGGCTCTGCTATCCTCGCAGGGAGTGAGAGTGTGGTCTCTTGACTCTGTTTAATTGAGGTTTCTGTTTATTATTATTTTTTCACACTTGTCCCTTTCGATCAAGATCTTCCTCTAAAAACATCACTAATCAGGAGTCAGGTTTCCCAGTTTCTGTGGCTTTTTGTCCCTCAGTGCCAGGAAGGACCTTGCCTGAGTGTAGTGTTTCACATGGGAGGGACAAGGTACAGACTGGAAACCTATTGAGTTAACATTTGAGTAACGAGGAGGGGTAGGAGGGAGAACTTTCGAGCCCTTTCTTATCACAGACGTTGGAGATCTTGAAGTGTTATATATCATCATCAAAGATTTGGTGGCCAACTTCCAAGGGGCCTGGCCGGGGTATCTTGGGAAATCCGTCTCATCCGATGTTCTATGTGCTTCAGTCCTGGGAAATCTGTACTTTCAGATCACCAGACGGTGTGCAGGCCAGTCAGGGTTCGGTGCTTTCTTTAAGTGTGTCATGTGAATCCAAGAGTATATATTCCTTGGAGTTCGGTGGCATAAGGGTTGGTTAGCAGTACTTGATAGAGGCCTCTCCAGCAAGGTTGAGGCGACTTCTTCTGGAGGTATCTTTTCCAATAGACAAAATCTCCAGGAGGTAAGGTGTGACGCTTAAGGTCTTTGTCCCTAGGGAGTGCACAGTGAAAAGATTGCTTTACCAAAGCATGGTTATTTATTTATTTATTTAAGCATCAATTTTATTTATTCTTGGCTGCGTTGGGTCTTTGTTGCTGTGCGCAGACTCTCTCTAGTTGCGGCGAGCGGGGGCTGCTCTTCATTGCGGTGCGTGGGCTTCTGGTTGCAGTGGCTTCTCTTGTTGCAGAGCACGGGCTCTAGGTACACGGGCTTCAGTAGTTGTGGCTTGTGGGCTCTAGAGCACAGGCTCAGTAGTTGTGGTGCACAGGCTTAGTGGCTCCACAGCATGTGGGATCTTCCCGGACCAGGGATCGAACCCATGTCCCCTGCATTGGCAGGCGGATTCTTAACCACTGTGCCACAAGGGAAGTCCCAAAGCATGGTTATTTTTAATAGAAGCAATTAGACTTTTATAATGTTGTAGGATCTCTCCTTCTATAAGTTGTGAGTCAAAAGAAGAAGGAGCCAAGTGTATTGGGCATCCTATGACCATCTCAAAGGGTGAGATTTTATGAGCTCCAAAAGGGGTAAATCTGAGATTTAGAAGGACCAATGGCAATGCTTTTGGCCAAGGTATTTGAAGGACTTCTACAATTTTTACCAATAGTCTTAATAATGTCTTTAGTGCAGTAGAATAATCCAGAGGATTGAGGGCGATAAGCACAGTAGAAGTGCTATGAAACTGGGCAAATAGAACAGGCTTTTCCAAGTACCTGCCCAGTAAAATGGGTTCCTTCATCACTGTGAAGTTCAAGAGGACTTCCATAGGTAAAGATAATTTTTTCCATAAGGACTTTATCCACAGAAGAGACAGTAGCCTGTCTGCAAGGGATGTCTTCAGTCTAGTGTGAAAACAGACTGTGACCAAAACATGTTTATATCCATGAGACAGAGGAAGTTGTATGAAATCCATTTGCCAGACCTCCAATTGTCCATTAGACAGTTTAAAATATCTGGGAGCAGTACCAACAAGCTTCCCTGAGTTGTATTTTAGACAAGTGGGACAAGTGAGGAAGGTACCTTTTGTGGCCTTGTTAATGTTTCCCCACCAATATTGATTCATGGATGCTATACTTTTGCCAGTAGACCAATGGTTTAATGCATGCACGTTGCTGAGAAGTGGGAATTTTAGTCTCCAGTAGGACAGGGTTGTTATTTGGTCCAAACCAGAGCTTTCTCTTTTTATCAAACCAACAACTGTTGAATTTCCACTCTTGTTTTTCCTTTTCTGGGTCCAACTGTTTGGCTTCTCTAGCCAGTTTTCTAAAGCTATCATTTGAGGAAATATCCCTTTGGACCATGACAGAGGTTTGGCTGCTGTTAGTTCCTTTTATTTCCTTGAGGAAATATCACCAAGGTGATTTCTTTTACTTCCCAGAGAGTCAAAGTTTAGAATGCTCTGGAATCTTAATAGCTAAAGTGGCAGGTAAAGTATTGCATCCAATGATTCCTGAACATACGGGTCACATTAAATTTTATTTCTGCTGAAAGTAAGGACGTCACATTGCTTCTACAATATTCCAAAATCATAAGCTACTTCAAAAGCATATCTACTATCTGTATAAATATTGGCAGTTTTGCCCTTGGCTACAAGCCCTTGTAAGAGTGTATAATTCAGCCTGTTGGGCAGAAGTAGCCATAGGTAAAGATGCTGCCTCAAC
This sequence comes from Mesoplodon bidens, assembly GCF_964165515.1. Lineage (NCBI taxonomy): Eukaryota > Metazoa > Chordata > Mammalia > Artiodactyla > Ziphiidae > Mesoplodon > Mesoplodon bidens. The sequence goes on from NC_138176.1 coordinate 165,749,658, forward strand.
AACATCAAAAGGAGTTGCAGTAGCACACCTGGCGCAATATTTGCCATTGTCACCTTTTAAATAAGAACCATCAGGGAAGCAGGAGAAGTCAGTTTACTCAGAGGAGCTTCCTGTAAATCATCACAAGGAGTCAGGAGGTGATCAGTTAGCGTTAAGCAGTCATGAGGAATTTTGTTAATGATGGAGGGGAGAAAAGTAATTAGGTTAAGGTTACTACAACATAAAAGGATTATGTGAGGAGTAGTTAACAAAAGGATTAATAGGAAGTGAGGCGGCTGACTGAGAAATGTTGAGTGTGAGGAGAATTCAGAAGGGCTTCTACTACATGAGATATAAAAACAGTTAAAGGGGATCCCACCACAATTTTCTAGGTGGTATTAATCAAAAAGGCAATGGTCATAGTTGGTCTATGGCAAGGATGGTATCCTCGAGCCACAGGGTCCAGTTACTGGTTGTGACACCCAATGGGTTGATGGTGGTCCCTGTGTTTTGGGGTGAGTACCCCAAGAGCATTCTCTTCCCTTTCATATACAAAAGGAAAAAGAATCTCATGACTGGGATGCCCAAGGGCATGTGGGTTCATCAAACTCTCCTTTAAGGCCTTGAGAGCTATGCTGTCCAGTTTTCCCCATAAAACTGGGTCAGGGTTGTTATAGCTTAGTAAAATATAGTGAGGTTTGGCTGTTAAGAGAGGAATTTGGAATCCAAGTTTGGCAATAACCATATAGCCCAAGAAAACTTCACAGTTGGCACTCAGTTTTGGGTTTGGGGAAACTTAAGACATCATGAAGTCTATCTGGGTTATGCCTAATTCTTTTTTTTTTTTTTTTTTTTTTTGTGGTACGCGGGTCTCTCACTGCTGTGGCCTCTCCCGTTGCAGAGCACAGGCTCCAGACGCGCGGGCTCAGCAGCCATGGCTCACGGGCCCAGACGCTCTGCGGCATGTGGGATCTTCCTGGACCGGGGCACGAACCCGTATCCCCTGCATCGGCAGGCGGACTCTCAACCACTGTGCCACGAGGGAAGCCCTGGGTTATCCTTAATTCTGATAGCAGATGCCCTAAATATCAAACCTGGGTTATAGAAAACTGAAAAATATTTTCGGTGACCTTATGTCCCTTTAAGGTTAAAGGCTTTAGCAAGTGGATGCTCTTCCTGTGAGAAGGCTTGAGAAGGAGAGCAAAGAAGCAAAATCCATATATTGCAACAAAATAGAACCTCTAGGGAACTTTTTATTATCCAGATCAGCCTTCAGGATTTGTGAGAAATACAAAGGACTCTCCGTGAAACCTTCAGGCATTACTGTCCAGGTGAATTTTTTATTTTCTCAAACGAAAGCAAAAGGTATTGGCTAGCTTCATCAACTGAAATATTAAAGAATATTATCTACGAACTGCATAGATCATTTATAGTAAAGAATTTACATCCAATGGGAATGGGTGCTAGTGAGGCAGGAGTGTTAGAAGCAACAGGGTGTCCAGGGATGATAGTGTGGCTTAGTGCTCAGAGATCCTCAACAAATCTCCACCCTTGGCCATAGGTTTTCTCACCAGTAAAATAGGGGTGTTACAGGGACTAGTGCAAGGGACAATGAGGCCTAGAGACTTGTAATCTTCTATTATGGACTTTATGCCTTGAAGTCTTCTTTACTCATTGGGTATTGATTAATTCTGGGAAGAAGTTTTGAGGGATCTATTTGAATCTTGACGGGAGGTGCACTGTGAATTTTGCCAATACCGGTTGGAGATTTTGCCCATAAGGAAGGTGGTAGCTGATTCAATAGGGACAGATGGTGACTGTTTTCAGAATCAGCTCTAATACCATCAAAGATGGAACAAATAAAACATGTGAAAGGGTCATTTAATTCACCTAGTTGGCTGATTGGATGACTACTGCCAAATTCTAGAATTGCTTCCCCTTTTGAGAGAAAGAAATTCTGGCATGATACTTCTCTAAGAAGTCTCAGCTTAATAAATGCATAGGGGCTGAGGAACTAAAGTGAAAAAACTGTGTATCTCTTAAAGGGTCTAAGAAAAATGGAATAGGCTCAGGGACAGAAACCTCTTGAGGTATATTAGAGATCCTCACTATTTGAACTGTTTTTGAACTCCAAGGCAGGGGCTGCTTTATAATAGTGGGGTTGAGCAGCCAGCGTGTGGCTCTGGTGTCAGTCAGGACTGGAGTAGATTCGTCCCCACTCTGGAGAAATGTCTCTCCAAGCTAATTAAGACGGAAGATTGGGAAGAGCCCCTGTACTTCCTCAGAGCCCGTCATTAGAATTGGGAGGGCATTAGAAAGGCTGGTTAGAAGGTTGAAAGTGCCTAAGGCACTTAGATTTGTAACAGTCCCTTTTCCAATGTCCTGGCTCTTTGCAATAATAGCAGAAACTAGAAGGATTTTGGTTCTGTTTAGGAACCTTCATCTGCTGGGGTTGACGATTAAGAATTTTGATGGTCTTCCACTTTGGTGACTTATCTAGAGTGTGGGAGAGCTGGTTCGCCAGATTCACTGAATCTGGAGTGGACACAGTTTGCCATTCCATCCTGGTCCTTTTTAATGAAGAGAAAAGTCCCGGTTCAGCCCATTAATAAGCATAGAGTTAAAAGCTATGTAGGTAGAATCAACACCTGAAGGAGCACCAGAATTTTCTTTAAAAATAATCTGCAGTTGATTGTAATCATCATGAACAGGTTCACAAGACTTTTGTGTGCAAGCCTGAATTTTGTTCCGAACAACAAGCTTTCAAAAAGCTCTAGGAATTGCTTGAAGAAGTTGCCTAGTGATTGCCTGGGCCTGGTCATGGAAGTTAGCGAGCTCTCCGGTCGTAATTCTAGAGATCTTCCAGGATTTTCCCAGTTAGTGTTTTTCATCCAATGCTGATCCTGGCCTTCACCAATAAGCATATGAACCAGCCAGCATAAGTCAGAGAGACTCGGCTGCTAAGTTTGAATGATTATATTAAGTGCCTCAAAAAATCGATGAAGATATTCAGTTACTTTGGGGAAATCTTTGACTATGGCTCCCAGTTCAGCTTCGGTCCAGGGAATATAAGAAATAAAGGGTTTAGCTTCTGGAGCCTCAGGAGGCTTATGTTTAAAGGGATAGGGTCTGACAAGTTCAGAGGAATAAGTAGTAGGAACAATTTCCGAGAAAAGGGGAAGTTCTGATGAGAAACTTAATACAGGGGAATTTAGGGTATAGAGGAGGCATCATAGGCAGTGAAGAGGAAGATAGCTCCAGCGGCAGAACCTGGCCATGGAGCCAAGGGAGAGACACAAGATTGTGCTGGAGGGAGAACCTGAAGCAAAGAAGCCAAGGAAAAGAGTCTGGGGTTTCAGGAAGCGTCTTATCTTTCTTTGTTGGTCTGCCTCAGTTAATCTTAAACTCTTATTCTTCAGAGAGGCAATTTCAGGCACCTGATAAAGTTTGGAAGCCTCAAACTATCAATCAAAATAGGCATACCACTCCGTTCTGGAAATGTTGAAGTTATTGTAATCCAGTTTGGTTTTAAGGAAATTAAGTTTGGGGATTTCAAACGTTCCCCATAATGTCCATTGATATTCTGAATTGCCTATGGTCAGGGTGGTCCATTTAGTTGGAAATGCACATGAGGAAAGACTGCAGTTTTTAAATGTAAAATCGGCCAGAGTCCCTGTAGGAGGGGTGCCCTCAAAATATTGAGATAACTGAAATTCCATTTCTCAGAAATTTTTCTCCAGAGTAAAAGAACAATTTTCAAACAGCCTAAACAGCTTACACCACAAACAGCTCAATTCAAACAGCTTGCAACTCAGCCTGCAAACTAATACCAGCCAGTTCTAAGGAAATAGCTTGGTCCTGGAGAAGCCAGGTCAAAGACTTTTTCAGCCAGTTTCCAGAGAACAGCCTCTATTCCGAAGGAGTGGGCTGATGGCTTCTCAGTCAGCTTCAGCTGAAATAGTTTGATCTGAGAATCACACTGAAGTGCCAAATGCATACTTGCATACAGAACAAGACCTTAACCAGAAAGAGAAAATGTTAAAATAGATCCTAAAAAAAAGTCTGGAGAGCTTCAAATGCAAAGAGGGAGTTAGCTTGGATCCAGGAGAAAGACATAGGTTTGAGCTCTAGGGTTGGCAGTGAGAGAAGCAGTGAGTAACAATGGGCTCAGCTGTGGATATTGTACCTGTTTGCTCACCAGCCTGGAGCCTTTGGGGGTCTTCCCTGTCCTTGTATGGGCCACCAAAATTTTGACCTAAAACAGATAGGCTGCCAGATATTTCTCCAATAAAGATGAGTATATTAAGGATCAGCAAATAATTACAATTTGGAATCTGCACCCATGGTGAGCCACATGCAAGTACTTGCAGGGCAAGGGCAAGAGAACTCTTTTATAGAGGGAAGGAGGAAGTTGGGAGGGCTGTAGTAAACAAAGAGTTCATGGCTTTTCATTGACTGAGTCCCTGCCGGGAAAGAAGATGAGTCTTTCTTTATCCTGTTGGGCTCCCTCCCTCTCTGTTCTCCTGACTCTATTTAATCGAGGTTTCCATTAATTTTTTTTTTTACAACGTCATCATAGTGTTTATTGCATAGTCCAGTGCTTGAAACATAGTAGATTCTCAACTAGCAGTTCCTGAGGAAATGAATGTGCCCTTGGAGGCTTCGCTGCTGCTCTCCTCTCTGCCTTGCTGGGACATCCCAATGGGTGAAGATCCCATGATGCCACCACCTTAGGCATGCTGCTGGGAATTTCCCACTTTCCCATTTGTTTCCTACCTGGCACAATCATACTCATTTTTCAGGCTCAGCTTAAATATCAATTTCTCTATTAAGCCTTTCTCAGATTTGTAGATCATTTCTCTCTTCCTGAGAAATTAATCTTTTCCTTCTGTGTACTTCCACACCCCTTGGTGAATGTAGTTTCCAGGTGCTTTAGCACTAAGGATTCATTATTTGGTTTATGTAGTATATCTTACTCTTTCATTACAAAGTGAGCTCCTTGAAAAGCCTTTTTTCATTTGATTATAGCATCAGCATGCATAGGAGACACTGTGAATTTTTATTCAGTTTAGCTGGGTAGAGAACTTGAAGGCAAGAAGATTAAGAACTGTTAACTCAATTGCACACATTGAACAGGTACGCCTGGATTTAAGTTTTAAGCAAAATGTATGGTTTGCCTTTCCAGGATGATACAATCATCTTTTTTTAATATAAATTTATTTTTTAAATTTATTTTTATTTTTGGCTGCATTGGGTCTTTGTTGCTGTGCACAGTTTTTCTCTAGTTGTGGCACACAGGCTTCTCATTGCAGTGGCTTCTCTTGTTGTGGAGCACAGGCTCTAGGCGCACAGGCTTCAGTAATTGCAGCACACGGGCTCAGTAGTTGTGGCTCGTGGGCTCTAGCACACAGGCTCAGTAATTGTGGCACACAGGATTAGTTGCTCCGCAGCATGTGAGATCTTCCCGGACCAGGGTTCGAACCCATGACCCCTGCATTGACAGGCGGATTCTTAACCACTGTGCCACCAGGGAAGCCCTGTTAGGATCATCTTTACTTCGTATTACTTCCTTCCTCTTATTGGCTTATCTGTCCCAAACATAAGGAAAATCCAGGTCCTTTTTCCCCAGGAGTTTTTGAGGGGACTGCAGACTTCAGATCCATGGATTTCTTGCCTCCAAAACTTCCAACATTCCAGTTAACAAACATGCATTTGAAGACCCTTTGTCCAAATCAAAGCAGTGATATAGATCAAGTTGCAGGAGAATGGGAGACTAGTTGTGGAAGGTCAAGGGAATGTTGTCCTCCTGGCACACAGAGCTTTAGAACACAGTGGGATGCTAGTTCTGCAACCCTTCCCAAATATACCCATTTGGTTACAGTATATTGTAGTTCCTGAGACACTACATCTGCTCACTTTAACAATGAATGGTTGAAATACGTGGTCCAGTATTTGAAGGTAAACACATTTCCCCACCTGTTTGCACAGGGTTTCTACAAAGACAAAGGCTAACTCTTCTTACTGGCACATTTCCTACCCCTAGCTCGAGTTCATCCTGTTGCTTTATTGTAATTTATGTTCCTCCAGGAAAATAAAAAAGACACTCCAGAAATTTTGGAAACCAATTTCTCAAGTTGCTTGCACCGAGAGACTCAACTGAAAAACTGTCCCACCATCCCTGACGTACCCTAACTCCTAAAAGAACACTATCTATAGCCCAGCTGGTCTCAACCCTCAAATGTGGAAGCTAATTATTGAAGTCACATCCTCCTTGATTTAAGATCTTTTAATGGACAGCTAGAAGCTTGGCCATCACTTCACACCTGCCATAGTGTCAATCAGTTGGAGGAAAAAAAACATTTTTATGTCAATCAAGAAATCCTTGGGGATGTTGTAACCTGTTATGATGCATTACCCTTTGACCGTTGTGACTTAAAGGCTCTGGCATTAAAGAGAATGTGCCAGAAATAATTAGAAGCTAATCTTAATTGTATTCACATATAAATGAAGCATTCAGCATGGGAGTGTTTATACTGTCTGCATGAGAAGGCTGAGGAGCCCACCTTCCTTGGTGCCACCATCAGCATCCCTATTAATCAAATGTAGTGAGTTGAGATTCAAAGTTATTGCCCTAACACTGCAAATATTTAACACCAGTGTGATTACTATTATCTTGTATTAATGTCCTGCCACAGGTGTTAACAAGGCCAGCATAGCAAACTGACTAATTCTCAATGCCCCAGCACCCTGTGGTGAAAGAGATGGATTCTCCAGGAAACAGCCATTGTGGAAAACAGCAATATATAGGGCTGAGGCTGGCCTTACACATCTTAGTGGTTACAAAAATGTCTCCCCAACCCCTTGTGAGTTATAGCTCACTAAGGTATGACACTGAATCACCTTATCTCTCCCAGTAACTGCTCTGTTGTGCCTGGGCTCAGGGGCATTCATCTGAATGACACCAACCTCAAAATCGGAATTTGGGCTTTAAATCTTGAGCGTGTGATGTTTTTCTTTATGCGCCAGATTTCAGAGAGCCCAAAAGAAGAGAGAGAATCACCAACACACACCTGGCTTGCACTTGTTCACAGCTCATCTTGGCCATTGCAACATCCTGTCCTTAGAATGACCTTACAGAAAAAAGAGAGCTAAAGGGAATAGCTACAAAAATGAGAATGGCTGAGGAGTAAATAAAACAACAGGAAGGCAGCCAGGGTCCGCAGTGCCCAGACTGAACTAGAATAAAACAAATTCATTATACTGTAAATTACTCGCACTATATGGGAGTCTATTATGAGGAGTTTGTGAGAACTGGGAAAGGGGGGGTGGATTCCAACTATATTCAGAGCCCGTGGACCACTCTAACATCTCCAGAGCCAGAGAAATCTAACTCCTGATGGATTGTTCACGACTGTAAAGGGTGAGGGGAGTACGTAAATTAAACCCTCAGGTAGCCCCATCTGTGGTGTGAAGTATAGTACAGGTCTGTGTTTTGCATTTGGGCTGAGAATGCCTGAGGATAATTTGCCATCCTCAGGGCCCAAAACAGGGCCAGCCAGAGTGTCTAGTGCTCAGTATATTTCTGTTGACTTCCAGAAGATTGTCCTGAAGTGTTAAAGCACTTAGAACATAGTAAATGCTCAATAAATATCAGTGATTCAGTAGCTGACCATCCACTTCCTGCACGGAAGCTTCCCCCCTCCACCATGGATGTATAATCCACGTGACAAGATATATGAGCCTTCTCATTCTCACATAAGTGCTTCATTCATTAATTCTCACTCCATGCATTTAACAAATATTCGTAGAGCAGTTCCTATGTGCCAGGCACCATCAATCACATGTTCTGGAGTCCATAAAAAGCTTTGGCATCAGATGGACCTGGGTCAAATCCCAGCTCTGTGATACTGAGCTTCAGTTTCCTCATCTGCAAAATCAGCATAATAATAATGCCTCCCTTGAGATACTGTGAGGATTAAAAGAACTTCTGTAGTGAGATATTTGGTGCAGACTTAACACATGGTAAGCTTTATAAATGCTTAAATAAAGCCTAGTAGTTTCAAGGCTTCACCTAAATCCAGGCATCACTGTGACCCTTACCCTGCTTTACACAGCCCTTGTTAATTCTGCTTTCCTCTGAACTCAATTAGTACTTACTGTCTGTTCTATCAAGTTTAGGTCTTGGCTTTTTGATTCACTTGGTAGCTTTTCTTCCTTGGCCTATTATTCCATGCATCTCTAACTTTGACTTTGCCCATGGAGAAATATAATTGCAGAGGAGCCCAGATGATGAGCAGGTTAGGAGCTGGGGACTGAGTCTAGATGAAGCTCAATGCAGGAAAAAGCTCATCTTGACAAAGGTAGAGTGAAGCTTGATGAAAGATAAAAAGAATCCTTGCAGGGGAAAGCAGGATGAAGCCCAGAACAGAGAGGAACAGTTGTGTACCTGATGGCTATCCCAAAGGGAGTTGGCATATTCTATAGTGTGAGGAGTCCCCTAGAGCATGGGGACTCTCTGGGGGGAAGTTGTGTGAGGACAGAGGTTCACAACACCTGGATGGGGAAAGAGAGTTCCCATGTGAATTATGGGGCACTCAGCATACTTGGGGGCCATCCACAGTCATGTTTACCCAATTTCTTCATCCCTAATCTTTAACTCTTGTTGGATATAAGCAACTTTAGTTTCACTGGTAGGAAATCAAGGTCCCACAGTGACTCTACCTCTGCACTTCCTGAGACCCTTGGCACATCTGGATGTCCAGTCATAGGCTGGGATCCAAGAATATAATTCTAAAGAACAGACTGATAAAAGTAGAGAAACAGCAGCAAAAAAGTAACAGAAGGAAATTAGAAAGAGGCAGTTATGGCCCCTGAATTTCACTGTTGTTTTTATTTTTAATTTTTAAAATAAATTTATTTTATTTTTATTCTTGGCTGCGTTGGGTCTTCGTTGGTGCATTCGGGCTTTCTCTAGTTGTGGTTAGCGGGGGCTACTCTTTGTTGCAATGTGCGGGCTTCTCACTGTGGTGGCTTCTCGTTGCAGAGCACGGGCTCCGGGCGTGCAGGCTTCAGTAGTTGTGACTCGTGGGCTCTGGAGCGCAGGCTCAGTAGTTGTGGTGCACAGGCTTAGTTGCTCCGCGGCATGTGGGATCTTCCCAGACCAGGGCTTGAACCCGTGTCCCCTGCCTTGGCAGGAGGATTCTTAACCAAGGTGCAAACCCGGGAAGCCCAAGCCCCTCACTGTTGTTTTAAAAGTGGGATTCTTAACCCTCTGAAATTGTGAGCAGTTTTATGTGGGCATTTTTTTCTCTAAGAAGAGGGTCAGTAGATTTCATCAGATTCTCAGAGGACTGTGAGTTACCCTTGCCTTGCTTTGCTCAGAGGAATGATGTGGGATGGTCTATGATCCCTTCACATCCACTGAACATTCTCAAGGGCTGCCACTGGGGGCAGGAAGGGAAGGACAGAGAATATAGGGCCAGTTCCACCCCAACCCACCCTACCCCCAACTTCAGTAAGAGCAATTTTTTTTTTGCGGTACGCGGGCCTCTCACTGCTGTGGCCTCTCCCATTGCGGAGCACAGGCTCCAGATGTGCAGGCTCAGCGGCCATGGCTCACAGGCCCAGCCGCTCCACGGCATGTGGGATCTTCCCGGACCGGGGCACGAACCCGTGTCCCCTGCATCGGCAGGAGGACTCTCAACCACTGCACCACCAGGGAAGCCCCAGTAAGAGCAATTTTTAAAACTTATTTTTTCATATAGAAATAGTTTTACACTATACAAAAGTTGGAAAAAATAGCTAGAAAAAATGAAGAGTAAGATTATCTAGCTGAAGAGGGACCTCTTGTATCCACTTCCACCTTGTAGGCAGGCATCCTGTAACAGAGGGCCTAGTGTGACTCAGTGTCCTTGGCTTCATCCTGGATTGCAACCACACAACATACTTTATGCTTCATTGATTTCCCAACTGATGACTCCATTTCTCATTACCTGTTTTCATTCTTGCTATGTGGACAATGTGATACTTATTGAAGACTACTGAGTGGCATATGAAAAATATTTGATTAAATCCTAAATGAAAAAAGTAAAACCCAATTATACAAAAGCTTCCTGAGAAGTAATGAATAAAAGGCAAATTATTTGAGATGTTGCACATCTTTATGATTCTCCTGGTTATTTCTGGTGGCTACAAGATGGCTGCTGCTGCTCTAGCCATCATATCTACATTCCAGCAGGAACAAAGTAGGAGGAATGAGAAAAGCATATTGCCTAAATCAAGCAGCAAAATCTTTCCTGGAAATCCCACAGCATGATTCTACACATGTCCCATTGGCCAGCACTTTGACACATGACCAGACCTGGCTGGAAAATAGATAAAGAAAAGGAGGTTAGAAATGGGGTTGGGGCCAGCCAATCCATAAGTGCTCCAGGTGGTAACTGAAAAGTCACCCTAACTTTTGGTCTTGAAATAGTCTATCACAGTAACCACTGAATTAAGTCAGGCCAGACTATAAAGAGAAATTTTCTTCCTTCCTCCCTCCTTTCCCCTCTTCCCTTTTTCTCTCTTCTGTATTGTAAAATCTAAAATTTCAAGCGCTGCCTTGACAACTTTGAGCCTCTTTCGGCCCCAAATGCCGAGCTGTGAGTTTCCCTGTCCTTGCCCCACCTCCCCAGCCCAGCAGGAAAGCCTCCCTCCCTGACAATTTCCCTGATCAGCAGAATCAGCTGCGCCTTAGCTGGTCTTCAGCCTAATGGGTTTCACCTCCCCATCAAATCGTGAAATTATTCAAACAAGCCAATCACATCCCTCCACGTGAACGAAGGGTTACCTCACTCTCTTCACCACAAAGCCTGAATCCCACAGTCCCTGCTGGTTTTCTCTACTCCCAAGTGCAGTCCTTGTGTGGTCCTGCTTGGCCTGAGGTGTCCTCCCCTTCTCTGTGAGTATTTATGGCTAATAATCTGTCTGGTGCTGGGTGCTCAGCCACCTACTATTTAGGGTGGAGGATTCGTCCCACGTCAATGGGGTGCATAGGAGTTGCTCAGAATACCCGTACTGGCATCACAACAGTGAACAGATATACTCAGGCCTTGCCCTCAGCTGGCTTACCATCTTGTGGGAAAGATATTTACTTGTATTTTGTATTTGCTGCTCCAAATACTGGTGTAGAGTACTATGGGAGCCTGTGGTGGGACAAACAAATCTAGAGCGGAGTGTATGTGTGTATGTGTGTGTGTGTGTCTGTCTGTCTGGAGCAGAGAAGTCTGGGGTGAGAGTGAGTTACCCAGGCAGAGGGATTAGTATAGTGAGAAGGGGGGATTTTTAAGTTCAGTGTGGCTGAAGCTGAGTTTGAAGAGCTGAGAATAGAGAGGGGAAAGTTCAAAAGAATTGCTTGAAACAGAAGCTGGAGAGGGACCCAGAGGCCAGGTCAAGGCAAGCCTTCTCAGCAGAGTGAAGAAGTTCAGGATTTCATGAGTAAGCCCTGGTTTGCTCCCTTCAGCAGGAATACATGGATGGACATTTGCTTTTGGAAAGACCTCTATGGCTTCATTGTGGAGGACGGGAGATCACCAGGATAGGGAACTGAAGAAAATCAGGGAGGCTGTGGCAGTGGTCTAAGCAGAGGGGCAGAACTTTACTGGAGGGGCTGTCTGTGAGGTCATGGACCGCAGAGGCAGAGAAATCCGTGGCCTCTTAGTGTGACTTTACATTCAAGGGTTTTTGGTTTTACCTTATAAGGGGCAGGGAAAGGAAAGTTACCTGCTCACATAGGACAAGGGTTCAGTTGCTCATGGTACAAGTTTTATATTAGAACTCTCTGCATCTGCAAGTAAAAGAAAAATACAATTCCAGTGGCTTACGCAAACTGGACCTGTGTTTTCTTCCAGAGAAAGGTGGTTGGTTCAAAGAAATCAGAGCAGATACTGCTTTTGGAGTTGCCCTCATTGTCCCAAAGTGGCTACAGCTGCATCCATTCTGCATTCAAGGCGGGAGAAAGGGTAAGTGGGAAATGCTGTGCCAGCTTTATGTGACTTTATGTATCCTCATAGCAGGAAAGAAAAATATTTTACGAATGACCTTTCCCAAAAGACTTTTGCTTATTCCTCACGGACGCTGGCTGCCCCTAGCTGCATGGGAAGCTGGGATGGCAAGTATCAGTTTTCAGGATTCTCTAGAAGGAGGCAGAAAGCGAGAAGGGTGCTGGGAATGGCGATTCAGCAGCCAATCAATGGTGTTTGCCACAAGTGCATTACAAGCCCGGGTTATATTGGAGGGGAAAGGGGAAGCTGTGGAGACCAGCACGTAGCAGAGGTCAGTCACAGTCATGAATTTTATGAAAGGTTTGCTGGGAAACTACATTTAAGAAAATATATATGGTGACTACGATTCCCCTGACAGCACGACCAAGTGATTTGCAAGGTACTTGCCTTTCATGGCCCTGGTTCCAAGTACTGTCACTCACTTTCATGTCAGACACTTGAGTTGTTTCAAAATCACCAGGCTGGCCCACTATAAAATTACATACACGTGCACACGCAGACCCTTTAGGAGCCCCCAGCGTATGGTGAGAAGCGTGCTTGTTCTTCTGATGGCTGTGGCATCAGCCCTATGGATTTGTTTGGGCAAATGTGCTTCTTTGTAAGACTGGAACTCCAGGAAGATTAAAACTACCCTTTGCCCCAGGTCTCTTGCCGTAAGCCTGGAGTCTAAATTCCTTGAAAGCAGTTTTATGCCCATGGTATCATGATTCTCATGGCAATCCTGCAAAGCAGGCTTTTAGGCCCAAAGAAATGAAATGATTTGCTTGTGACCATCTAGTAGTGTGTAGGGGTCAGCAGCCTGCTCCAAAGGAAGACTTCCGGGATACAAATCCAAGCTCTTTCTTTCTTTTTTTTTTCTGCGGTACGTGGGCCTCTCACTGTCGTGGCCTCTCCCATTGCGGAGCACAGGCTCTGGACGTGCAGGCTCAGCGGCCATGGCCCCCGGGCCCAGCCGCTCCACGGCATGTGGGATCCTCCCGGACCGGGGTACGAACCCGTGTCCCCTGCATCGGCAGGCGGACTCTCAACCACTGTGTCACCAGGGAAGCCCCAAGCTCTTTCTAATTCTGGGTGATTCAAAAGACTTTCAAGGTAGCAGCAAAGCAAGGTCGCTGAGAAATGAAGGAAGACCAGCAATGGTGAACTTAATTATAATTCTAGTTTAGGAAAATCTGGAAAAAAAGCTGTTCTGTCTGTGTATGTGCTAACAAAGCACCCTGAAACTTAGTCACATAAACCACCAATTATCAATATTTTATTACGTTCATGTATTCTGTGGTTCAAGAACTCAGATCACAGTGGGGATGGTCTGTCTGCTCTATGATGTCTGGGGCCTCAGCTGGGAAGAGTTAATGTCTGTGGGTTACTCCATAACTGGGGACTGAAGACTTTCAACTTACGTGTCTGGCTCCCGGGCAGGGGTGACTCCAAGGCTGGGCTCAGATGGGACTATTGACTTAAGCAGCTATGTACAGCCTCTCCAGGTGGCTTGGGCTTCCTTTTTTTTTTTTTTAATTTACTTTTTATTGTATATTAGAGTACAGTTGATTTACAATGTTGTGTTAGTTTCAGGTGTACGGCAAAGTGATTGTTATACATATATGTATATCCATTCTTTTTCATATTCTTTTCCCATATAGGTTTTTACCGATTATTGAGTAGAGTTCCCTATGCTATACAGTAGGGGTCCTTGTTGATTATCTATTTTATATAGAGTAGTATGTATATGTTAATCCCAAACTCCTAATTTATCCTTCCCTCCACCTTTCCCTTTTGTAACCATAAGTTTGTTTTTGAAGTCTGTGACTCTGTTTCTGTTTTGTAAATAAGTTCATTTGTCTCATTTTTTTTAGATTCCACATATAAGTGATATCATATGATTTGTCTTTCTCTGAATTACTTCACTTAGCATGATCATCTCTAGGTGATATCATATGATTTGTGATATAAGTAAGTGATATAAGTGATAAGTGATATATAAGTGATATCATATGATTTGTCTTTCTCTGAATTACTTCACTTAGCATGATCATCTCTAGGTCCATTCATGTTGTCTCAAATGGCATTCTTTCATTCTTTTTTATGGGTGAGTAATATTCCACTGCATATATGTACCACATCTTCTTTATCGATTCCTCTGTCGATGGACATTTAGGTTGCTTCCATGTCTTGGTTACTGTAAATAGTGCTGCAGTGAACACTGGGGTGCATGTATCTTTTCAAAGTATGGTTTTCTCCAGATATGTGCCCAGGAGTGGGATTGCTGGAGCATATGGTAGTTCTATCAATATTTTTAGTTTTTTAAGGAACCTCCATAATGTTTGTACCAGGTTACACTCCCACCAACAGTGTAGGTTCCCTTTTCTTCACACCCTCTCCAGCATTTACTGTTTGTAGACTTCTTGATAATGGCCATTCTGACTGGTGTGAGGTGATACCTCATTATAGTTTTGATTTGCATTTCTCTAAGAATTAGCAAGGTTGAGCATCTTTTCATGTGCTTTTTGGCCACCTTTATGTCTTCTTTGGAGAAATATCTATTTAGAGCTTCTGCCCATTTTTTGATTGGGTTGTTTGTTTTTTTGATATTGAGCTGCATGAGCTGTTTGTGTATTTTGGAGATTAATCCCTTGTCAGTTGCTTCATTTGCAAATATTTTCTCCCATTCTGTGGGTTGCATTTTTGTTTTGTTTATGATTTCCTTTGTTTTGCCAAAGCTTTTAAGTTTCATTAGGTCCCATTTGTTTATTTTTGTTTTTATTTTTATCACTCTAGGAGTGATCCAAAAAGATATTGCTGCAATTTATGTCAAAGAGAGTTCTTCCTACATTTTCCTCTAGGAGTTTTTATGGTATCTGGTCTTACGTTTAGGTCTTTAATCCATTTGGAGTTTATTGTTGTGTTAGGTGTTAGAGAATGTTCTAGTTTCATTCTTTTACATGTAGCTGTCCAGTTTTACCAGCACCACTTATTGAAGAGACTGTTTTTTCTCCATTGTATATTCTTGCCTAGTTTGTCATAGATTAATTGACCATAGGTGCATGAGTTTATTTCTGGGCTTTCTATCTGGTTCCATTGATCTATATTTCTGTTTTTGTGCCAGTACCTTACTGGTTTGATTACTGTAGCTTTATAATATAGTCTGAAGTCAGGGAGCCTGATTCCTCCAGCTCCATTTTTCTTTCTCAGGATTGCTTTGGCTATTCGGGGTCTTTTGTGTTTCCATACAAATTAAAAATTTTTTTGTTCTAGTTCCATGAAAAATGCCATTGGTAATTTAATGGGGATTGCACTAAATCTGCAGATTACCTTGTGTAGAATAGTCATTTTCACAATATTGATTCTTCCAATCCAAGAACACAGTATATCTTTCCATCTGTTTGTGTCATCTTAAATTTCTTTCATCAGTGTCTTATAGTTTTTAGAGTACAGGTCTTTTGCCTCCTTATGTAGGTTTATTCCTAGGTATTTTATTCTTTTTGATGCAATGGTAAATGGGATTGTTTCCTTAATTTCTCTTTATGATCTCTTGTTGTTAGCGTATAGAAATGCAAAAGATTTCTGTGTGTTAATTTTGTATCCTGCAACCTTACCAAATTCACTGATTAGCTCTAGTAGTTTCCCGGTAACATCTTTAGGTTTTTCTATGTATAGTATTGTGTCATCTGCAAACAGTGACAGTTTTACTTCTTTTCCAATTAGTATACATTTTATTTCTTTTTCTTCTCTGATAGCGGTGGCTAGAACTTCCAAAACTGTGTTGAATAAAAGTGGACATCCCTGTCTTGTTCCTGATCTTAGAGGAAAGGCTTTCAGCTTTTCACTGTTGAGTCTGATGTTAGCTGTGGCTTTGTCATATATGGCTGTTATTATATTGAGGTAGGTTACCTCTATGCCCACTTTCTGGAGAGTTTTTTTTTTATCATAAGTGGGTGTTGAATTTTGTCAAAACCTGTTTCTGTCTCTACTGAGATGATCATATGGTTTTTATTCTTCAATTTGTTAATGTGGTGTATCACACTGATTGATTTGAAGATACTGAAAAATCCTTGCATTGCTGGGATGAATCCCACTTGATCATGGTGTATGATCGTTTTAATGTACTGTTGGGTTTGGTTTGCTAGTATTTTGTTGAGGACTTTTGCAACTAAGTTCATCAGCAATATTGGCCTATAATTTTCTTTTTTTGTGGTAATGTTGTCCTGTTTTGGTATCAGGGTGATGGTGGCCACATAGAATGAGTTTGGGAGTGTTCCTTCCTCTGCAGTTTTTTGGAATAGTTTCAGAATGATAGGTGTTAACTCTTCTCTAAATATTTAATAGAATTCACCTGTGAAGCTGTCTGGTCCTGGACTTTTGTTTGTTGAGAGTTATTCAATCACAGTTTCAATTTCAGTACTTGTGATTGGTCTGTTCATATTTTCAATTTCTTCCTGGTTCAGTCTTGAAAGATTTTACCTTTCAAAGAATTTGTCCATTTCTTCTAGGTTGTCCATTTTATTGGCATGTAGTTGCTTGTAGTAAACTCTTTTTTTTTTTTTTTTTTTTTTTTGCGGTACGCAGGCCTCTCACTGTCGTGGCCTCTCCCATTGTGGAGCACTGGCTCTGGATGCACAGGCTCAGCGGCCATGGCTCAGGGGCCCAGCCGCTCCACAGCACGTGGGATCTTCCCAGACTGGGGCACGAACCCGTGTCCCTTGCATCGGCAGGCAGACTCTCAACCACTGAGCCACCAGGGAAGCCCTGTAGTAAACTCTTTTGATCCTTTGTATTTCTGTGGCTGCAGTTGTAATGTCTCCTTTTCCATTTCTAATTTTATTGATTTGATCCATTCCCTTTTTTTCTTGTTGAGGCTAGCTAATGGTTTATCAATTTTATCTTTTTAGAAAACCAGCTTTTAGTTTCATTGATCCTTTTTATTATTTTCTTCATCTCTGTTTCCTTTATTTCTGCTCTGATCTTTATGATTTCTTTTCTTCTATTCACTTTGGGGTTTTTTTGCTCTTCTTTCTCCAGTTGCTTTAGGTGTAAGGTTAGGTTGTTTATTGGGGATTTTTCTTGTTTCCTGACGTAAGATTTTATTGCTAAAAACTTCCCTCTTAGAACTGCTTTTGCCATGTCCCATAGGTTTTTGTATCATCATGTTCTCATTTTCATTTGTCTCTAGGTATTTTTTTTATTTTCTCAGTGATCCATTGGTTGCTTAGAACATATTATTTAGCCTCCATGTGTTTGTGTTTTTTACAGTTTTTTTCTTATAGTTGATTTCTTATCTTAGCATTGTGGTCAGAGAGGATGCTTGATATGATTTCAGTTTTCTTAAATTTACTGAGTCTTGCTTTGTGGCCCAGCATGTGATCTATCCTGGAGAATGTTCCATGTGAACTTGAAAAGAATGTGTATTTTGCTGCTTTTGGATAGAATGCCCTATAAATATCAGTTAAGTACATCTCGTCTAATGTGCCATTATAGGTCTGTGTTTCCTTATTGATTTTCTTCCTGGATGATCTGTCCATTGATGAAAGTGGAGTGTTAAGGTCCCCCACTATTAATGTGTTACTGTCAATTTCTCCTTTTATGGATGTTAGTATTTGCCTTATGTATTTAGGTGCTCCTATGTTGGGTGCATATATATTTACAATTGCTATATCTTCTTGGATTTATCCCTTGTTCATTATGTAGTGTCCTTCCTTGTCTCTTGTAACAGTCTTTGTTTTAAAGTCTCTTTTGTCTGATATGAGTATTGCTACTCCAGCTTTTTTAAAATTTCCATTTGCATGGAATACCTTTTTCCATCCCCTCATTTTCAGTATGTATGTGTCCCTAGATCTGAAGTAGGTCTCTTGTAGACAGCATATATATGGGTCTTGTTTTTGTATCCATTCAGCCAGTCTATGTCTTTCGGTTGGGGCATTTAATCCATTTACATTTAAGGTAATTATTGATGTCTATCTTCTTACTGCCCACTTTTTAATTGATTTGGATTTGTTTTTGTAGGTCTTTTTTCTTCCCTTAGTCTTTTGTTCTCTTCTCTTCTGACTCGATGACTATCTTTATTGTTGTGTTTTGGGTTGCTTTTTCTTTTGTGTGTGTGTAGCTATTATAGATTTTTGTTTTGTGGTTACCAGGAGGTTTTGGTATATATATGTACAAGATTGTTTTAAGTTGCTGGTCTCTTAATTTCAAATGCATTTCCAGTATCCTGCATTTGTACTCCCCTCTTCTCATGATTGCTGGTTTTGATATCATATTTGTGTGTGGATGATTTCCTACCTTTATGTTTGCCTTTCCTGTTGAGCTTTCCCATTTGCAATTTTCTTGTTTTTAGTTGTGGCCTTTTCTTTTCCGTCTTGAGAAGTTCCTTTTGCATTTGTTGTAAAGCTGGTTTGGTGGTGCTGAATTCTCTTAGCCTTTGCTTGTCTGTAAAGCTTTTGATTTCTCTGTTAGATCTGAATGAGAGCCTTGCTGGGTAGCATATTCTTGGTTGCAGAGTTTTCCCTTTCATCCTTTAAATATATCATGCCACTCCCTTCTGGCCTACAGAGTTTCTGCTGAAAAGTCAGCTGCTAACCTTATGGGGATTCCCTTGTATGTTATTTGTTGCTTTTCCCTTG
This sequence comes from Mesoplodon bidens, assembly GCF_964165515.1. Lineage (NCBI taxonomy): Eukaryota > Metazoa > Chordata > Mammalia > Artiodactyla > Ziphiidae > Mesoplodon > Mesoplodon bidens. The sequence continues at coordinate 165,768,295 of NC_138176.1, forward strand.
TTACTTTCTATATTTTCTCTTTGTCTCTAATTTTTGTCTTTTTGATTAATATGTGTCTCAGTGTGTTCCTCCTTGGATTTATACTGTATGGGACTCTTTGCACTTCCAGGACTTAAGTTAGTGTTTCCTCTCCCACGATAGGGAAGTTTGGCTATTCTCTCTTCAAATATTTTCTCAAGCCCTTTCTCTTCTCCTTCTGAAACCCCTATAATGCGAATGTTGGTGCATTTAATGTCATCTCAGAGGTCTCTTAGGCTGTCCTCATTTCTTTTCATTCTTCTTTCTTTATTCCATTCCACAGCAGTGATTTCCATCAGTCTGTCTTCCAGCTCACTTATTTGTTCTGCTGCTTCATTTATTCTGCTATTGATTCCTTTTAGTATATTTTTCATTTCAGTTATTTTATTGTCCATCTGTTTTTTTGTTCTTTAAAGCTTATAGTTTTTTTTTGTGTGTGTGTGGCACATGGGCCTCTCATTGTTGTGGCCTCTTCCGTTGCAGTGCACAGGCTCCAGACGTGCAGGCTCAGCGGCCATGGCTCACGGGCCCAGCCGCTCCGTGGCATGTGGGATCCTCCCGGCCCAGGGCACGAACCCACGTCCCCTACATCGTCAGGTGGACTCTCAACCACTGTGCCACCAGGGAAGCCCCAAGCTTATAGTTCTTTATTAAACATTTCTTGTATCTTCTTCAACTGTGCCTCCATTCTTTTTCTGAGATCCTGGATCATCTTTACTATCATTACTCTGAAATTTTCCCCCCAACAGATTGCTTATGTTCATTTCTCTTAGTTGCTCTTCTGGGGTTTTATCTTGTTTCTTTGTCTGGAACTTATTTCTCTGCTGTCTCATTTTGTCTAACTTTCTGTTTTTGTGATCTCCATTCCTCAGGCTGCAGGATTGTAACTCTTGGTTCTGGTGTCTATGCCCTGGTGGGCAAAGATGGTCCAGGTTCTAGTTCAGGCTTTCTGGTGGGAGGGACTGGTGCCCACCCACTGGTGTTTGGAGCTAGGACCTGTCCCTCTGGTGGGCAAGGTCACGTCAAGGCGTGTGTTTATAGGTGGCTCTTGGCTCAGGATGACTTTAGGCAGCCTGTCTGCTGATGGGTGGGGTTGTGTTCTTACCCTGTTGGTTGTTTGGCCTGGGGCATCCCGACACTGGAGCCTGCAGTCTATTGGGTGGGGCCCAGTATCCATGCCAAAATGGCAACTTTCGGGAGAGCTCATGCTGAAGAGTTTTCCCTGGGGCATCCATTGCCAGTGTCCTTGCCCCCACAGTGAGCCACAGCTGACCCCCACCTCCCCAGGAGACCCTCCGAGACCTGCAGGTAGGTCTGGCCTAGGCTCTTATGGAGTCACTGCTTTGCCTTGAGTCCCAGTGCATATGAAAACTCGTGTGCCCCCTGCAAGAGTAGAGTCTCTGTTTCTTCCATTCCCATGGAGCTCCTGCACTCAAGCCCTCCTGGCCTTCAAAGCCGAATGCTCTGGGGGCCCATCCTCCCAATGCCAGACCCCGAGGCTGGAAAGCCTGATGTGGGGCTCAGAATTCTCCCTCTTGTGGGAGAACCTCTGCAATATAATTATTTTTCAGTTTGTGGGTCACCCACCAGGTAGGTATGGGATTTGATTATATCGTGAAGGTGCCCTCCTACCATGTTGTTGTGGCTGCTTCTTTGTCTTTGGGTGTAGAATATCTTTGCTGGTAGGTTTGAGTCTTTATTGTTGATGGTTGTTCAGCAGTTAGTTGTGATTTTGGTGTTTTTGTGAGAGGAGGTGAGCTCAAGTCCTTCTCCTCTGCCATCTTGTCTCTTGTTCCTGGGTTCAGTCATGTATTCAGTCCAGATGGCCTCAACAACACCTTGCTCTCTCAAGGCTGTGTCCTTGGGACAGCTCCCACTGAGGGAACAGTGGGCAGAAGGACATTCTAAGTCAGGGGAGCGTGTGAGGTACTTCTGAGTGTGCGGGACCTGCCTGCAGATCAACTGGCAGTCACGTCCTCTCCATGACCTCTTATGAGTTGCCAGGCTGCAGCCCCAAGTACTCCATGGCAAGAGCCTGGCTTGGGCTTCCTTGCAACATGGGCCTTAGGGTAATTGGACTTTTTACATAGTGGCTTAGAGTTCTACATGATTGTGTTCCAGTGAACAAGACAAAATCCGAGTGGCCTTTTGGAAGTCACATAGTGTCACTTTCACTGTACTATATCAGTTGAAGTAGTCTCAAATCCATCTAGATTCAAGAGGAGGGGATTCCTCCTGATGAGAATTGTATCAGAGTATTTGCAGCTGTGTTTTAAAGGCAGTGCAGAAGCCAGTCTATACTAGTTACTTTTATTTTGAATTGATATTGAGGATGAGAAATGCATTATACTTTTCAGAGCTTTTTATTTCTAAATGTATTTATCTGGCCCTAATACTATCACTTACTAACTGTGTGACCATGGAATCCTACCTAATGTCTCTGAATCCCATTATCCATATCTTTAAAATGGAGCTAATACTTATACCTACCTCACTGGGCTTCTGTGAGAAGGAAATGTGACAATGTCTGCAAAGGGCTTAGCAAGAACATAGTCCACATTTATTCAACACATACATTTAGCATTTATGTGCCAAGCTCTGTTCTAAGTGTTTCACGAAGATTACCTCATTTAATCCTCATTTACCTCTACAACGTAGACAGTGTTTTTATCCTTATTTCAAGGATGAGGAAATGGAATGCTCACAAAACACGTATGTGAAGACCAGGACTTGCACAGAGCAACCTGGCTCTGGGGTCCATCCTCTCAACCCCTCTGATGTGCTGCCTTTCAGTAGATAGTACAGATGTGAATTTAGGCATGCATATATCATTTCTTGAGCACCCACAAGTAATAGTATGAGCCCAGGAGTTTGGTTTGTACAAAGAATCTGTTCATCTGGAACAGGGGTCTGCAAATGATGACCGTGGTCCAAATCTGGACAGTCTTATTCAATGTGTATTACTCAAGGCTGCTTTCTTGCTATCACAGCAGAATGGAGGAGTTGTGACAGAGACTGTGTGGCCTGCAAAGCTGAAAATATTTATTATCTGCCCCTTTGTTTGTTTGTTTGTTTGTTTGCGGTACGCGGGCCTCTCACTGTTGTGGCCTCTCCAGTTGCGGAGCACAGGCTCCAGACACGCAGGCTCAGTGGCCATGGCTCACGGGCCCAGCCGCTCCACGGCATGTGGGATCTTCCCAGACCGGGGCACGAACCCGTGTCCCCTGCATCGGCAGGCGGACTCTCAACCACTGCGCCACCAGGGAAGCCCGATCTGCCCCTTTGTTGAACAAAGTTTGCCAAGCCTTATTCTAGACCTTTTACCTGAAACAATGCTTTATCCCGAATTTCTTGGAATTTCAAACATGTTGAACCTTGTCCTCATCCTTGTTAATTCCTTACTTAAGAAGTAGCTATAATAATATATGGCAGCCATTGTTCTAGACCCTGGAGCTATTTGGTGAATGAGAGAGGCATGGTCCTTGCCCTCAGGGAGTTTGTGTTCTGCTGGAGGGAAATTAAAAAAAAAAAACACCAAAAATCAGTCAAGCAAAACCAAATGATTGTAGATTATAATGACTGCAATGAAAGAAAGAAATAGGATAACAGGTAACTGAGGTTAGAGAGAGGATTTCTTATAAATAGAAGCCATGGTGGGTGGGAACTCTATTACTGCAGCTAAGAGCATCCCAATAAGGAGGTATGTGGAGAGGACAAAGTATGAAATTGTCATCTCTGAGAGTGGAAGAGAAAGTTTATTAGGAAGTGTGGGAGGATGGATGCTCAGTGTGGAGTGCCCACCTCAGGATGTGAATTGAAAGTGAATGGTCAGCCTGACTGAGTGATTTTTCCCTTCTGCAATCTGAAGCAACTTGGATGCAGACGTGGAGAAAGCAGGAATGAGTTCAACAAAAGTTGAGGTTTTGGAGGATAGCAATAAGTGGAAATGAGGGGAGAGATGAATGGGCATATTTAGCCTGGAGACAGATTTTGTTTGGCTAGCCCCCTTTATTAAAACTAAACATTCGAATGACTTTCAATGGAACACAATTTGGTTCACCATGTCCCTACACATTCTTGCTATGTTCTGTCTTGCCTGTTTCACTTGTTTATGTTTTCTGCCTGACCCCGTAAACTTCTGAGATTGCAAACACTGAATTATAGTAATAGATGACAGGCTCTTACCTGCATGAGGAGAGAATGGTAGGACAGAAAACTAAAGGATTATGAGAGAATGGTAGGATTAATGAATTGGAGACTGAACTTTTGATGAGGTCAGATGAGAGCTAAGGAGTTATTAAAGTGAGGACTGAAAATATAGCACAGTCTCAAGAATGGAATATTAAAAATCAAGATTCTGAAGGTAGTAGACTGATTTTTACAAGGTAAAGAGTGTGACACTGGGAGAGAGTAGCTGAGGTAGGGAGAACCAAAATGTTACATGCATATACAAACATATACATGAAACACGTGCATAGAATGTTCATATATACACATCCATAAATTCATACACACAGGCTGGAAATGCTTTTAAGAGGCTACCTGGCATTCAAATTTAAGAAAATATCTCCACATAATGAGGATGTACTCTTTTATGGGTTTTCTAGACACATGATGAAAAGAGTCATTAGGAAACAGCCCAAATGCAATCAGCCAAAGGCAAGCTTAGGCTAGAACACGAGAAATCCATTTTCTGACAAAACAACTTTTCTTTCTTCTACAGAAAAAACAGGGTAAGTGAATTATTAAAAACATACCTTGGGCTTCCAGAGACCCCAAAACAATGACTGCTGCCTAGGCTGGTGTCTCCCCATATATCTATATACAGGTTTCCCCCACTAACTGAAAGAAGAGCCATGTTATGAAACTTTTCATAAGCCAAAATGGTATAAAGCAAAATAGCAATTACCTTAGGACACCTCTTGCTAACTGACACACCAAATAAATGGAGATGAAGCACAGATGCTCACACACACAGTTCAGAGCTATGGGGGATTGACACTGAGATGTGGAGTGTTGTTCCCGGAAGAGCTTGGCGGTGCCACTCTCACTACTTGGGGTGAGGGATGCCTCTATAACGGCCCACTGCAAAACAAATGCTGAAGCTCTTTGTGTTTTTCACCTTTTCCATAAAAGCAAAAATCTTCAGATTTCTTTCAGTTTGAAATTGGTACTAATGTAGGTCTTTCCTAAATGTAAAGTGACGTAAAGCAAACTTTTAAAAAGTGAGGGATACCTCTATATCTCAGCACTGGTGTCTCCAGGCTATTGGGTGGAGCCAGGTCTTGGTGCCAATGAGCTAGAGGGAGGAGTCCAAGATGTCGCCCAAGTGCTGGCTTCCTCCAGATGGTAGAACCAACTTCCAATTATGGCTGATGCCAGTGTCTATGCCCCCAGGGTAAGCTGCAGCGGCAACCCCCACGCCCCCCACCTCTCAGGGAGACTCCACGTTCAGCAGGTAGGTCTGGTCTAGGCTCCTATAGAATCACTGCTTTTACCCTGGGTCCTGGTGCCTGTGAGATTTTGTGGGTGCCCTTTAAGAGTGAAGTCTCTCTTTCCCCCAGGCATGTGGGACTCCTGAAATTAATCCCTGCTGGACTTCAAAGCCAAATGCTCTAAGGGCGCATCTTCCTGTACAGGACCCCCACGCTGGGGGAGACCAACATGGGGCTCAGAACTCTCACTCCTAAGTACAGGGAGAACCTCTGCACTGTAATTATTTGTTGTGTGTTGCCCACCTGGAGGTATGGGACTTGATTTGATTATATCGCGAGTCCCCCCGTCCATCTCATTGCGGTTCCTTCTTTATGTCTTTAGTTGTAGAAGATCTTTTCTGGTAGGTTTCAGTCTTTTTCATCAATGGTTGTTCTGCAGATAGTTGTGGTTTTGGTGTGCCCATGAGAGGAGATGAGCTCAGGGTCTTTCTACGCCATCTTGGTTCTGCACTTCAGCAAACTTCCTTTTATTGTGTAAAGTAACATATTTTTTAAATTCTGGGGACCAGAATTTTGTAAACATATTTGTGGGGACATTATTCAGCTTACCACAATAGCACAGATATAAAATTTTACAGTAAGTTGACACTTTTAAACTTTAAAGTAAATTTTCAAGGCAAGTAACTGAGCTGACTTCATGATTCTTGAAACCCTTAACCACTTGCTGGGCATAAAACTGTCAAGAGTGTATTATGAGGATTTAATTGGTGAAAGCTGGGCTATGAGTCCTAAGTAGGAAAAGAGACGAAGTGTCTGCTCCATTACTTAATATCTTACGGGAAACCACCCGGGGAGTAGATGTATGTCCCCTGGAGTTTGACCACTGTTAGATCCATGTCTGAGGAATCTCAAAGAAAGGACTGTGGCTGCTGACCTAAGCATCAGGGTCAAGGGAAAGTAAAGGTCTGCATTTGAAAATAACCCTGCACCCAACAATGCATGGCATCGTGTGTTTCCTATGGGCCCACGGAAGGCCATCAGAGGAAAGAGTGCGAACCTGGGGCCATTTAAGAATTCTACCATTGAGTATCACCTAGGGTGGTGATAGGATTCCAACAGAGAGGAGCCTGGGAAGAGGAGTTCTCCAACAAAATAAGGCTGGACAAAGGCCTGGAGGAACAGGTATATTCTCACCTCACAGGATTTCAGTCAGAGGAACAGAAAACAACTATAAGAGAAATCATCACTTTAAACTCCATTCTACCTGCCCTGTGAAGGGAAAGGAATCCTTCTTTAGAAGAAGTTACTACCAGCTTGCCTCTCTACATTTTTGTTATATATTTATAAAACAAATAAATTGATGGAATTGGACATGAACATGTAAAAAGGTGCTCGATATCATTATTCATCAGAGGGATGCAAAATAAAACCACTATATACTATATATATACTACTATATACCCCTGAGAATGGCTAAAATTAAAACAACTGATAATATCAGGTGTTGGCAAGGATGTAGAACAAGTAGGATACCTTATGTCTGGGAATTCCTTGAAGGTCTATGACTGAGAATTGGGCTGTACTTGCACAAGACAAGATTATTTGTAAGTTCCCAAAGAGCAGGTTCTACAGTGATGAGAATAAAATATTTGGTAAATTATTTGGAAATATTTTCTAAAGTAAAGGATCTATATACACTATAACCCAATAACTTTACTCTCTGATATGAAGCCAATAGAAATGAGAGCTTATATATGTCAAAAGTAATGCACAAGAATAATCATAGAAACTACAATTAAACACCCCCATCTGGAAGCAACTGTTGTGTCCATCAAGAATGGAATAGTAAATAACGTGTGGTAAATTCAGACAATGGAATAATACACACATTGGGGGAAAAAACACAAACTACTAATACACAGGCCAATATGGATGAATCTAAAGACATCATAAAGTGAATAATACTAGATACAAAAGAGTACCTAAAATGTTATTTCATTTATATCAAGATTTAAAACTGATCTGTAGAGATAGAAAATCAGAATAATTGTTACCTCTAGGGGACTAGTGACTGGGAGGAAGCATAAACAAGTCTTCTAGGACCTAGAAATAGTCTATTATCTTGATTTAAATGGTTGTTACATAGTCATTACACATATGTATTAATTCATTTAATTGTAAACTTAAGATTTTTGAATTTTTTATGTTATACATCAGTTCAAAAGAATACTAGTTAAACAAAAATACAGGACAATCTAACCAAAAACTGAGAGAAAATAATACATAAAATAGAAACAGACCCATGTGACAAAGGCCTTAAAATCAATGTGATTAGTTTATTCAAGACAATAGAGATAAAGATGGCCAAAATAAAAGATGGAAAATGTCACTAGAGTAGCAGAATCTATTAAAAAGATCAAATAAAATTTCTAGAATAAAAAAAATACTATATCTGGATCTAGCTTTTAGCTATGATAGAGAAACTGGTACTGAACTAGCCTTCCCACTATTAATTAAAAAAAAAAACCCACAAAAGTTTATAAAGCATTGGACAACAGGAAGCACAGGACTGGTCCCTGAAGAAGAGAAACCGAAGAAGTAGGCCACACTTAAGAGTGATTGTCTTAGATCTCTGCCTGAGGGCAATTTTTAAATCATGGTGCAGTAAGCTAAGGTCCAAACCGAGTTCAGTCATCTTGCTGAACTGAGGAGGTGGAGATAAGAGTTTGGGGCAGCTGAAGAGACTGGAGTCTGTGAGTAGGACATGAGACAAGATGAAGCTGTGCAGAGATGAGACCCCAGAAGTAGGCATGGCAATTCCCTAGAAGTCTGTGACTAAGTGTTGGGCTATATTTGCACAGAACAAGATAAGCCGAGGATTTCCAAAAAGGAAGTTCATCAGAGATGAGAGTAGAACAGAGAAACTGGAGGTCACACAATGCTAGGGAACATGGCAAGTTCAGCTGTTCTCATTAACTCCTTGTTGATATCTCAGGCATCAGACTGAGATACCAAAAAGGCCAAACCTTAAGAATAGGGACCTACCCTAGAAAGCCTACTCTAGAGATCCTCCCTAATAAAGTCTAAAGCCAAGACCTGACAAAATCTATGGAGAGGGCAGAGTTTGGAAGATGAGTCCTTCCAAGTAAAAAAATTTTTAATTAAGAAAGAGTTCAGGATTTTCATAGGTCTACCCTAAGAAAGTACAAAACCAAGCCTATACAAATTCAAATTGATTAACCCATAAGTTAACTGTATACTTGAATAAACAGCAACTTTCTGCAGAGGAATGTAATACAATCTAGAATCTTTCCAATGTATCATCAACAATACAGTTGTGAAACAACTGTTACAAATATATTTAAAGAACTAAAACAATATATATTCAAGGAGTTAAAGGGAAATATGGTTTTCTTAAAGGAAAATCTATTCAGAGAACTGGAAACTATAGAAACAAACAAATGGAAATTCTAGATCTAAAATGCTGAAATGGAAAAAAATAAAGGATGTGCTTAATAGACAGTTTCAGATGACAGAAGAAAGAGGCAAAGCAGATAGATGAATAAAAATTATCCAAACTTAAAACAGGGAAAAAAGAGTTGAGGAAAAGTGAACAATGCATCAGGGACCTGTGGGACAATATCACACAGCCTAAAATATGTGCAATAGGGGTCTCAGAAGGAAGAAAGAAGATGAGACAGAAAAATATTTTATTTTATTTTTTTTGCGGTACGTGGGCCTCTCACTGTTGTGGCCTCTCCCGTTGCAGAGCACAGGCTCCGGATGCGCAGGCTCAGCGGCCATAGCTCACGGGCCCAGCCGCTCCATGGCATGTGGGATCTTCCCGGACTGGGGCATGAACCCGTGTCCCCTGCATCGGCAGGCGGACTCTCAACCACTGCGCCACCAGGGAAGCCCGACAGAAAAATATTTTGAAAAAATAATAGCCAACTTTTCCCAAGTTTGATTAAAAAATTACTTTTCTGAGATTCAGGAAACTCAGAAAACCCCAAGTAGGATACACACACACACCATAGCAGAAGACAGTAAAATTACTGAGTAAAATTTCAAGATAAATTTTGAAAGCGTAAAGAGAAAAAGACACTTTACACTTTTACATGCAGGGAAATAATAACATGAATTAACAATGACTTCTTAGAAACAAGTCCAGAAAAACAATAGAATGTCATCTTTAAAATGCTGAAATTAAGAAATATATATTGAGCTATGTGTAATGAGGTGGATAGACCTAGAGTCTGTCATACAGAGTGAAGTAAGTCAGAAAGAGAAAGACAAATACCATATGCTAACGCATATATATGGAATTTAAGAAAAAAAGTGTCATGAAGAACCTAGGGGTAAAACAGGAATAAAGACACAGACCTACTTGAGAATGGACTTGAGGACATGGGGAGGGGGAAAAAAAAAAGAAATATATATCCAGTGAAAGGATCCTTCAAAAATGAAGGTAAAATTGTTGGACAAACAAAACCTGAAAGAATTTGTCAACAGCAGACCTGCCCTGTAAGAAATGCTTAAGGATGTTCAGCCTGAAGGAAGATAATACCACATAGAACTTCAAATCTACAGGAATCTATAGCAAAATAGTGTGAAGTGCATATCTATTACAGTGTTCTTTGCAAAAGCAAAAAATTGGAAACATACTAAATGTCCAACAAAAAGAAGTCATTCAATTTCATTTTGTATCTATTCAAGAAAAACTACAAAGGCATTAAAAAAGAAATTAAAGACCTAAAGAACATGAGAAAATGTACATTATATCTTAAAAATCTTTTGGTCTTCTTTATCTGATAATTTCTGAGAAAATTGTGTGAAATATTTCACTGTAATTGTGTGTGTGTGTGTTGTCATTGGATACATATGAGTTCATGGTTTTTTTTTTTTTTGCGTTACGCGGGCCTCTCACTGTTGTGGCCTCTCCCCTTGCGGAGCGCAGGCTCCGGACGCACAGGCTCAGCGGCCATGGCTCACGGGCCTAGCCGCTCCGCGGCATGTGGGATCCTCCCGGACCGGGACACGAACCCGTGTCCCCTGCATCTGCAGGCGGACTCTCAACGACTGCGCCACCAGGGAAGCCCCCATAGTTTTTATATAGTCTTGATAAATTGCTGTTTCTGTCTGTAGTCTTTATATTTCCAATCACACTTTTTATATTAAATTATGTTGTTGATATTGACGAAGCCATACTAGTTTTCTTCTGGTAATATTTTCCAGATTTTTTTTTCAAATTGTTGTATTGAACTTTTCTGCATCATTTTTATGGCATTTGCTTGTAATTGAATGGTTTTTTTTTCCATTCGGTCAGATAGTCACTTAAAATTTAGAATTATTATTATGTGATTACCTTTTCTAACCACAGTAAAATAAAGTTAGAAATACAAAATTAAAGATAATGAACATAAATTTGGAAATGAGCATTCCTGTCTTTAACACTTGAATTGGAGAAGAAATCACAAGGAAATTTTGACACATTTAGAATCCTAATAGGAATATTGCATGTAAAACTTGTGAGATGCAGCTAAAGTATTATTCAGAGGTAAGTTTACGTCAATATATAAAGGTTTTTTAAAAAAAACATTTATTTGGCTGTGCCAGGTGTTAGTTGCGGCACGTGGGATCTTTGTTGCAGTGTGTGGGATCTTTAGCTGAGGCATGCGAGCTCTTAGTTGTGGCATGTGGGATCTAGTTCCTTGACCAGGGATTGAACCCAGAACCCCTGCATTGGGAGCACAGAGTCTTAGCCACTGGACCACCAGGGAAGTCCCTGTAAAGGTATTTTAAAATAAAAAGTTACTGAAAATAAGAGGTAATCCTGCAACTGTGTAAGACAAGACAAAACAAAACAAATTATGAGTGTATAGCAGAGTAAGTGAAGTGAAGAACAAAATAAAGTTAGAAGCAGAAAATAAAATAGAGAATAAATAGGTGAAAGTAAGCACAATAAACTTAAAAGCTTTTTATTAAAAAAATCAATAGCATAGACAAATCCCAGGTCACATAGATGGGGATGACAAAGGAAATAAATGATATTAGTAAAGGAAAAGAAGGCTGAAGTCTAGATAACTCTGGAAAGAAAAAATTCATTTAAAACTATGCTGAGTAATGACAATAAATTTGAAACATGTAGATGAAATGGAAATAGACAAGGAAATTACAAATTGCTGCACTTTAAGAAAACTTGAAGACCTGAATAAATTAATAATAAATTAATAACTATCAAAAACTGAATCAACTTTTAAAACCCCTTCTTCCTTCAACAACAGCAAAATACTTTTATAGGAAATGTGCTACCCTTCAAGAAACATATGTCTTGTAAATTGTTTCAGATTATAAAACAGGAAAATGTCCTGCTCACTCTCTTAGGTTAGTATAATTTAGATAATATAATCAGATGAGAATAGATCAAGACAATAAAATTGCACATTAGTTTTATCTATCAACATAGATGCAAGAATCCTATATATAATATTACTAATTGTATTATATACAGAAGTCAAACATTTATATTAAATACAGTAGAATGAATATATATTTATATATAAGATTAATATATGTGATGTATATAGTTTAGCTGCTTATTTATGAGAGCTATGCAAGAATAAGTGGTGCTGGGAAAACTGGACAGGTACATGTAAAAGTATGAGATTAGAGCATTCCCAAACACCATACACAAAAATAAGCTCAAAATAGATTAAAGACCTACATGTAAGGCCAGAAACTATCAAACTCTTAGAGGAAAACATAGGCAGAACACTCTATGACATAAATCACAGCAAGATCCTTTTTGACCCACCTCCTAGAGAAATGGAAATAAAAACAAAAATAAACAAATGGGACCTAATGAAACTTCAAAGCTTTTGCACAGCAAAGGAAACCAGAAACAAGACCAAAAGACAACCCTCAGAATGGGAGACAATATTTGCAAATGAAGCAACTGACAAAGGATTAATCTCCAAAATTTATAAGCAGCTCATGCAGCTCAATAACAAAAAACCAAAAACCCAATCCAAAAATGGGCAGAAGACCTAAATAGACATTTCTCCAAAGAAGATATACAGACTGCCAACAAACACATGAAAGAATGCTCAACATCATTAATCATTAGAGAAATGCAAATCAAAACTACAATGAGATATCATCTCACACCAGTCAGAATGGCCATCATCAAAAAAATCTAGAAACAATAAATGCTGGAGAGGGTGTGGAGAAAAGGGAATACTCTTGCACTGCTGGTGGGAATGTGAATTGGTACAGCCACTATGGAGAACAGTATGGAGGTTCCTTAAAAAACTACAAATAGAACTACCATACAACCCAGCAGTCCCACTACTGGGCATATACCCTGAGAAAACCATAATTCAAAAAGAGTCATGTATTAAAATGTTCATTGCAGCTCTAGTTACAATAGCCCAGAGATGGAAACAACCTATGTGTCCATCATCAGATGAGTGGATAAAGAAGATGTGGCACATATATACAATGGAATATTACTCAGCCATAAAAAGAAACGAAATTGAGCTATTTGTAATGAGGTGGATAGACCTAGAGTCTGTCCTACAGAGTGAAGTAAGTCAGAAAGAGAAAGACAAATACCGTATGCTAATACATATGTATGGAATTTAAGAAAAAAAATGTCATGAGGAACCTAGGGGTAAGACAGGAATAAAGACACAGACCTACTAGAGAGTGGACTTGAGGTTATGGGGAGGGAGAAGGGTAAGCTGTGACAAAGTGAGAGAGGCATGGACATATATACAGTACCAAACGTAAGGTAGATAGCTAGTGGGAAGCCCCCGCATAGCACAGCGAGATCAGCTCGGTGCTTTGTGATGCCTGGAGGGGTGGGATAGGGAGGGTGGGAGGGAGGGAGATGCAAGAGGGAAGAGATATGGGAACATATGTATATGTATAACTGATTCACTTTGTTATATAGCAGAAACTAACACACCATTGTAAAGCAATTATACTCCAATAAAGATGTAAAAAAAAAAAAAATAGTCCATTATGATGAAAACCCCATGTATTCTACTATATTACCATTGAATATATTAAGTATCTAAAGATTATATTTAGGTGTTAAGTGTATAATACTTTCATATATTTATTAAATGAAATCAGTACATATATTAAGAAATTTATATCTATGTTAAACAAGCAAGGATAATTTCATATCGGGAAATCTATATGTAAGTCATGAGATAAAAAGAGTAAAGAAAAGGGTATATGGTCATTTTAATAAACACAAAAGGAATTTAATAAAATTTAACATTCATTGTGGATATTAAAAGAAGGCAAAGATCTTACCAAAATGCAAAATGAATAAATCTTTCCCTTATATGATAAAATATTATTTCTCAAAAACCTACTAAAAACAGCATACTTAGTGGTGTAACTTTAAAGTTAGAAGCAAATTTAGGATTCCTGCTATTGACGCTTCTCTTTAATATTTTATTGGAGTTCCTAACCAACACAGTAAGAGAAGAAAAAGAAACAAAAGGTATAAATATTGGAAAGAAAGGGAGCAAACTCCTTTCTCTGAAAATTGTTTTCTACAGTAAAAAATTCAAGAGACTCTACAAAGTATTAGAAATAAAATTTTTAAGTAGAAGATCAACAGAAAAATTAGTAATATTTCTAAATGCTGGCAGTGACCAATTCAAAAATACAATTTAAGAACTGTAATTCCCAACAGCAGCAAAGCTTTTAGAACATCACGGATAAAAGAAATAAATTTTATTGATGGACATGAAAAATACCTAAATAAATGGAGAGATACACTGTGTTTAATCATGAAAAGTTTCAATCTTCACAATTTTAAAATTTTCTCTAAATTTATGTATAGATTACATGCAATTTCAATCAAAATGTGTGAGGGAATATAACTTCCATTAATGCTGGAGAGCAGAGGGCAGATAAAACGATCAAGAATGCTTGCTTTGAACCTGCGTCCAAGTGCCAAGACAGACCACTGTCAACAAATACCTCCTCGGATGGAAGCCTTGGGTTTTCATGGCATGTGATAACATCTTCAAGTATAGAGGAATGGTAGTGCAACAAGAATTTAGTACTATTTAGATTCGTCAGCACCCACGATTGCACACTCCCTCAGAGCCACCGGATTAGTGGTTTTGGTCTCAGTGTTTATGCCTAACAAAAGCAAGCAAACAGTCATTAATGTGTAAGAAGTATGAATCTAAACTTCATAAACAGGAACAAGTTCATTTTTTTAAAAAGTCAAATAAAAAATGATCCTTTCATGACACCAAAATGTTGTAAACCAGAAAATCTTTCTTCGCCTCTTGCTGTAAACTTTTCTATTCTCTCAACTTAGTGTTTTTTTTCATTCAGCACCCTCCACATAGGAAATGAACATACATTTCTGTCATTGACCCGAAGTGATTCAGACTCATTTAAGAGAACCAGGAGCTAATTAGAGGTGATGACCAATGAATGACATCTCCAAAAACTGATTTGAAAACCATGACCTCTGCCTGTGGTTCTGTATCTAATCTCTGATGGATAAAACAGAGGTAAACCCATTTTTGGCAAGACTTATTATTGTACAGATTTGGAGGAAATTATGGTCCCTGACACTAAACTGGTATGAAACATATCAGCTGTGTATATAACACTAGCGCAATAAAGTTCCAATCTTCAGGAAGAAATCAGATGTGGGAGGGATTTTGACTTGAAATTCCTAACCCCATCTATTGAAAATCCACCTCATCAGCAATTATTATTTGAGTATAGATAGGGTGCAAATTGCTACACGTGGTGCCTGGAGTACATTTGATGACCTAAAGAAGACTGGGGGAAAATATACTATGCATTCATGCAACCTCCCTCAGCTGTCTTCCAGGGTTATTAAGTACCCAGCACCGTAAACTTCTACTTGTTTCTTTAAAAATTGTTAAAGCTGAAATGCCAGCATGTCAATAGCAGAGTAATATCCAAATCATATCTTATTCCTTCCAAGAGGCTGGAAAAGACAACGTACATCCCCCAACGAGGACAAGACTAATCATGGAGCTAGTGCCAAGCCTGTGGAGATTTCCCCAGGGAGCTCATCACTTTATCACATGTCACAGCTTTGTTCAGTTTCAACATTGCTCTCCGGAGCAGATTCCCTTTCTTCCACAGGCTCCAAAGGGGAAAGAGCTTCCTATAAAATCTACCTAGGACAGGGCTGGCCAGGTTCAGGGATCCGTGGTAGCAGCACACTAACAAAACAGAGAGCTACAGAGGCCATTCCTCCACTGAGAATAGTGATTTGACTCATACTAGCATCTGGACCAGAAATTGATAATTCATGGTCACTACTTGATTTGGGAATTTATGCAAAATAATACTGGCTGCCAACAGCTCATGTGTCATTCCTCCTTACACTTTCAGTCTTCTTCCTCCCTTCATATGCCCAGCTATGACAGGCTTTGGGGACATGAGCATGCTCGCATGCATGTTTGCACACACACACAGACACACATTTAGACGGGAGGTTATTGATACAGTTGGCTGCTCTGCTTCTGTAATCCCGGCTTACCTAGATCATGATGCATAACTCAAAGTCATAGAAAGTTGCGAGATTTTGCATTACTGCAAAATCTCCTACACGTAGATTGTTCAAGAAGGGTTAACCCTGTCGCTTCCCCACCATCTGTAAGACAAAATATCCTCTCAGCTTTGATCATTTTGAACCAGTCCTGAAAGTTTAGAGAAATGCACTCGTTTATCCATTCAGGATAGTTTCAATTAAACCTCATGATGGTAGAGAACAGCAAGCAGCACCAGGATGCAACGTGTTGAGAAATCACAGCCGCACATTGGTTGACTTGGCCTGAGGTCACCAGAAACCAAGAGCTTCCACTAGTAACTGAGATCTCAGGCAGATAGAGTGATGGAGAATGGACCCCATAGAGAATACAGCATGGGCCACAGGGTCAAAGGTTCCTGGGGTTCTTCGGGGTTCCTCAGGGAGTAGGTGGAACTCTTCCCAGCTCTAAAACTCAAAGGTTGTGACTCAGAGTTGGCTCTGTCTTGCTAGCCAGAGGGGGGGAACTGTTCACTGAAGTGGCATTGAATTGACCTGGCCAGTGATTAAAATGTTCTTTCTCTCCTTTGTTCTCCCAAGTTACACTGCACTCTCTCAGGCCACGCTTCTGAGAGAGCAAAGATGGACAACGAAGTGCTGTTAAATATCCTGCTGACAAGGTATAGAAATGAAGAGATTGTCAGCAAAGGCTTCTGTGAAGGTTGCAGGGATGGGTGAGGGCAAATGTTTTCTGAAGTACAGTTGTCACTCTGTGTTAATAACTGCATCTGACCTTTCCCTGACAAAGGCTCTTTGCTGGCTTCCACACTGAACGGCCAGAATGATTTAAAATTTAAGCCCTGACAGTAGGGGACACGCTGCACTTTGTTTCCTCCAAAACTTTTGCCTGTCATGGAAGTTCTGCGGAAGGCAAGAGAGAAGGGTGAAAAATCACCCCAGGGCCACTCCATGGAATAAGCTATGCTGGTAACTAAAAAGCCTCATGCTTGCAACTACAGTTTAAGTACTTTTTAAAAAATCAACTAAGGCACCATTTCTTCTTTTGCCTCAGGGATAAGTGACTAAAAATAACTAATAAATATTTGTGAATCCCCTTCCTCCACTAAACCTGGCTTAACCTCCCACTAGAGGCTCCCTCTCCATTAAAACTGATCTTTTTATTCAACCCCAACTCTTATATTGACATCTTGGTCCAATTCTTGTTTCATATTCCGCCTACCAGCTTTCCCGTAGCCTTGTGTGCTTTGCTAGCCCGCTATTCCCAGAGCTATTGGCACTAATGATGAGCTCTCTTTGGAGATTTATCGTATATTATCCTCAGCTGTTATTTAGTCAGTATCTTCTCTTTTGCATCTGCATGAACCTATCTAGCTTGCCTTTTCTCTAGAAGCAATAAAAATTCAATAGCTAAGTATTGATTTAAAATGGAAACCTAGGAGTCAAAGACTCTGTGTTAGGTCTAAGGGAAAAGAAGTGAAGGGTCAGCTGTGAGCTTTACCCTCAATGTACCTCTGGTCCAGTGGTGCAGAGGCAGCTGGGGTAGAAGCTGATGGAAGAGGCCATTCAAGGCTGAGGAGATAGCTTTCAGGTTGAGGTCAGCGGGAGGTAAGACCCAAGATCAAGAGAGTCCTGAGGCTGAAATTCCTTCAGTTTATATATGCCCAAACTGGGGCCCAACAGGTGAAATGATTTGCTATTGGCAAGGATCAGCACAGCCAAGATGGTATAATACTAGTAGAAACTAACAGTAACGATTGCACACGCTTTATGAGCTCTTGTCCTGTGCTAAGAGCTTTACATGCAGTCACTCTTGTCATCCTCACCACAATTCAAGAGGTTGGCCCTATTGTTTTTCTCCAGGTTTACCAAGGTTGAAATTGAGACATTAAGTGATTTTTCCAAGGTCACAGAGTTAGAGAGTGGGTGAGCCAGACTGAGACCCCAGGGCTCTGCCACTGTAGTCTGTGCAACTCTGTCCCTCTATTCTTGCTCTAACTTCCTTCAAAGAAGAAGAAAAAACTAAAACGAAGTTAAAACTCCTTACTGGTACGCATGATTTGCTTGCTCTTTGTGGATCCTGACCCTGGTGTCGCCGGGTTCAGGGCCCCAGGTGTCATTAAAAGCATCAATTACAGACAAGATCTTTCGTTAAAGGGCCTTGGTTATTACCTCACTTGTAAAATGAGAGGGTCGGACCAGATAATCTCTGTGGTCCCTTCTAGTTCTCATAGTCTATGATTCTATGATTCCAAACAAAGGTTGCCATCCTCAAAGACTGTAAATTTCAACTCCTTTCAAAAGCCCTAAAGAGGAGAGAAAGGAAAGAAGAATTGATCCCATGCTTGTGCAAATTTAAGTAATAGAGAACAGAGATGCTACCCTTGTGAATTCCTGGGTGATATGCATGACTTGGAAAAAGAAGAAAAGTATTTCATGCAATACCATAGGGCACCCTTAGCTTAGCCTTTCTTCCAGAAATAAAAATACAACTGAGTTTTTCAAGTTAGTGGGTTGATGTATCACTCTGTTCCCCCTCATCATTCTCGTATGATTCAACAGACATTAGAGAGAAATTTTTCTGCTTAAATTCCTCCGGCAACAGAAGTAAATATCTTACTTTTATAAAATACATTTCTTAAAGATAAAATACAGTTCTACAATGCTGTTTCAGATAGATTTGCCATAAGTCAGATGCCCTTGTTCAAATAATGGACTATGAACATAATCCATCTTGAGGAGTCAGGAAGTACAGAACTTGGTCTCATTAAGGTGCTCTGTTATGAGACCCAGTCACTGATACAATGAATTGTTTTTCAACTGGGCTGTAGTTGCCACCATAAGTCTTTGGCTTGAATGAAAAGGCAATTAAGAAAGGAAGTTGGAACAAGAAACTCAAACTAGATACTCTTCTTTTTCTAGTGCTAACATAATTAAAATTGTGTTTAACTGCCAGTTGGCTAAGACTAAATAAAAATGTGCAGTTAAGGGCACTGGTGAGGCCAAATATCTCTCAAAAACTCTCTCTCCTACTAGTGCCATTTGATTCTTTTCTTTCCTGCAGAAGTTTCTTTTAAGGTGTGGTAAACTCTGCGTGTGGGTAATGGAAAAGTTGCACATCCCAATTCCCCGTTTCACAATCCTTAGTTACTTTAGAGTTAGTTGGCTCTGACAGACATAATGTACTTTCTGCTGCTTTGCACAGGGGCCATCAGGGTGACTGGGTTCAAAACCCATAGCCCAACTTCCTTTTGTACGTGACCATGATAAGAAAGCCCTAGTCTCCCAGGAAAACAAAAAAAATTGTATTCCATCAAGGACGGTATTAGTAATCTATTGCTATGTAATAAAGTACTGCAAAACTTAGTGGCTTAAAAAAATACAAAATTATTGTCTCTCAGTTTTGGGGGGTCAGCAATTTGGGTATGGCTTGGTGAGGTCGTCGGTCTGAGGGTCTCTCACAAGGCTGCAATCAGGGTTTAACTGAAGCAGGATCTGCTTCCTAGCTTACTCATTGGTTGTTGTCAATCTTCAGTGCCTTGAGGGCTGTTGGACTGAGGGCCTCAGCTCCTTGCTGGATGTTGGCTGGAGACCACCCTCGGTTCTTTGCCACATGGCCTTTCCAATGTGGCAGCTTGTTTCATCCAGGCCAGCTAGACAGTCTGCTAGCAAGACAAAGTCACAGTCTTTTGTAACCTAATCATAGAATTGTTATCACATCACCTTTCCATATTCTATTGGTTAGAAGTAAGTCACTAGGTCAGTCAGTCCATACTCAAGGGGAGAAGATTATACAGGGGTGTGCACACCAGGAAGGTGGAGATCACTGGGAATCATCTTAGAGGTCATCTACTACACAGAAGAATGTGGTTCCAAGGCTTGACCAATCGCCATACAATAATTAAAAGCTAAGGTCTAATCAGTTAGCCTCCTTCCCAATTTTTAGAGCAAAGTCATCATTCTAGGAAGAATAGAATCATTAGTTATAGGTGCTCCTTCTCATTTCCACTACTACCTACACATGTATGATCTTTACAGCTACTACTTGAAATGGAATCTTTTCCCGTATAATCATTAAAATTACACTGTTGCATTATTTCTCAGAATTTACACTAGTAACTCTTATGGTTTAGTTGCTGTTGATACGGGTGTGACCTAAAATATATAAAAATATTCTGAATCTACCAATAAATCCCTGTGGCTACTTGGGCAAGTCATCTCCCCACTGTGGGTCCAAATTTGCTTCTCTGAAAAGCAAGAAGTTTACTTTAGATGGTGACTAAGCTCCCTACAGTGTTGTTATTATATGATTTTTATTTTGGGTCCATCAAAAGAAGCACTAATGAAAACCTTGCTGGATTTCTTTATGATCAGTATGGTCAGCTGATTGCATCCAGTGTCTATCTGTTAGGGTTCTCTATTCTAAGCAACAGAAATGGACTCTCATTAACTAGAGTTCAAAATTATGGTTTGAGGGAGGAGGGAATTTATTGGAAGGATAAGGGGGGGGTCATAGACTGAAAGGAAGAGTAGAATAACTAGGCCACTGGAAGGGAAGCAGCCAAGCCCCCTCTAGGGCTTGCAGCAGTGGGTCCATCTCTCTGGGGCCCTTTCATATTGAGGTATGGCACCAAATGTCTCATATTCCTGTATGTCTTCTCTGATTAAACCGATATTTAAATCCATAGGGGAGAGATTCTGATTAGCTCTACTTGGATTATCATCCTACCCTGCTGTCAAGGGAAGGAGTCTTATGATTGTCAGTCCCATCAGAACAAGTGGTGGGGGTGGAGCATTTCCCGAAAAGAGGTCACGTTGAGTAGATTAAAGCAATTTATGTCACTACTTTCAACCAAAAGGATGGCTGGGACAATGGACATTTGTAGGAGATAAGTTAGGAATATGTTATCCACAAAACTTAGTGGCTTTTTAAGGCCACTAAGAATTATCTCACAGTTTTGGGGGGTCAGGAGTCTGGACATGGCTTAGCTGGGTCTCTAGCCTTATTTATGGGTCAAGTTAGGGTTAGTCAAATCAGCTTTGATCTAAGTATGCCTTCCTCAATCAACAGTATTCAACAGTAGCCACATGTAGTCTGTTGGAATGTAAGCCCCATGAAGTCAGGAATCTTTGGTTTACTCAGGCATCACAAGTGTCTAGAACAGGACCTGGCATATAGTTGAGTTTCAATACATATGGTTGAATAAATGCATTGAATGCACTTGGCTGGTGCAAATGTACACTGGTGCAAGTGAACCATATCTCACACAGAGGCTAGATTCCAATGACAGTTTGTAATGGGGAGCTGCATGTCATAAAAATGACCACATGATGAATAACATGGGAGGGGATTTCTAAACCTCACTGACCTTTGACATTTTTAGCCATTTTTCTACATAATAACTCCAACAGGGTTTTTTCTTTCTGAAGTTTCTTTTATCCAGCACCGTAAAAGTGACTCCTTTGCATTTACTGGCCATGACGTATAAAAATGTGTATCATTAAGCCTTTCATGACAGGCCTCAAGAACCACGGCCTGGGCATAAGCAGGTTCATTTGTCCTGTCTTGTCCATACTCTAGGATGTACACTTGTGCCTACGCTGCCATTTTGGAAAATATCAAGATCCTTAAAGATGTTCATACCATTGGACCAAGTATGATTACAATTTGGAAATTATCATAAGAAAATAATCAGAGCCCTATAGGGATGTATATTGCAGTGTTATTTTTAATAGTAAAATTCAAACCTATTAAAATGCAAAATAGAGAAAGGTTAAATACTTTATGTATATATAATTAAATATTCTGCAGCTTTTGAAACTCTTGCTTGTTGGTAATAAAATGTTACCATACTTTTTTTTTTTTTTTTTTTTTTTGCGGTGTGCGGGCCTCTCACTGTTGTGGCCTCTCCCGTTGCGGAGCACAGGCTCCGGACGTGCAGGCTCAGCGGCCATGGCTCACGGGCCCAGCCGCTCCGCGGCATGTGGGATCTTCCCAGACCGGGGCACGAACCCGTGTCCCCTGAATCCGCAGGCAGACTCTCAACCACTGTGCCACCAGGGAAGCCCTACCATACCCATTTTAGCAGTGGGGGAAGTTAAAGATAGATTCAGTTCCTTGTACAATGTTCAAGTGTCATATAACCCCTATGCTGAAAAGTTGACCTCTGGTCATTTAGTCCAACTCTAACTTAATGTGAGAGTCTTCTACATACTGCTTTATGGGGTCCTCTGACTCACTTGTTACCTCCCATGAATGGTGTGACTGACAGAATAAAGAGCCCCCCAAAGATTTCCACGTCCTAATCCACAAACCTGTAAACATGTGATCTTAAATGGCAAAGAGGAATTAAGGTTGCAGGGGGCATTGAGGTTGCTAACCAGCTGACCTTAAAATAGGGAGGCATTTTTGGATTATCTGGGTGGGCCCAGTGAAATCACAAGAGTCCTTAAGAGTGAAAGAGGGAAGTAGAAGAAGAGAGTCGAAAGGGAGATGTGACTCTGGAAGAATGGTCAGAGGGCATGGGACATTGCTGGCTTTGAAGATGGAGGAAAGGGGCCACATGCCAAGGAATGCAGGCAGCCTGTAGAAGATAAAAAAGGTGAGGATACAGATTGTGCCTTAGAGCCTCCAGGGGAATGCTGCCCTGCTGCTGTGACTTTAGCCCAATGAGACCCTTTTACACTTCTGACCTCCAGAATTCTAAGATGGTAAATTTAAGTCACTAAGTTTGTGGTAATTCGTTACAGCAACCATAGGAAACTAAGACAGATGGGTAGTTTGTCATTTCTCAAAACTACTTCCACATGTCAGACCTTGCAAGGCAATGTGGGAAAATGGACTAAATATTTATTGACCAGGAAGTCCCTGAAAGATGGGCTTTAAAATACATTTCTGAGGTCTCACCTCAAATCTTAACCTAAAGCCACATCCCAATTCACTGAAATTATGTAACTGATCTTAACATACTGTCTTTCTTTTGGCTGTCTTGGTTTGGATTACCTCTCACACGTGGTGGTACATAGTGCCTTGAATTCCTCTGCTTTCTAAAATTCTTAGACACAGATCTGGTGAGAAATTCAATTTCTTTGAATACATGAATAGACTGTAATAATTGATGAAGTTGAAGAACTACTCAAAGGCTTGCTCATAACCTATAGCCTGGGCCTCTCAGGGATTTAATAAAGAGTGTCTTCCTCTCACACAGTTTACCAGCCTTAAATTGTTAGAGAGGAAATCAAGGAGTCATCAAGTTACATGGTTACATATTAATCATGAGATGTTATAGTTGGTCATAGTTATTTTATTTATTACCTTTTTATGCATCAAATGCAATATTCAGAAGCATATAGACAGTTACATAGATGCAGGGGCTTCTAACCTAGGAAAAGTGGGCTTGGTTTCTCTGTGTGCCCTTTGTTTACTTGCATGAACCAAAAAAATGCATTTCTAATTATGTCAGGACATCACCCAATGATGCGACTGTTGCAAAGAGATCACAAATTAACCGGCAAGAATGGAAGGCAACCCGGAGTTTTTTGAGAGCAATCTTAGAGCTTGGAAAATTCATAAACCAAGTAAACCTTCTGACATAACTATAAAATGTGGTATAAACCCTAGAAAAAAATGGCCATCTTGAAAGGGTAACAGCACTTTTACGAGAATTCCAACCGCACCATGGCAACATCAACCCGTCAAAGCAAATGAAGGGTAGTAAAAGTAAAATTAAACATGATGGAGGGGACACCAGCTTGCTAACAGCTTTCCAAGCAGTAAAGCTTTCAAATGTTATCTCTTCATTGGTCTGTTCAATCACACATGCCTGCTACCAAGCTTTATCATATTATGTATCTTTCTCATCACTGCAGCCTGCCACCGGTTTGATGGACTTGTCTGTATATTCACAAAGGAGGGAAAGAGAGCGTTCCCCTTCCCCCAACTGCAGCTCCCTCCTTGTGAGCCCTCATCTCTCTCCTGTAATTCTTCTCTCCCACTGTCCTCTCTTGCCCTTGTTCTGGGGTCCAACATGAGTCTCTGTGGCATAACAAAGGTTGCCGTGCAGCTTTGAGCTTTGGGGACTAAATATAGATCAAAGCTCCATCCTACCCTCAGTCATCCAAAAGACAGATTCCAAACAGCGTCTGACTTTGTCCTCTCTTTGCTTCTAAAAAATCAGCATCCTTCTTTCCTCGTGGTTCTTTTTCCTCCCAACTAATCCCTCTTCCCTACCACTTCTCCGACCTCCTGCAGGGAAAATTGTGAAGGCATTTTCATGTGTTAACTAACAGACTTGCTAATCCCCTGGACTGAATGCCTTTGCCCTGTTTTCAGGGATGCAGAAATCTTAAGGTTACATTTATTCTCTGACCTGCTCAACCACCAGGGAGTCAGGGCAAATTCTGGCCTTTCAGTGCTTTAAACTTCTTCCCGACTCTATTTCCCAGTTCTAAACAAATAAGGTTCCCATTCATTTTGTGTGCAGTGTTTGCAATGCCAAATACCTAAGCCTGTAGACCATATGAGTTATTCAACTGTATGGGAAGGAAAAAGAAAAACAAATGACTAATCAGCCAACTAAGGCTTCCCATAGCCCACACAGTGATGAAGAGATTCAGGGGGGGAAAAAAAGCTGGGATACCATGCTGTGGTGCTTACACATAGTCAATAGGGGGTGGAAAGGGAAAGGAGAAACCAAGAAAAGAAAGGCAAAGTTGCTGCAGCCAAGTGTCTCATAAAATTGCCATGTTTTAGCCTGAGTTTATTGTCTGTTAGTGTCGGTAATTGAATTGCTTTCTCTCCTGTGGGCTAGTATGTGAGCCTACCTCCTTTTTCTATGATCAGCATTAAAGTGTTCCCAGTTAAATCGGTTCCTTTGATTCATTCATCCATTCAACACATACTTATTGAGACTCAACAGCGTGCAGAGTTGGATTTAGAATGCATTTGAAGTCTGAGAAAGGGCAGCACTGAACTTAGCCATGAGTGTGCTTCAGAGAGAAGATGGCTAAATGTGCTGCGATGGCTCCCACCAGCTCTGTCTTCAAATGTTTCTCTCCATGTCTGCCTCCTATGAGTCAGGTCTCAGGCGTTTGGTTGTCCTGGCTCTAGCTTCCAGCCAGGAACCCAGATGTCTGCATTCGCTGATCTTCCATCTCTTTTTCTACTCTTAGAGGGTTATCGAAGCCTTCCGCACTTCCTGTCTTCAGTGGCTGCTTAAAGCACAAACATTTATTGGGGGGAAATATTAAAAGTATAAATGAGATCGTGGTTCCAAAAAGAGCCCATGAGGATTCTGATAAGTTTAATTTTGTGGTGTGACTGCACACACACACGCACACACACACACACACACACACACCCCAGAGCCTGCTTGCAAGCTCATGTGTGGGTGCACACACACTTCTGTTGCTTTCTTTACGTCAATTGATCCTAATATTTATAATCGAATCAGTCAGCCATCTTCTCCCAAAATGTAAGAAATTGTTTATCTAGTTGATGATGCCAAAGCCAAAACTTTGTACTTCTTGGAGGGTCCTCATGTAAACTGAAAATCACATGAATTGAATCATATCATCATGGAAACCTGGGGCTGAAGGCAGGGTTGAGAGGCGGATGCACAGAGGGCTGGTTTTCTACTCACAGTCTCTTACAATTTACTCTGTGGCCTTGGACGCATCACTTTTATTTTTATTTATTTATTTATTTTAAAATTAATTAATTAATTTATGGCTGTGTTGGGTCTTCGTTTCTGTGCGAGGGCTTTCTCTAGTTGCGGCGACTGGGGGCCACTCTTCATCACAGTGCGCGGGCCTCTCACTGTCGCGGCCTCTCTTGTTGCAGAGCACAGGCTCCAGACGTGCAGGCTCAGTAGTTGTGGCACACAGGCTCAGTAGTTGTGGTACACGGGCTCTAGAGTGCAGGCTCAGTAGTTGTGGTGCACGGGCTCAGTAGTTGTGGCACACGGGCTCTAGAGTGCAGGCTCAGTAGTTGTGGCTCACGGGCCCGGTTGCTCCGCGGCATGTGGGATCTTCCCAGACCAGGGCTTGGACCCGTGTCCCCTGCATTGGCAGGCAGATTCTCCACCACTGCGCCACCAGAGAATCCCCGTCACTTTTATTTTAAAACATAGATATAAACATAAAAAATTGTAAATACAAATATATACCCACCTATATCTTTAGTACCAATCATATGCGACCGTCTTGTACTAACTGTATTAGTGTGATAGGGCTGCCATAACAAAATATCACAGATGAGGTGGTAAACAACAGAAGTTTATTTTCCCTCAGTTCTAGAGACCAGAAGTCCAAGAGCAAGGTGTTGCAGATCTGGTTTGCTCTGAGGCCAGTCTCCCTGAGAATGGCTGAGCTCTGGCTGTGCTCCGGCTCTGTCCTCATGTGGCCTTTCCTCTGTGTGTTCCTCTGGTGCCTCTTCTTCTTCTTGTATTGGCCTCATTTGGACTTAATGCCCTCTTTATCTCCAAATATGGTTAGATTCGGAGGTGTTGGGACTTCAATATAAGAATTTAAAGGGGGGCGGGGATAGAATTCAGCCCATAACACTAGATGCAAGGCAACAAAAATAAATGGGGCATAGTTCTTGCCCCTGAGGATCCAGCCATTGAAACAGAAATAAAGTTAATTACACTATAGTGTAAGAAGTGTAGCAATAGAGGCAGATACTCAGTATAGTGATGTTATAGTTGGAGAAGAATGAAGAATGCACAGAGGAGAATCAGCAAGTCAAGTCACCTTAACTCACAGAGAGAACCAGGAGGGAGACCAGTGTTTGTACTGGGTCTTCCCATCTTAGTAGGAGTTCTCCAGGTCAGTGGGAAAGGATGAGGAAAGGAATGGGCATTTGATATGGGTGGATATTTAGGGTCAACCCAGTGGCCCAAAAAGGCCCGTGCTGTCTCATATTAAGGACCTCCTGTGTTGGGAGGAGAGAAATGTGTCCCAGCTCTGCTTAGCCAGTTAGATCTCTAACTGGTCTGAATCTCATACAAGCCTATTTAAGCTGTGGTGAATTTTGTACTCTGTGTGCAGTGCTGTCCTAGGGTCCTTGAAGACAGAAAGGACACTAACCCTGTCTCTTCATAATCTGAATAGGGAGATCAGAGACTATTGAAATAACTTGAATAACACTACAAGGCAACAAATGAATAATTCCAAAGAATATTTGCCTCTTTCCCTCTAGATAAAAAGAAGGTTATACTGAATCTTCTTTACATTTTGCTCAAGGAATCAAACGGTCTATGACAGTGTTTTTCAAACTTGAGCAATATATTTAAAAAATTCACAGATCCTCCTTGTGTTACCTTAAATTATTAATGTTATGTAAGAGCATAGATGCAAGAGCCACACTTCCTGGGTTTGAATCTTAGATCTACCATTTATTGGTTATGTGACCTTGGCCAAATCACTAAACTCTCTTTGCCTCGGTCTTCTCATCTGTGAAATGGGGATGATAATAATACCTATATTCATAATAATGTTATAAGAATTAAATTAGTTAATATTTGTTTTATTAGGTTCTTTTTTAAAATTTACAATGTTGCATTTAATTTCTGCTGTACAGCAAAGTGACAGTTATATATATTCTTTTTAAGAAAAATTTTGTTGAAGTATAGTAGATTTACAATGTTGTGCTAATTTCTGCTGTACAGCAAAGTGACTCAATTATACATATATATATTTTCATATTCCTTTCCATTATGGTTTATCACCAGATATTGAATATAGTTCCCTGTGCTATACAGTAGGACCTTGTTGTTCATCCATCCTATATATAATAGTTTGCATCTGCTAATCTAAAACTCCCAATCCTCCCCCCATCCACTCCTTGGCAACCACCAGTCTGTTCTCTATGTCTGTGAGTCTGTTTCTGTTTCATAGATAAGTTCATTTGTGTCATATTTTAGATTCCACATATAAGTGATATCATATGGTATTTGTCTTTCTGTTTTACTTCGCTTAGTATGATAATCTCTACGTCCATCCATGTTGCTGCAAATGTCATTATTTCATTCTTTTTAATGGCTGAGTCATATTCCATTGTGTATATATATATATATATATATATATATATATATATATATATATATATACCACATCTTCTCTATCCATTCATCTGTCGATGGACATTTAGGTTGTTTCCATGTCTTGGTTATTGTAAATAGTGCTGCTATGAACATAGGGGTGCATGTATCTTTTCGAATTATATTTTTGTCTGGGTATATGCCCAGGAGTGGGATTGCTGGATCATATGGCAACTCTGTTTTTAGTTTTTTGAGGAAGCTCCATACTGTTTTCCATAGTGGCTGCACCAATTTACATTCCCACCAACAGTGTAGGAGGGTTCCCTTTTCTCCACACCCTCTCCAGTATTTATTATTTGTAGACTTTTTAATGATGGCCATTCTGACTTGTGTGAGGTGGTACCTCACTCTTGTTTTGACTGGCATTTCTGTAATAATTAGTGATGTTGAGCATCTTTTCATGTGCCCCTTGGCCATCTGTATGTCTTCTTTGGAGAAATGTCTATTTAGGTCTTCTACCCATTTTTCGACTGGGTTGTTTGTTATTTAATTGTAGGAGCTGTTTGTATATTTTGGAAATTAAGTCCTTGTCAGTCGCATCATTTGCAAATATTTTCTCCCAGTCCGTAGGTTGTCTTTTCATTTTGTTTACGGTTTCCTTTGCTGTGCAAGAGTTTATAAGTTTGATTAGGTCCCATTTGTTTATTTTTGCTTTTATTTCCATTGCCTTGGGAGACTGACTTAAGAAAACATTGGTAGGATTTATGTCAGAGAATGTTTTGCCTATGTTCTCTTCTAGGAGTTTCATGGTGCCTTGTCTTATATTTAGGTCTTTAAATCATTTTGAGTTTATTTTTGTGTATAGTGTGAGGGTGTGCTTTAGCTTCATTGATTTACATGTGACTGTCCAAATTTCCCAACACCACTTGCTGAAGAGACTGTCTTGTATATTCTTGCCTCTTCTGTTGAAGATTAACTGTCCAAGGGTGTGTGGGTTTACTTCTGAGCTCTCTATTCTGTTCCATTGATGCATATGTCTGTTTGTGTGCCAATACCATGCTGTTTTGATTACTGTATTTTTGTAGTATTGTCTGAAGTCTAGGAGCATTATGCCTCCTGCTTTGTTCTTCTTCCTCAGGATCTTCTTTTTATCTTCTTTTAATCTCCTTTTATGAACTCCTGAGAATATGTAGTCAGCCTGTGGAGTTAGAGACCCTAGTTTGAGTAAGGAGGTATCCCATATATGCTAATGATCTCTGTGAAGCCTATACAGGAGGATGGTTGCATGGGAGTGCTGCTTATACACATGGGGCTACAAGGTACTCACACATGTACCTCTTCTTTGTATTACTTTCTTTTAATTATAGTTAATTTACAATGTCATGTTAGTTTCAAGTGTACAGCAAAATGACTCAGTTATATATATCTTATATATATTTTATATATATATATATATTCTTTTTCAGATTCTCTTCCATTATAGGTTATTACAAGATATTGAGTATAGTTCCCTGAGCTATACAGTAGGTCCTTGTTGTCTACCTATTTTATATATAGTACTGTGTATGTGTTAATCCCAACCTCCTAATTTATCTCCCCCCCCACCCCCGCTTTTCCCTTTGGTAACCATAAGTTTGTTTTCTATGTCCTTGAGTCTATTTCTTTGTATTTCTTTTGAACAGAACTCTAGGTTCTGGAGTAACCCAGAGTTTTCCATTGGTATGATGAAATCTTTCATAAGTGGAGATGTCAAAGCAATTATCTTATGGCTTTCTGAGTTCCCAACTCTATATTACAGTCAAATCGAACCTGGAAGCTTCTTTCTCGTGGTATCCATTATGATGCAATTTGGCATCCTCTCCAGCCTAAATCAATACATTTCATCATTAAAAAGTTCAACCTCTTTGTAAAGAGCTTTGGTTTTCAGCTTGGTTGGGGTTGGGGCAGAAATGCCTTGCTCTGCTGGCCTGTGGACCACTGGCTCTTAACGAAACCCTACAGAATGTGTGTACCTTTAAATCAGAGAATCATGGAAGGCCGGCATGCAGTAAGAAATGACCAAGTTCAACCTCTTTGTTTTACATGTTGAGAAGTCGATGCTGAACTTCTCAAAGAGAGCACAAACCTTAAAAAATCATACTTATTGAGTGTGAAGAGTAAACACAGAAAGTCTGTCTTTTCTTGTTAGAAACACTGTAGTCTGGTTCAAGGTGCTCTGGGATGGTCCCAGTACTTCTGGAAGTACTTAATGCAGAGAGGCAGATCTGACTCCCTTGTCCTGTTTTCAGGCTGCTCAGGCCACCAAGCTGTCCCAGCCTTTGTCATATGCCATCACGTGTGTGTGTATGTCTGTCCTCTTCTAGTACAGAATTCCCAGATTATATGAATACGTCTTGTTGGCAAAAAGATTCTGTGGTCAAATAATTGTTGAAGTGCAGAGTTAAATAGTGAACATTTCCTAGGACTTCTTAGAACATTTAATATGCCCACATGCATTGCAAATCTCCACCAGGGGCATAAGCAGGATGTTGCAATTCACTGATGTTTTTGAACCAGAGACATTTATTTTTAGGGCATATCTGGTGGGACCTGGAAAAACACTATGTTACCTAGATTTTAATCCCCTACCCACAGGTATAATGACTTAGTCCTCCTTGTGCCCTAAACTCAGTGCACTATGCTGGGCACATGACGGGTTACCAAACATGTTTAATGAAAGAATGAGTGAAGTTCCGTGTTTTCCCGAGCTCTCAATTTGCTCATCTGCCATATGTAGAAGTAAGTTACATGTTATTTTGCTTGGTGATTTTAACATGTTCAGAAGGAGAAGGCTTTGAATGAACATACATTGTTAAACTGGGAAATACTTTGTGTTACCATCAATATCAGAACAACCACTACCAATCTATTACTATTAGTAGGTGCTTCACAGAAAATTGTTTCTTTTAACCTTTGTTCTACATGGAGTATTAAATATCTCATAAGTTTTATTACCATAATATATTTAAATAGAATCAGGTAGAATTAAATAAAATTTACCAAACATATGTAAATGGATCATTTGCTGGATCCTTGCTTTCTAAGTTGCCTAGGCCTGAAAAAAAGGGTACTCATATATCTAGATAAATATTCACCTGCAACCCTCATTCATCTGGTTATAACTATATATGATAATTATTACTACAGCTATATGTGTGTATATATTTGTTTTGTATATATATGCATATACTAATTGCTCAATAAATGTGTGTGTGTGTGTGTGTGTGTATATATATGCAAATATGATTTATCAAGCAATTACTATAAGCCAGGTATGGTGACAGGCACTTTTTAATTTATTGTCCTCATCCTCACAATAACTCTGCAAAACCTGTCATTATTATCCCTAGTCTAACAAGAGAAAGCTAAGGCCTAGAAACGTTTGATAAGCACCCAGAAGTTTAGGGACCCTGTGCCTTAACTCTCCAAAAGAATCCTCAAGATGTACTTGCTCAGCCTAAAACAGACTTGCTCATATCTTGCATTTATACCCTGATAAGTTATGGCCCATGCCCAGAACAAGAATATCCAACCAGAATGGAGGGCTGACAGTAGCCAAGCAACAGAGAGTAATATTTGAAGCCTAACACTGTATTACTGTAACTCAAGATGGCCCAAGGCCCAGAAGGGCAGTTTGCCTCAAGTCACAGTGAACACTGACACGATGCCATCACACACGTGGCATTATTCTCAGCTTTTTACCTTGCTCACAAGCCTCACGATAACCATACATGGGCTGCAATTATTTAAATCGTTTTGCAGATAAAGTAAAACAGAGGCCTAGAGAGTTAGAGCAATTTGCCCATGGTCACAGAGCTGGTAAATGGCCAGCTGGGACTTGAACCCAGGTAAAGCTAAATTTAGCAGCCGGGTGCTTAACTCCTAAACCAGTCCAAGCAGTCTTAACACACCTACTGCCTCCTTAAATCCTGTTCCACCTCGGTTGCCAAGTCCTCATCAATCCAAGGGTTCTTGCAACCATGTTATCTTGTAACCATTACCTTGTGATGCTGTATTACCGTAACTGTCTCCCCAGTGAGCCAGTGGTTCTCCCCTA
This sequence comes from Mesoplodon bidens, assembly GCF_964165515.1. Taxonomy (NCBI): domain Eukaryota; kingdom Metazoa; phylum Chordata; class Mammalia; order Artiodactyla; family Ziphiidae; genus Mesoplodon; species Mesoplodon bidens. The sequence continues at coordinate 165,800,452 of NC_138176.1, forward strand.
TGTGCCTCCACAAGCCCCCATCGAAGTCACTGGACCATAGGCATTCAGCTGCTCTCCCTTGCAGTCCAATTCTCCTCTTCCCCACTGTTCACACTATGCCCAGAGTTTTGCCTTCTGATGTAAGGTTTACAGGGGAGTCATCATCACACAATTACCCTTAACCATGCAGCGCTGACAATGCAATCATCTGTCAGCAAATGAGCTGAGTGGTTCCTGCATGAGGCTGTCTGGACCACATTTGGCAAAATCAGGTTATGACCTTCATGCCTTCTAACCAAACTCAAACAATAGAGCTCTCCATTACCCAGAATGGGAGCACAGTTTTCTCCGGCTTTCCTGCCCACAAACTGAGATTCACATAGAAGCCACAGAGCTAGAGGGAAAATATCTCAAGGCAAAATGCTTTTGTTCCATCTCCTTAATTAAAGAGTTGAACTTGTTTTATAGAAGTATCTTGGAAACCAATTATAATATTTCCTGCACATTTTTTTTCACTAAGGAGCATGTTCCCAGTGTTATACCTGGCAGGTTTGTCTTCTGGGTAGTCAAAATTGAATCACTTTATTTAGTCAGCGGATAGGGTAAAGACTGATTTAGAGACCATGGGACACTCAGACAAGGCACAAAGCCCCTGTGTGCTATTAATGCTGACCAGGTGAGGAAGACCCTCTATCTCTTCTCTCTTTTTTCTCATGACATACTATTATGAAAAAAATTCCAACATACAGAAAGTTAAAAGGATTTTACAGTGAATAACCTAACCCCCTCACCCGTACTTACGTTTTATTTCACTTGCTTTATGTCACATCTATCCTTCTGTCCATCCTTCTATCCAGTTACCAATCCATCTTACGTTAAAGTGCATTTTAAGTAAGTTGCAGACTTTGGTACACTTCACTCCAAATACGTCAGCACACATAGCCTTAATTAAATTTAATATTCATTTATACTTCTCTCTTACTTGTGAATTTTGAGGTAAAGTTTGCATACAATAGTGTAGAAATCTTAAGTGGACCCTCCACTGAGTTTTGACATCTGCATACACCTGTGTAATCCAAACCCCTATCAAGGTATAGAATATGACCATTACTCCAAAAAGTTTCCTCATGCCACATCCTACTCAATCTACAACCCCACCTCCCTGGGGACAATCAATATTATGATATTTTCCCCAGTATAGATTAGTTTGGTTTGCTCTGGAGTGTCATATATATGGAATCATAGAGTAGGTACTCTTTTGGGTAAGTTTCCTCCCTCAGCATGTTTTTGAGATTCATCCATGTTGTGTGTATCAGTAATTCAGTTGTTTTTACTGCTGAGTAGTATTCCCTATGTATAGATATACCATAGTTTGTTTATCCATTCACCTGGTTATGATTACCTGGGCTGTTTCCAGATTTTGGCTATTGTGCATAAAGCTGCTGTGAATTTCTGTGTACAGGTCTTTGTGTGCACATATGCTTTCATTTATCTTGGGTAAATAAATAGGAGTAAAATTGCTGGTGATGGCGTATATGTATGTTTAGTTTTATAAGAAATTGAAAACCCTTTTTTCAAGTAGTTCTCTCATTTTACACTCTCATCCACCATGTTTGAAAGTTCAGTTTGCTCTACATGCTCACTGACGTTGGGTGTTGTCGGTCTTTTTAGCCATTCTGGTCGTGGTGTAGGTATCTCACTGAGGCATTAATTTACATTTCCAAGATGACAAATGATATTGAGTGTTTTATCATGTCCTTATGGCCATCCACATATCTTCTTTTGTGAAAAGTCTACTCAAAACTTTTGCCCTTTTTAAAAAAATTTTTTTAAAGGAAGGGTGTGGTCAAACCTTGGCCCTTGTTCCAGGGAGACCAGTCTACAATCTTGTACCCCTGCCCAGGCTCAAAAGACCCTGAAGAGAGAATTTTTGAAATAAATGTTGATCACACTCATTTGTTGGGCGCTGCCAACAGGCAGCAGGAAGGGACGGCTTGTTAGCAAATCCTGGCCCCTTTGTGAGATGTTTGCAGAATGATTGATTTACAATAAAGTGGTTCCTGGTGGGTGCATGCAGGTGGAACTGATGCAGATCGATTCCAGTGGTGCTAACTAATCAGCTGTTTAAACTGGCAGGGAGAGTGCTCAGTGACAAACATAGTGTGACCATCATTTTCCTCCTAAGATTACAAATTAACTTGTTCGGTTTGCTGGGGTGTGTGACAACCTGGAGCCCAGCCTCAGAGGAGCAGAGGGTGGCTGTGCCTTCAGGGATGCCTCCCTGGGATCCACTTTCCTGTAAGGCTGGACCTGGGCAAACAGCACTCTGGGCTGGAGGAAGAGAGATCCCATCTAGGAAAGAGTAGGGATTTTCATCTTTGAAATTCATCTCTGCCCCCTAGGTGAGGGGGCCGGAGGAATTTTAAAGGGGCCTCTCCTGTTCCTCTTTTCTTTTTTCTGTTAGCTATTTGCTTGACCTCATGGCAGGCCTATGTCTCTTCCTTTCTTCACATAGAATGAGCACACAGAAAACCATCATTTTCTCCCCTCTGGTCATGGAGAAAACTCAATGTCCTCAAATCCAAGCTCTTTCAGGTTGAGGGGCCACTGTTTTGTTTGTTTTTAAGGCTCTTCACTTTATAGCAGGATTCCACTGTAGTACCGTTTAAGCACTGAGGTATTTGCCTTTACAATATTAATTGCAAAACTTGGTCCTGACAATTGGGAGGTTTTAGACTGAAGAGGCCAGGTAAGGTGATGAAGATGAAGAGGCTGGTGTAACTGTGTCCCAGTCATGGCCACAAGAGGAAGGCCTAGCCTAGCTCCACATTCTAGTATATCTTGACCTCTTGCTCACAAAAGCTTTTTCATACATGATTTCATCCTTGTGATAGCTTCACGTGATACACAGGGCCCACCTTCTTATACATGGGAAAGCAGAAATCAGAAGGCATCCGTAAGTAGATGCTGAAAGTGGTGAAATGTGACCTCAAATACAGGTCTTTCGGTATTAGTATTTCTAATTACAGCTCTGGAAACCTGAATTAGCAGGCTAAATAATGTATGTGCTACATGAAGTGTCTGGAATGGCATTACAGTATAAGAAGGTGGACCTGCTAACAACCTGCAAATTAACATTTCAAAAGGATTTGTTTCTTCAGCACTTGATACTGTTATTCTAAAGTGCTACTGGAGGAATAACCAGGTGAGAGCTGGGACAGGCTGCAACCAGATATTAAAACTTAGTGTAAGGCTCCAATAATTAAATCAATGTAGCCCTAGGGATAAACAAACGGACTAAGTAGAATAGGTGACTTTGTAAAAGCTTCTAGCTAGTATTTGAAAAGGCAAAATATGATAAAGGAAGTATCAAGAACTTGTAGAGAGAGGATGGGAAGTTTAGTCAATGAATAATTCTGCAACCATTGGAAACTTATTAAGGGGAATAAGTATATTTAGATCCTTAGCAGATGATATGCTCCAAAATAAATACCAAATATTTCAAGATTTAAATGGAGAAACACAAATTATAAAATTCTTTAAAATATTTAGGTGATTAAACCTTTGGATTAAGAAAGACTCTCTTAGCAGAAAAGCAAAGGAAAAATCACAAATAAAAATATTCATAATGTATAAAGATAAATTGCTATGTATTTATAAAACAATACAAAGATTAAAAGCCAACAACAAACTAGGAGAAATATTTGTAAAAATTATGCTGACGGGCTAATACCACAATATATAAAATCTTGTTCAAATAGATAGAAAAACAAGAATCTCAATGGTTATATTAAGGTCAAGAAATAAAGAGATAAGTTATAATGAAGGAAATAAAAATGTTAAATTAGCTTTTCTTTGTAAATCCACCAGTAAACAAAGGATTAAAAATTAAGATAATGGGATATTTTTCATGGATCAAGTTAGAAAAGATGAAAATATGATAATACTTAATGTTAGTGAAAATATGATAAAACAGACACTCTCATACACTTAAGGCTGAAGGTTAAATTGTACAACTTTTCTGGTCTATATGCCTATATATTGTTCCTATTGACCTCCCCAGTCTTACCTTATATTGCTTTGCCTTTACTCTCTGTTCTAGGATGAGGGGAATTTATTTATTTATTTTTTTCAGTTGTCCTCACACAGATTTTCCATATGCCTAGAAAGTTCTCCGACTTCTCCTCTCTCCCCTCCCTCTCACTTCCTCCTCCTCTTCATTTCCCTCCTCTTCTCCCTTCCCCCTTTCCCCTCTTCCTTAGTCTCCCCCCCTCCATTTCCTTGCTCCTCCCCTTCTTCTGTGTTTATCCCTTTTCCCTTCCATTCTTTCTCTTCCTCTCCCCCTTTCTCTCCATCTTTTCCTAGTTGAGACTTACTTATCCTTGAAATCTCAGATCAAACATTACTTACTCAATGCATTCATCTTATTCTCCCTGAAAGTGTCACATTATTCGGTTATTTGCTCTCACAACACCTTATAACTGTCCCATATAACACTAATCACAATGGAAATGTATATATTTGTAATGGTTTGACAAATATATTTTTCCCTCCCAGGATTACACGGACTGTTGTCACCTTTAGTCAACACTCAATCCCCCATATCTAGCCCAAAAAAGGGAGTTAATACATATTTGTTGGATGCATTGACTTTGACTTTGACTTGCCAAAACGTCACTAGAATAAACTGAGGCTTAAGCAAAGCTAACTTGGTTAAACCTATGGCAGTAAGGGAGAACGTACCCCAGCAGAGTCTTAGTCATGGCACAAAAGAGGATGGTCATGGGTAGAAACCTCTACAATTTGAGGATCTGGGCTCAAGTGGTTTAAGGCAGGTTTAGTGTGAAGATCTGATAGGGAATGGCCAAAGTATGATGCAAGAGCTTAAGACTGGTGAGCACTGCAAGATAAGGATATTTAAGAAAGTCTTCTAAGTAAAAATAGTAAAAATAATTTGATATGTGAGCTGTTTGCTCCTGTGAACAATCTTGTTTTGACAGGAAGGTCTGTTTATCTAGATGGGCAAATTAATTATTCATATAACTAAGTTTTCAGACAAGTTCTGAAGCTAACAGTGAAGTGATTTATTGCTTTATAGCCTTATATTCGTGGGCAACAACTTCCAGGAAGAAAGAGTAAGATCATGTTGCTAGAACTGTCTTGAGTTCTCAGTCCTGGGAGTTAAACTTTGTAACCACAGGAGATCTCTGTTCTGAGATGAATAAATGGAATGCCATTTTGGCAATACACAACAAGGTCCTTAGAAATGTTTTTTACAAAATTTTCTAGTAGCTCCTTTCTAAGAGTCTATCATTTAAAAAAAAATTAGGAACACAAAGTTTTATGTATGGGGTTTGGAAGTGTCTCTTTGGGAAATCAGGGCAACCATTAATGGGCAACATGACCCGCCCTTGGGAGAAGAGAAGGGCTAGAGCTTAGGAGCGGGAAGTAGAGATGAGGAAAAAAACCCCCAAATTGCCAAGATTTCATCCATTTATGGAAACTGGATTCATTATCTGTTGAGGGATTCTCCTCTTCTCTGCCCCAGATGGGTCACATATTTATCAAAACACACACACACACACACACACACACACACACAGATTTTCCATATGCCTTGACTCAAACTCCAGGAATGTCTACCATTAAAGCTCTGTCTCTGCAGTTAATCAGTGAGTGGTAGACACGTGGCTCTCAGTTCATGTAAGAGAAGCAATCACCTGATGAGACTCCATGGTGGGGAAAATGCTAAAAATTCTATGTAGTGACAAGGCTAAGGTTTTTTTCCAAATATCTAGAGCTCTTTCTTTGACTCTTTTCATAACAATGCATATAATGGGCAAAACTCACATTTTCTTTGGTATTTTTGGTCAAAGAAATGTTTTGTTTTGTTTTGTTTTCATACCAAAATCTGCAGTACTGAGTGTGTGGCAACTAAGACCCTAGATAGTTAGCAAGATTGTAGGAGGTGAGCTGTGATTCTATCTGAGTGCATAGCTCGTTATGGTTGGCCTTATATCCTGAGGTAAGAAGGCAGCTTCCAAATAAGATCCCTAACATTAAGAGAAGTGTTAGATGATAAGAGAGAGACAACATCTGATTTTCTTGAAAGGCATGACAAACTACAGATCTGAGATATTTTTGATTAAAATTACAAGCTGCTTTATGAGCACTGAGGAGAAAAAGCAGTTCCTACCAGGACCTAAGATGGGGTCATTAAGAAAAAATCATGACAGACAAACCCCATTTCCTGTTTTTGATATTGTTTGTAGATCAAGCATTTGTATCTGGATATTTTTAAATGGCATTTCACCAAGTCGTCAAAATGTCTTTGTGGACAAATATGGGGTTGACATACTCAGTAAGGTGGTTAGCATTTGGCTGAAGTTCAAAAGGTATGGATTTAAATATTAGTTTTAACCTGTATTAATATATTCATTTCAACCTGTGGCTATTCAGAATAACTATGAACCGGCAGAGGTCAGTCATAGCACAATAAAAGCTTTTTTTATGTAGTGCTAACACCGTTAGATCAAAGTTTATTCAGTGCCAGTTAAAACTCTATGTCCTATAACAGAAAATCTGTAAATACCTCCTGTCTCACAATATTCTAAAAAGTCATAAGATTTGATGCTTTGATCATAATGATGATTTTTATTTTTATTTTTTTGTCTGAGTTACCTGAAGTCAAAAGCTCCTGGCTCAAAATATACAGCTTCATTTAATTATCTAAACAGACTGTATAGACCCATATTTTCATAGTACACATCAGCCTCAAATCTATTTTAGCCAATGATTGTTAACTTCAACAACAAGCTCACAAAACTTGTAAATAAGCTGGAGCTAATTATGAAACAATTAGTCAAAGTCTATGAAAATAATAAAATAAATGAATATTGTATTGCTACATCTCATTAAAAGAGTCATTTGCCTAGCATATATCATGTTCATATCACTCCAATCACCACCTAGATCATGTTAGAAAGTCAGGCTATTAACATGTGATGATAAGTCATAACCAATAAAGTTATGGATGTCAGTTACTTTGTAATTACACATAATGCAAATCTCATAATGTATGTGGTAACCAGTTAGAAAATAGAACAAAACTTTTAATGCCACAATATAATATAGTCTATAAAATTTATGAGAAAATACCTTTTATTCCAGTGAAGAGGTAACCTTTGGATTCCTGAATTACCAGGCAAAAGCAGCCAGCCATGTGGGGATGGGAGTAGAAAGTTCCAGGCAGAAGGAGGGAAGGAAAAGTCCTAAAGAGGGAATGAGCATGGCATATTCTAGGAACCAAAGAAGTCTTTGATAGCTGGAGTGGGGCAGAGGGGCTAGAGTGACTGTATGAGGCTAAGAGGGGGGCAGTTCACATAGTGACTTGCAGTCCAAGGACAACAAGTTGGGTTTCAGTCTAAGCAAAGTGGGAAGCCATTGGAGGGCTTTAGGGAGGAAAGCAATATTACCCAATTTTTAAAAACAACTTTATTGGAGTATAATTGCTTCACAATGGTGTGTTAGTTTCTGCTTTATAACAAAGTGAATCAGTTATACATATATATCTGTTCCCATATCCCTTCCCTCTTGCATCTCCCTCCCTCCTACCCTCCCTATCCCAGCCCTCTAGGCAGTCACAAAGCACCAATCTGATCTCCCTGTGCTATACAGCTGCTTCCCACTAGCTATCTACCTTACGTTTGGTAGTGTATATATGTCCATGCCTCTCGCGCTTTTTCACAGCTTACCCTACCCCCCCCCCATATCCTCAAGTCCATTCTCAAGTAGGTCTGTGTCTTTATCCCTGTTTTACCCCTAGGTTCTTCATGACATTTTTTTCCCTTAAATTCCATATATATGTGTTAGCATACGGTATTTGTCTTTCTCTTTCTGACTTACTTCACTCTGTAGGACAGACTCTAGGTCTATCCACCTCATTACAAGTAGCTCAATTTCGTTTCTTTTTATGGCTGAGTAATATTCCATTGTATATATGTGCCACATCTTCTTTATCTATTCATCTGATGATGGACACTTAGGTTGTTTCCATCTCTAGGCTATTGTAAATAGAGCTGTAATGAACATTTTGGTACATGACTCTTTTTGAATTATGGTTTTCTCAGGGTATATGCCCAGTAGTGGGATTGCTGGGTCATATGGTAGCTCTACTTGTAGTTTTTTAAGGAACCTCCATACTGTTCTCCATAGTGGCTATTGCAATTCACATTCCCACCAGCAGTGCAAGAGGGTTCCCTTTTCACCGCACCCTCTCCAGCATTTATTGTTTCTAGATTTCTTGATGATGGCCATTCTGACTGGTGTGAGATGATATCTCATTGTAGTTTTGATTTGCATTTCTCTAATGATTAATGATGTTGAGCATTCTTTCATGTGTTTGTTGGCAGTCTGTATATCTTCTTTGGAGAAATGTCTATTTAGGTCTTCTGCCCATTTTTGGATTGGGTTTTTGTTTTTTTGTTATTGAGCTGCATGAGCTGCTTATAAATTTTGGAGATTAATCCTTTGTCAGTTGCTTCATTTGCAAATATTTTCTCCCATTCTGAGGATTGTCTTTTGGTCTTGTTTATGGTTTCCTTTGCTGTGCAAAAGCTTTGAAGTTTCATTAGGTCCCATTTGTTTATTTTTGTTTTTATTTCCATTTCTCTAGGAGGTGGGTCAAAAAGGATCTTGCTGTGATTTATGTCATAGAGTGTTCTGCCTATGTTTTCCTCTAAGAGTTTGATAGTTTCTGGCCTTACATTTAGGTCTTTAATCCATTTTGTTTTTAAAAGGGTCCAACTTGGAGCTTGAAGGGATTATGGAGTATAGATGAGTTAGAATAGAAGCAGGGAGACCATTACAAAACTAATGCAGGGACTTCCCTGGTGGTGCAGTGGTTAAGAATCCACCTGCCAATGCAGGGGACACTGGTTCAAGCACTGGTCGGGGAAGATCCCACATGCTGCAGAGCAGCTAAGCCCGTGAACCACAACTACAGAAGCCTGCACTCCTAGAGCCTGTGCTCTGCAACAAGAGAGGCCACGGCAATGAGGAGCCCGTGCACAGCAAGGAAGACCCAATGCAGACAAAAATAAATAAATTTATTAAAACCCCCCAAAACTAATGCATTAGTCTACACAAGAAATGGTGTTGGCTTGCACTAGGGAGGAAGCTGAAAGATGGAGAGAAGTAGAGGCATTTAGGATGTAGAGTGAAGGTAGACCCGAGAGGATTTGAAGTTATGGATGAAGTGGAGTGTGAGGGAAAAGGATGCTTCAAGGAGAGCTCCTAGTTCGGGAGCTTGAGTGAATTTAGTGGATGGTTGTGCTGTTAAATATGTATTAAAAGTATATACTGAGTCGTATGGTAGTTCTATTTTTAGTTTTTTAAGGAACCTCCATACTGTTCTCCATAGTGGCTGTATCAATTTACATTCCCACCAACAGTGCAAGAGGGTTCCCTTTTCTCCACACCCTCTCCAGCATTTATTGTTTCTAGATTTTATGATGATGGCCATTCTGACCAGTGTGAGGTGCTACCTCACTGTAGTTTTGATTTGCATTTCTCTAATGATTAGTGATGTTGAGCATCTTTTCATGTGTTTGTTGGCAATCTGTATATCTTCTTTGGAGAAATGTCTATTTAGGTCTTCTGCCCATTTTTGGATTGGGTTGTTTGTTTTTTTGTTATTGAGCTGTATGAGCTGCTTGTAAATTTTGGAGATTAATCCATTTACAGTTGCTTCATTTACAAATATTTTCTCCCATTCTGAGGATTGCCTTTGGTCTTGTTTATGGTTTCCTGTGCTGTGCAAAAGCTTTGAGGTTTCATTAGGTCCCATTTGTTTGTTTTTATTTCCATTCCTCTAGGAGGTGGGTCCAAAAGGATCTTGCTGTGATTTATCTCATAGAGTGTTTTGACTATGTTTTCCTCATAGGCAGAACACTATGAGTTTGATAGTGTCTGGCCTTACATTTAGGTCTTTAATCCATTTTGAGTTTATTTTTGTGTATGGTATTAGGGAGTGCTCTAATTTCATACTTTTACATGTACCTGACCAGTTTTCCCATCACCACTTATTGAAGAGGCTGTCTTTTCTCCACTGTATATTCTTGCCTCCTTTATCAAAGATAACGTGACCATATGTGCGTGGGTTTATCTCTGGGCTTTCTATCCTGTTCCATTGATCTATATTTCTGTTTTTGTGCCAGTACCATACTCTCTTGATTATTGTAGCTTTGTAGTATAGTCAGAAGTCAGGGAGCCTGATTCCTCCAGCTCCATTTTTCATTCTCAGATTGCTTTGGCTATTCAGGGTCTTTTGTGTTTCCATACAAATTGTGAAATTTTTTGTTCTAGTTCTGTGAAAAATGCCAGTGGTAGTTTCATAGAGATTGCATTGAATCTGTACATTGCTTTGGGTACTAGAGTCATTTTCACAATGTTGATTCTTCCATTCCAAGAACATGGTATATCTTTCCATCTGTTCCTATCATCTTTTATTTCTTTCATCAATGCCTTATAATTTTCTGCATACAGGTCTTTTGTCTCCTTAGGTAGGTTTATACCTAGATATTTTATTCTTTTTGTTGCAATGGTAAATGGGAGTGTTTTCTTAATTTCACTTTCAGATTTTTCATCATTAGTGTTTAAGAATGCCAGAGATTTCTGTGCATTAATTTTGTATTCTGCAACCTTACCAAATTCATTGATTAGCTCTAGTAGTTTTCTGGTGGCATCTTTAGGATTCTCTATGTATAGTATCACATCATCTGCAAACAGTGACACCTTTAGTTCTTCTTTTCCATTTTGGATTCCTTTTATTTCTTTTTTCTACTCTGCTTGCTGTGGCTAGAACTTCCAAAACTATGTTGAATAAGAGTGGTGAGAGTGGACAACCTTGTCTTGTTCCTGATCTTAGTGGAAATGCTTTCAGTTTCCCACCATTGAGGATGATGTTGGCTGTGGGTTTGTCATATATGGCCTTATTATACTGAGGAAAGTTCCCTCTATGCCTACTTTCTGCACGGTTTTTATCATAAATGGGTGTTGATTTTGTTGAAAGTTTTCTCTGCATCTACTGAGATGATCATATTGTTTTTCTCCTTCAGTTTGTTAATATGGTGTATGATGTTGATTGATTTGCATATATTGAAGAATCCTTGCATTCCTGGAACAAACCCCACTTGATCATGGTGTAGGATCCTTTTAATGTGCTGTTGGATTCTGTTTGCTAGTATTTTGTTGAGGATTTCTGCATCTATGTTCATCAGTGATATTGGCCTGTAGTTTTCTTTCTTTGTGATATCTGTGTCTGGTTTTGGTATCAGGGTGATGGTGGCCTCGTAGAATGAGTTTGGGAGTTTTCCTCCCTCTGCTATATTTTGGAAGAATTTGAGAAGGATGGATGTTAGCTCTTCTCTAAATGTTTGATAAAATTCGCCTGTAAAGCCATCTGTTCCTGGGCTTTTTTGTTGGAAGATTTTTCTTATTTTTTCCTTATTGTTTCCTTATTTATTTTCATTTTGGATGATCTGTCCATTGGTGAAAGTGAGGTGTTAAAGTCCCCTACTATGATTGTGTTATTGTCGATTTCCTCTTTTATGGCTGTTAGTATTTGCCTTATGTATTGAGGTGCTCCTATGTTGGGTGCATAAATATTTACAATTGTTATATCTTCTTCTTGGATCGATCCCTTGAACATTATGTAGTGTCCTTCTTTGTCTCTTGTAATAGTCTTTATTTTAAAGTCTATTTTGTCTGATATGAGAACTGCTACTCCAGCTTTCTTTTGATTTCCATTTGCATGGAGTATCTTTTTCCATCCCCTCACTTTGAGTCTGTATGTGTCCCTAGATCTGAAGTAGGTCTCTTGTAGACAGCATATATATGGGTCTTGTTTTTGTATCCATTCAGCCAATCTGTGTCTTTTGGTGGGAGCATTTAGTCCATTTACATTTAAGGTAATTATCGATATGTATGTTCCTATTCCCATTTTCTTAATTGTTTTGGGTTCGTTATTGTAGGTCTTTTCCTTCTCTTGTGTTTCTTGCCTAGAGAAGTTCCTTTAGCATTTGTTGTAAAGCTGGTTTGGTGGTGCTGAACTCTCTCAGCTTTTGCTTGTCTGTAAAAATTTTAATTTCTCCATCAAATCTGAATGAGATCCTCGCTGGGTAGAGTCACCTTGGTTGTAGGTTTTTCTCCTTCATCACGTTAAATATGTCCTGCCACTCCCTTCTGACTTGCAGAGTTTCTGATGAAAGATCAGCTGTTAACCTTATGGGGATTCCCTTGTGTGTTATTTGTTGTTTTTCCCTAGCTGCTTTTAATAATTTTTGTATTTATTTTTGATAGTTTGATTAATATGTATCTTGGTGTGTTTATCCTTGTATTTATCTTGTATGGGACTCTCTGTGCTTCCTGGACTTGATTCACTATTTCCTTTCCCATATTAGGGAATTTTCAACTATAATCTCTTCAAATATTTTCTCAGTCCCTTTCTCTTTCTCTTCTTCTTCTGGGAGCCCTATAATTTGAATGTTGGTGCGTTTAATGTTGTCCCAGAGGTCTCTGAGACTGTCCTCAGTTCTTTTCATTCTTTTTTCTTTATTCTGCTCTGCAGTAGTTATTTCCACTATTTTATCTTCCTGGTCACTTATCCGTTCTTCTGCCTCAGTTATTCTGCTATTGATCCCTTCTAGAGTATTTTTAATTTCATTTATTATGTTGTTCATCATTGCTTATTTCCTCTTTAGTTCTTCTAGGTCCTTGTTAAATGTTTCTTGCATTTTCTCTATTTCCAAGATTTGGATCATCTTTATTATCATTATTCTGAATTCTTTTTCAGGTAGACTGCCTCTTTCCTCTTCATTTGTTAGATCTGGTGGGTTTTTACCTTGCTCCTTCATCTGCTGTGTGTTTTTCTGTCTTCTCATTTTGGTTGTCTTACTGTGTTTGGGGTCTCCTTTTCGCAGGCTGCAGGTTCATTGTTCCCGTTGTTTTTGGTGTCTGTCCCCAGTGGCTAAGGTTGGTTTAGTGGGTTGTGTAGGCTTCCTGGTGGAGGGCACTAGTGCCTGTATTCTGGTAGATGAGGCTGCATCTTGTCTTTCTGGTGGGCAGGCCCATGTCTGGTGGTGTGTTTTGGGGTGTCTGTGGCCTTATTATGATTTTAGGCAGTCTTTCTGCTAATGGGTGGGTTTGTGTTCCTGTCTTGCTACTTGTTTGGCATAGGGTGTCCAGCACTGTAGCTTGCTGGTCGTTGAGTGAAGCTGGATTTTGGCATTGAGATGGCGATCTCTGGGAGATTTTCGCTGTTTGTTATTACGTGGAGCTGGGAGGTCTCTTGTGGACCAGTGTCCTTTAGTTGGCTCTCCCACTACAGTGGCACAGCCTTGACGCCTGGCTGGAGCACCAAGAGCCTGTCCTCCACACAGCTCAGAATAAAAGGGAGAAAGAATAGAAAGAAAGAAAGAAAGAAAGAAAGAAAGAAAGAAAGAAAGAAAGAAAGAAAGAGGATAAAATAAAGTAAGATAAAATAAAATAATTAAAATAAAAAGTAATTATTATGAAAAAAATTAATGTAAGAAAAAAAAGGAAAAAAACCTGGATGGTCACAACCCTAGGACAAATGGTGAAAGCAAAGCTATACAGACAAAATCTCACACAGAAGCATACACATACACACTCACAAACAGAGGAAAAGGAGAAAAAATAATATATCTTGCTCCCAAAGTCCACCTCCTCAATTTGGGATCATTCGTTGTCTATTCAGGTATTCCACAGATGCAGGGTACATCAAGTTGATTGTGGAGCTTTAATCCGCTGCTCCTGAGGTTGCTGGGAGAGATCTCCCTTTCTCTTCTTTGTTTGCACAGCTCCCGGGGTTCAGCTTTGGATTTAGACCCGCCTCTGTGTGTAGGTCACCTGAGGGCATCTGTTTTTCGCTCAGACAGGACGGGGTTAAAGGAGCCGCTGATTCGGGGGCTCTGGCTCATTCAGGCCGGGGGGAGGGAGGGGTATGGATGCGGGGCGAGCCTGCGGCAGCAGAGGCCAGTGTGACGTTGCACCAGCCTGAGGCGCGCCATGCGTTCTCCCAGGGAAGTTGCCCCTGGATCCCGGGACCCTGGCAGTGGCGGGCTGCACAGGCTCCTGGGAGGGGAGGTGGGGATAGTGACCTGTGCTTGCACACAGGCTTCTTGGTGGCGGCAGCAGCAGCCTTAGCGTCTCATGCCTGTCTCTGGGGTCCACGTTGATAGCCATGGTTCGCGCCCGTCTCTGGAGCTCCTTTAGGCGGTGCTCTTATTCCCCTCTCCTCGTGCACCAGGAAACAAAGAGTCAAGAAAAAGTCTCTTGCCTCTTAGGCAGGTCCAGACTTTTCCCCGGACTCCCTCCCGGCTAGCCGTGGTGCACTAGCCCCCTTCAGGCTGTGTTCACACCGCCAACCCCAGTCCTCTCCCTGGGATCCGACCTCCGAAGCCCCAGCCTCAGCTCCCAGCCCCCACCCGACCCAGCGGGCGAGCAGACAAGCATCTCGGGCTGGTGAGTGCTGATCGGCACCGATTCTCTGTGCGGGAATCTCTCTGCTTTGCCCTCTGCACCCCTATTGCTGCGCTCTCCTCCATGGCTCTGAAGCTCCCCACCTCCGCCACCCACAGTCTCTGCCCGTGAAGGGGCTTCCTAGTGTGTGGAAACCTTTCCTCCTCACGGCTCCCTCCCACTGGTGCAGGTTCCGTCCCTATTCTTTGGTCTCTGTTGTTTCTTTTTTTTTTTTTGCCCTACCCAGGTACGTGGGGAGTTTTCTTGTCTTTTGGTAGGTCTGAGGCCTTCTGCCAGCATTCAGTAGGTGTTCTGCAGGAGTTGTTCCACGTGTAGATGTATTTATGATGTATCTGTGGGGAGGAAGGTGATCTCTGCGTCTTACTCTTTCGCCATCTTCTCCAGAATCCAAATATTCTAAGTAAGCTTTCTTTCTTTTTTTTTTTGCCTCTCTCATTATCTTGTTATTGTAACATAGATGAGGGGTTGGCAAACTTTTTTCTGAAAGGAGTGAGATAGTAAATATTTCAGGCTTTGCAGTCTCTATGAACTTTGTTGCAACTACTCCACCCTGATAATGTAGTGTCAAAACAACCATGGACAATACATTAAGGAAAGAGTGTGGCTGTGTTTCAATAAAACTTTATTTACAGAACAAGCAGTGGGCCACATTTGGTCTCTGGGTTGTAGTTTGCTAATCCCTGACATAGACTACAGACCCCCCTACAAGGCAATCTCGAGTGCAAAAGAAAATCTGGTTATGAATAAGGAAACCAAGAACTTATTTATTTATTGACAAACATGCACACTGGAAGCTACAGTTGTCATTTATTTAATTTTTTTCTCCTAGTATTATTTTAATTGTCCTTCTTCTGGTTTCTTGAGGATCCCTCACTCCATTTAATCCTACGACTATAAATCATGGCACTCTGTTCTCTACCACAATGGTAGGTCCTTACCCAGGTTGGCCAAACTGTGTAGTCCCTTCCCAATGGTCACAGTGACTGGGAGGCAGGCACACAATTCAAGCAAGGCCAGTTAGAATCTTCCCTGAACTTGATATGTAAATAGTAGGAGACAGTTTTCTTCACTGAGGGTCTACTAAGAGAGGGGGCTGAAGATCTTTAACTTATACTAGCTATTTTGCCAGTCATTTGGTCAGTGCTTATGTTCAGAGCAACTCCAAGCAGAGATAAACAGAGTCAAGAGCCATGGCAACATTGTTTGGGAAGTTTAATCCAGCTATGTCCAGAGCCAGAGACATGCCAGGACTTCCTGGTTATGTGAGTCAGTGAATTCCATTTTAGCTTCAGCTAGTTTGAGTTGAGTTTCCATCAGCTGCAGACAGTAGATTATAGACAAAAATACTGCTTCATTGAATCTGGAAGGGGATAATTAACATTTGAATTCCTTGAATGTGCCAAGCATAATACATGCTAATCTTAGTTAAACTTAAAATAGCTTTATGTTTAAGGTTGAGAGAACAGGGACTCAGAGATAAGCGATTTGCCTGAAGTTACGTAAATTTTTGGTAGAGTTATGATTTGACTGCTAATTTTTTGACTCTGAAGACCGTGCTCTTTATATGGTACTAAGGAAGCATAGAAATTAAATGAAAAAAAGTAAAATATAATTTTTGGATTTCTCAATATTTCCCTTAAACTGATTTCTTCTAGGGTTCCACAAGTGAGGGAGAGAATAAAGATGATTCTTGAAGCATCAGAAAGATTAGACGTAGTATATGACCTGTTAAGCAATCAATCATGGATAGCCTTTCAAAGCTTCTTTGAATACTAGAATGGGATGTTTCTAGCCTAATTGTCCACAGGCTAAAGCTGGAAAATGTTCCTCGTTTTCTCCTGCTTAGGGAGACCAGATTTCATACGTATGCAGGAGATGAGGCGCCAGGCAAGCCGTTCATTTCCATATCTCTAAGTGGGCTGTGTGAGCTTGACAAGGAAGGGCATGTAAGGGATATAAAATCACCATCAAAGATTTATGTTGAGGAAACTCTTCTTGAGAGCTATATGGAGACAGAAGTACAAAAGGGGCTTCTTTATAGGTGGAAAGAGGTGATAATTAAACATAATTTGTAGAGGGAAATTAACGGTGATGGACTTGAATCCTTTATAGCAAATGTAAATTTCAAGGCAATTTTGTGTGGAGAAGTAAAAAGCTATAATATATGGCTGAGTGGTATATGCTGACAGTAATGGTCCTCTTGTGCAGTGAGTTATTAAAGAGTTTCATCTCGTGGTTTTCAATAATGAAAAGGGAGGCAGTCTGGGGGCATTTTCTGAGATACTTCCCTTGTGTTGATGTAGCTTACACAACCAGTAGGTTATCTCAACAGCTGCATGGAAAAGGTTAAATTTGCTAAGGAGAGTAAAAGACTAAAATGTGAGAAGCATCCTATTTTAGAAAAATTTCTTCTAAGAGACTAACAAACTGTGACCTAGGGCAAGTCATTTAATCTCTATGGGGCTTGATCTCTACATCCAGTACAAGGATCTTATCCACGGCTTTTTCCAACTCCAGTAATCTATGATTCCTTCTTATGGTAAAAACACCCTCTAGGAATGAAGAAATGTCAGGGACATTTTGCTTGGAGTCACTTTCTCTCCCTCTTCCCTTATTTTTGAAATGGATTCTAGAATCAGCTCCAGGACTGCATGTCCTCCACTGAAGAAGATACAGATATGGTGAAGAATCAGAGTCATTTCACAAAGCTTGATGTTCAAGCTTTCACAAAGATCTACAGAAGGAAGACTTGTAGGGAAACCAATAGCTCCATTTCACTGGGTCACAGTACGAATGACTATGGGTTTGGGATGTGCTTGGATGGTCCTGGCTTGTGAGGATTGGACCTTGAGGAAATGAGAAATGGGATTCTGAAAGAAAGAAGAGATCATTTATTTTTGATAATTTACTACATTTATTAAACTTCTGGGGGTCAAATATGGAAAATTAGTATTAATATATCATGTTTTAGAGACCTTAATCATTCATGTTCTAGAGCGGAACTATCTTACTTTAGTATATTTGTCAAAACTGATTAACCAATGTTGACTCATGATTGCTAACTAAAGTCCAAACTATTCAGATTTACTTAGTGTTTACCTAATGTCCCTTTTCTGTCCCAGGATTCCATCTAGAATAGAACATTATCTTTGGTCCTAATGACTCCTTAGAGCTCTTTAGAGTATGACAATTTCTCAACTATTTCTTGTTTTTGATGACTTTGACACTTTAGGGGAATACTGGTCAGGTATTGAGTAGCATGCTTCTCAAGTTGGGTTTGTCTGATTTTTTTTTTTTTTTCCTTCTCTTGATTGCATTGGGCTTGCCGGTTCTTGGAAGACCACAGTGTTTGTAAAGTGATAGCTCTTTCACATCATATTAAGTGCATATGCTTCCCATATTATTTATCACTCAAGATGTTAAACTTGATCACATGGCTGAGGTAGCGTTTGTCAACTTTCTCCACTGTAAAGTTACTCCCCTCACTTTTCTGTACTATATTTAGAGGGAGTCAGTCCCTCCCACAATTAAGGGAGTGGGGAATTATGCTCCACCTATTTGGTGAGAGAGTAACTACATAAATTGTCAGGAATTCTTCTGTATGGGAGATTTGCCTATTCTTATTAATTAATTAAATTACTTATTACATCACTATAGACTCAGATATTTATGTTTAGATTTATACATTGGGTTATATTCTAATACATGTTATTTATTTTATTGCTCAAGGTTTCAGCTTTGGACATTGGGAGCTCTTTCAGTTGGCTCCTGTGTCCCTCTGACATACCCTGCTGGGTTTTGTTTTGTTTTGTTTTCCTTACTTTCTGACACTGTAAGATGCTCCAGGCTCATCCTGTATATCCTTGCCTTGGCTTTCAAAGCTGTCATTTCTCCTGGAAGCCCTAGTTTCTTTTCTTGGAGAATGATGTTTGAGGGAGGGAGGAACAGGGAATAAACTTTTAATGGATACAGAGTTTCAGTTTGGGAAGATGAAAAAGGTTCTGGAGATGAATGGTGGTGATGGTTGCATAATAATGCGAATATCCTCAATTAATGCCACTGAACTATACACTTAAGATTGTTAAAATGGTAAATTTCATGTTATGTATATTTTACCACAATTCAAATATGCTTTGTTTAAAAAACAAAGAAACCTTCCAACTTGTTTCCAATGAATGACAGTTCCTGTTGCTCCACATTCTCACTAGCATTTAGTTGTCAGACTTTGTTTTGGGGTTTTTGTTTCATCTATCCTAATAGGTGTGTAGTGATATCTCATTCTTGTTTTGATAGTGGTATCTCATTGCTGTCTTAATTTGCATTTCCCTAATGACATATGCTGTTAAGTGTCGTTCCATACGCTTGTTTGCCATTTGTATATCCACTTTGCTGATGTGCTTGATACTTTACTCTTTTTTTAATTGGCTTATTTTTTATTGCTGAGTTTTAAGAATTCTTTGTACATTCTGTTTGCTAGTATTTTGTTGAGGATTTTTGCATCTATGTTCATCAGTGATATTGGCCTGTAGTTTTCTTTCTTTGTGACATCCTTGCCTGGTTTTCGTATCAAGGTGATGGTGGCCTCATAGAATGAGTTTGGGAGTGTTCCTTCCTCTGATATTGTTTGGAAGAGTTTGAGAAGGATGGGTGTTAGCTCTTCTCTAAATGTTTGATAGAATTCGCCTGTGAAGCCATCTGGTCCTGGGCTTTTGTTTGATGGAAGATTTTTAATCACAGTTTCAATTTCAGTGCTTGTGATAGGTCTATTCATATTTTCTATTTCTTCCTGAGTCAGTCTTGGCAGGTTGTGCATTTCTAAGAATTTGTCCATCTCTTCCAGGTTGTCCATTTTATGGGCATAGAGTTGCTTATAGTAATCTCTCATGATCTTTTGTATTTCTGGAGTGTCAGTTGTTACTTCTCCTTTTTCATTTCTAATTCTATTGATTTGAGTCTTCTCCCTTCTTTTCTTGATGAGTCTGGCTAATGGTTTATCCATTTTGTTTATCTTCTCAAAGAACCAGCTTTTAGTTTTATTGATCTTTGCTATCGTTTCCTTCATTTCTTTTTCATTTATTTCTGATCTGATTTTTATGATTTCTTTCCTTCTGCTAACTTTGGGATGTTTTTGTTCTTCTTTCTCTAATTGCTTTAGGTGCAAGGTTAGGTTGTTTATTCGAGATGTTTCCTGTTTCTTAAGGTGGGATTGTATTGCTATAAACTTCCCTCTTAGAACTGCTTTTGCTGCATCCCATAGATTTTGGGTCGTCGTATCTCCATTGTCATTTGTTTCTAGGTATTTTTTAATTTCCTCTTTGATTTCTTCAGTGATCACTTCGTTATTAAGTAGTGTATTGTTTAGCCTCCATGTGTTTGTATTTTTTACAGCTCTTTTCCTGTAATTGATATCTAGTCTCATAGCATTGTGGTCAGAAAAGATACTTGATACAATTTCAATTTTCTTAAATTTACCAAGGCTTGATTTGTGACCCAAGATATGATCTATCCTGGAGAATGTTCCATGAGCACTTGAGAAAAATGTGTATTCTGTTGTTTTTGGATGGAATGTCCTATAAATATCAATTAAGTCCATCTTGTTTAATGTATCATTTAAAGCTTGTGTTTCCTTATTTATTTTCATTTTGGAAGATCTGTCCATTGGTGAAAGTGGGGTGTTAAAGTCCCCTACTATGATTGTGTTACTGTCGATTTCCCCTTTTATGGCTGTTAGTATTTGCCTTATGTATTGAGGTGCTCCTATGTTTGGTGCATAAATATTTACAATTGTTATATCTTCTTCTTGGATCGATCCCTTGATCATTATGCAGTGTCCCTCTTTGTCTCTTCTAGTAGTCTTTATTTTAAAGTCTATTTTGTCGGATATGAGAATTGCTACTCCAGCTTTCTTTTGGTTTCCATTTGCATGGAATATCTTTTTCCATCCCCTTACTTTCAGTCTGTATGTGTCTCTAGGTCTGAAGTGGGTCTCTTGTAGACAGCATATATATGGGTCTTGTTTTTGTATCCATTCAGCCAATCTGTGTCTTTTGGTGGGAGCATTTAGTCCATTTACATTTAAGGTAATTATCGATATGTATGTTCCTATTCCCATTTTCTTAATTGTTTTGGGTACGTTATTGTAGGTCTTTTCCTTCGTTGTGTTTCTTGCCTAGAGAAGTTCCTTTAGCATTTGTTGTAAAGCTGGTTTGGTGGTGCTGAACTCTCTCAGCTTTTGCTTGTCTGTAAACGTTTTAATTTCTCCATCAAATCTGAATGAGATCCTTGCTGGGTAGAGTAATCTTGGTTGCAGGTTTTTCTCTTTCATCACTTTAATTATGTCCTGCCACTCCCTTCTGGCTTGTAGAGTTTCTTCTGAGAGGTCAGCTGTTATCCTGATGGGGATTTGCTTGTGTGTTATTTGTTGTTTTTGCCTTGCTGCTTTTAATATGATTTCTTTGTGTTTAATTTTTGACAGTTTGATTAATATGTGTCTTGGCGTATTTCTCCTTGGATTTATTCTGTATGGGACTCTCTGTGCCTCCTGGACTTGATTAACTATTTCCTTTCCCATATTAGGGAAGTTTTCAACTATAATCTCTTCAAATATTTTCTCAGTCCCTTTCTTTTTCTCTTCTTCTTCTGGAACCCCTATAATTCGAATGTTGGTGCGTTTAATGTTGTCCCAGAGGTCTCTGAGACTGTCCTCTGTTCTTTTCATTCTTTTTTCTTTATTTTGCTCTGCAGCAGTTATTTCCACTATTTTATCTTCCACCTCACTTATCCGTTCTTCTGCCTCAGTTATTCTGCTATTGATCCCATCTAGAGTATTTTTTATTTCATGTATTGTGTTTTTAATCGATGCTTGATTCATCTTTAGTTCTTCTAGGTCCTTGTTAACTGTTTCTTGCATTTTGTCTATTCTATTTCCAAGATTTTGGATCTGGGAAATAGAATCTTGGATCATCTTTACCATCATTATTCTGAATTCTTTTTCAGGTAGACTGCCTATTACGTCTTCATTTGTTAGATCTGGTGGGTTTTTATCTTGTTCCTTCTCCTGCTGTGTGTTTTTCTGTCTTCTCATTTTGCTTATGTTACTGTGTTTGGGGTCTCCTTTTTGCAGGCTGCAGGTTCGTAGTTCCCGTTGTCCCCAGTGGCTAAGGTTGGTTTAGTGGGTTGTGTAGGCTTCCTGGTGGAGGGGACTAGTGCCTGTGTTCTGGTGGATGAGGCTGGATCTTGTCTTTCTGGTGGGCAGGTCCACGTCTGGTGGTGTGTTTTGGGGTGTCTGCGGACTTTTTATGATTTTAGGCCGCCTCTCTTCTAATGGGTGGCGTTGTGTTCCTGTCTTGCTAGTTGTTTGGCTTAGGGTGTCCAGCACTGTAGCTTGCTGGTCGTTGAGTGAAGCTGGGTGCTGGTGTTGAGATGGAGATCTCTGGAAGATTTTTGCCGTTTGATATTATGTGGAGCTGGGAGGTCTCTTGTGGACCAGTGTCCTGAAGTTGGCTCTCCCACCTCAGAGGCACAGCACTGACTCCGGGCTCCTCAATTTGGGATGATGTGTTGTCTATTCATGTATTCCACAGATGCAGGGTACATCAAGTTGATTGTGGAGCTTTAATCCGCTGCTTCTGAGGCTGCTGGGAGAGGTTTCCCTTTCTCTTCTTTGTTCTCACAGCTCCTGGGTCTCAGCTTTGGATTTGGCTCCGCCTCTGCGTGTAGGTCGCCGGAGGGCGTCTGTTCTTTGCTCAGACAGGACAGGGTTAAAGGAGCAGCCTCTTCGGGGATTCTGGCTCACTCAGGCCGGGCGGGAGGGAGGGGCACGGAGTGCGGGGCGAGCCTGCAGCGGCAGAGGTCGGCGTGACGTTGCACCAGCCCGAGGCGCGCCGTGCGTTCTCCCAGGGAAGCCGCCCCTGGATCCCGGGACCCCGGCAGTGGCGGGCTGCACAGGCTCCCGGAAGGGCGGTGTGGACAGTGACCTGCGCTCGCGCACAGGCTTCTTGGCGGCGGCAGCAGCAGCCCCAGCGTCCCACGCCCGTCTCTGGGCTCCGCGCTTTCAGTCGTGACTCGCGCCCGTCTGTGGAGCCCTTAAATTTAAGCAGCGCTCTTAATCCCCTCTCCTCGCGCACCAGGAAACCAAGAGGGAAGAAAAAGTCTCTTGCCTCTTCGGCAGCTCCAGAGTTTTCCTGGACTCCCTGCCGGCTAGCTGTGGCACATTAGCCCCCTTCAGGCTGAGTTCTCGCCGCCAGCCCTAGTCCTCTCCCTGCGCTCTGACCGAAGCCCGAGCCTCAGCTTCCAGCGCCGCCCGCCCTGGTGGGCGAGCAGACAAGCCTCTCGGGCTGGTGAGTGCCGCTCGGCACCGATCCTCTGTGCGGGAATCTCTCCGCTTTGCCCTACCCAGGTATGTGGGGAGTTTCTTGCCTTTTGGGAGGTCTGGGGTCTTCTGCCAGCATTCAGTAGGTGTTCTGTAGGAGTTGTTCCACGTGTAGCTGTATTTCTGGTGTATCCGTGGGGAGGAAGGTGATCTCCGCGTCTTACTCTTCCGCCATCTTATAACTCTCCTCTTTGTACATTCTGGATACAAGTCCTTTATCAGATGTGTGATTTGCAAATATTTTCTAGCAGTCTGTGGCTTTCATTCTCTTAACAATGTATTTCACAGAGCAAGTTTTTAATTTTAATAACATCCAACTTAGCCAATTTTTCATGGATCATTCTTTTGGTTTTTGTACCTAAAAGGTCATAACCAATGTATATCATACTAGTTTTCTTCTTGAGATGTCTATGTGTAAAGAGAGATGTCCAGTTGTTTCAGTACTATTTATTGGAAAGACTACTCTTTCTCCATTGAACTGCCTTTGCACATTTGTCAAAAATCAGGTGATTATGTGGTATCTTTATGTGGTATCTTTATTCTTTTCCATTTATCTATGTATTTATTCTTTCACCAAAACTGCACTGTCTCTAAAAGAAGTATAAGGCATGTCTTTTTTTAAAATTTAATTTTTATTTTATATTGGGGTATAGTTGATTCACAATGTTGTGTAGGTTTCAGGTGTATAGCAAGGTGAATCGGTTATACATATATCCATTCTTTTTCTGGTTCTTTTCCCATATAGGGTATTACAGAATACCGAGCAGAGTTCCCTGTGCTATCAGTAGGTCCTTGTGATTATATTTTATATATAGTAGTGTGTATATATATATATATATATATATAGTAGTGTGTATATGTTAATCCCAACCTCCTAATTTATCTTTCCCCCGATGATTCCCCTTTGGTAACCGTAAGTTTGTTTTTGAAGTCTGTATAAATAAGTTCATGTGTATCATCTTTTATTTTTTATAGCCATTATTTTGTATTTCATTATTAATTTATTTTTGGCCATGCCACACAGCTTACAGGTGTATCATCTTTTTCGATTCCAAATATAAGTGATATCATATTTGACTATCTCTGACTTCACTTAGTATGATAATCTCTAGATCCAATCATGTTGCTGCAAATGGCATTGATTATTTTTTATGGCTGAGTAATATTCCATTGTGTGCACATATACATACATATGTAGGTATGTGTATATGTGTGTGTACAAACATATATATATATATATACACACACATACACCATATCTTCTTTATCCATTCAACTGTCGATGGACATTTAGGTTGCTTCCATGTCTTGGCTATTGTAAACAGCACTGCAGTGAACATTGGGGTGCATGTGAACCATGGTTTTCTCTGGCTATATGCTCAGGAGTGGGATTGCTGGATCATATGGTAGCTCTATTCATACTGTTCTCCATAGTGGCTGTACCAATTTACATTCCCCAAATCAGCATAGGAGGGTTTCCTTTTCTCCACACCCTCTCTAGCATTTATTGTTTGTAGACTTTTTGATGATGGCCATTCTGACTGGTGTGAGGTAGCTGCAGTTTTGACTTGCATTTCTCTAATAATTAGTGATGTTGAGCATCTTTCCATGTGCTTTTTGGCTATCTTTATGTCTTCCTTGGTGAAATGTCTACTTAGGACTTCTGCCCATTTTTTGATTGGGTTGCTTTTTTTTTTTTGATATTGACCTGCATGTACTGTTCGTAGATTTTGGAGATTAATCCCTTGTCAGTTGCATTGTTTGCAAATATTTTCTTGCATCCTGTAGTTTGTCTTCTCATTTTGTTGATGGTTTCCTTTACTGTGCAAAAGCTTTTAAGTTTAACTAGGTCCCATTTGTTTAGCTTTGTTTTTATTTATTTCCATTTCTCTAGGAGACGGATTGAAAAAGATCTTGCTGGGATTTATGTCAAAGAGTGCTCTGCCTGTGTTTTCCTCTAGGAGTTTTATAGTGTCTGGTCTTACATTTAGGTCTTAAATTGATATGTGTATGGTATTAAAGAATGTTCTAATTTCATTCTTTTACATGCAGCTGTCCAGTTTTCCCAGCACCACTTATTGAAGAGGCTGTCTTTCCTCTATTGTATATTCTTGCCTCCTTTGTTGTAAATTAATTGACCATAGGTGCATGGGTTTATTTCTGGGCTTTCCATCCTGTTCCACTGATTTATATTTCTGTTTTTGTGCCAGTATCATACTGTTTTTCTCACTGTAGCTTTGTAGTATATAGTCTGACGTCAGGGAGCTTGATTCCTCCAGCTTTCTTCTTCTTCCTCAAGATTGCTATTTGGGGTCTTTTGTGTTTCCATACAAATTGTAAAATTTTTTGTTCTGTGAATAATGCCATTAGTAATTTCATAGAGATTGCACTGGATCTGTAGCTTGCCTTGGGTGGTATGGTTATTGTAACAATATTCTTTCAATACAAGAACACAGTATATCTTTCCATCTGTTTGTGTCTTCTTCAACTTCTTTCATTAGTTTCTTACAGTTTTCAAAGTACATGTCTTTCTTTGGCCTCCTTATGTAGTGTTTCTTAAATTTTCGTGAAACTATTTCAGTTTTTTTCTTAGGACACAAAACAAGCATGAATCATATCAAGAAAGCTCTGTTTAACTCCAGGCCACTAAGGTTTCATCATTAAATTTTTCTAGAAATTGTACAGTTTGAGTTATCAGTTTTAGATGTGTGATCCACGATAACTGAGTTATTCACTGTATATGGTGTGAGATTAGGGTTGAGGTTTATTTTTTCAATATGAGGTCCAGTTGTTTCAGCACCATTTGTTGAAAAGAATTTTCTTGCTCTCATTGTATTTCCTTGGCAGATTTGTTCAAAATCAATCATATGGGTGCACTACTATTTCTGGACTGTCTATTCCATTAAAGTATATGTCTATCACACTGGTTTTTTTTTTTTTTGTGGTACGCGGGCCTCTCCCGTTGAGGAGCACAGGCTCTGGATGCACAGGCTCAGCGGCCATGGCTCACAGGCCCAGCCGCTCTGCGGCATGTGGGATCCTCCCCGACCGGGGCACGAACCCGCATCCGCTGCATTGGCAGGCGGACACTCAACCACTGCACTACCAGGGAAGCCCTATCACACTGTTTTAATTACTG
The DNA here is from genome assembly GCF_964165515.1 of Mesoplodon bidens. Taxonomy (NCBI): domain Eukaryota; kingdom Metazoa; phylum Chordata; class Mammalia; order Artiodactyla; family Ziphiidae; genus Mesoplodon; species Mesoplodon bidens. Next base: position 165,826,503 of record NC_138176.1, read on the forward strand.
TAGCTTACTATAACGTCTTGCTAACTACTTTTATACTCCAAGGATCAACACTTTCAAAATAGCCTTGACTATCCTGGCCTTTCCACTTCCATAAATTTTAGAATCAAATTGCTAAAATCTCTTGGGATTTTGATTGAGATTGCATTGAGGCTCCACATTAATTTTGTAAAATTTGACATTCTCTCAGTAATATTTTGCAGTTTTCAGCATACACCTCTTGTACAGATTGTCTTATACTCATCTGTAAATATTTCATGTTTATGATATTGCAAATGGTATTTTTACTTAATCCAATTATCAGTTGCTAGTATACTATATAGAAATACTATCAACTGTGTATATTAACACTGTGTCCTGCCATCTTACTAAAATCACTCATCAGTTTGCATAGTTTTTTGTAGATTCCTTGGATCTTCTACTTAGATGATCATGTTATCTACAAATACATATAGTCTTCTTCATTCCTTTTCAATCTGTTCATTTTACTTATTTTTTCTTACCTTATTGCATTAGTTAAGATCTCCCACACAAAATTAAATATTGAGCTGGTGAGAGCAGACATCCTTGTTTCTTTCTTTTCTATCATGGACATAAAGCATTTAGCCTTATGGATGATGTCAGCTGTAGGTTTTTCATCAGGTTGAGGAATTTTTCTTCCTACTGAGTAAGTGAAAAAGACATAAGTAAGTGGTGAGGTATATTATCAGTTGTGGCCATAGTGTACTGTCAGTGCAATGCAATTCCAAGCAAACTTCCAAAAGGCTTTTTGGTAGATATTGAAAAGCTGTTGCTAAAATTCTTATGGAAATGTAAAGGACCTAGAAATGCTAAAACAACTTTAGAAGACTGTTTGAAGAGTTGGAGGGATTATACTAGCTGACTTCAAGAGTTGTTCTAAAGCTACAGTAATCAAAAACTGTGATGTTAGAGTCAAGATAAATGAACAATAGACTAGACTAGAATAGAGAAACTACAAATAGATATGGTTAGTTGACTTTCAACAAAGAAGGAAAAATTACTTGATGGAGAATAAATACCTATTGAAAAAAAGTTGATATTGATATTCAAAAGAAGATAAATTCATGTCTTGCAATATTTAAAAAAATTAACTCAAACTCTGGATCTAAATATAATACCTAAAACTATAAAATTTCTAGAATAAACTGTAGGAGAAAAGCTTTCTTACCAAAAGGAGAAACTGACTTTATCCAAGTTAAGGACTTCTGCTCTTCTAAAGATACTGTTAAGAAAATGAAGAGACAGGCCACAGAGTGGTAGAAAATATCTTCAGTCAGTCAGTCACATATATCTGATAAAGGACTTGTGTCCAGAATATATAAAGAACATTTTATGGCTAGAAGTCCCAACATAATATGTATTATGTTTTGGATAAAAGAATAGAGAGAGAATGAAAAGCAATACGAGTAACACAACAGGGCTTCCCTGGTGGTGCAGTGGTCAAGAATGCAGGGGACATGATCCCTGTTCTGGGAAGATCCTACGTGCTGCGGAGCAACTAAGCCTGTGTGCCACAACTACTGAGCCTGCACGCCTAGAGCCTGTGCTCTGCAACAAGAGAAGCCCCTGCGCAGCAATGAAGACCTAATGCAGCCAAAAATTAATAATTAATTTTAAAAAATAAAGTACCACAACAGCACCAAAGCTATATTGACGCATTGTGTATACACCTCAGGGCACTGTCAGTAAAGAGAAAAATCTACGTATTCACATCTTTGCCTCAGACCTGCTTCAGGGATTCAGGTAACAACACTAGGTTTTCTAACAACAATATTGGAAACAAGAAGGCAGTGGAACGCTTGCAAAGTACAGATGGAAATTCTTTGATTCTAGAATTCTATGCCCCCAGAGACTGGTCAGGTAAGGGTGAGTTTGAACTCAGAAGTGCTAGAGTTTATAGGCTGTGTCTGAAAATACCTACTTTTTAGAGGCTGAATTACATCAGGAAAAAAAGTTAATCCAGAAAGAAGCAGGAGTATGTGTGAAGATACAGTTAACAGAAGTGAGAACTACTCGTTGCTAGGTCTAAATAAGTATTTATTACGAAAAGAAAGGAATCTTAACAATAATATGAACTAATATTCTAGGCATTTTCCACACGGACATTGGGGTGGAGGCGAGGGGAAGAAAACTGAACGTGTGTGAAATTTTCACATTGGTCTGGAGGACACATAGTTGGTTACTCATTAGCTGATTCCAGACTTTAAATGAAATAAAAACTACAGCAAGTTACAGAATTACCTCGCATAGGGACTGCTCAGTTAATGATGTTGGACCATAACAGCAGCTCTTGAAATAGTATACCATTTTTTGGACACTACTCTTTTTTTTTTCCAGCATAATGACATCACCTAAAAACACACTAAGTAAATGCCCTCTGAGACGTGGTGTTTTCTAAGATGTTACATTTTCAAGCAGGGCCCTTCACCAATTTGCTAGACACACTTTCTAGTCAGAGAATATCATATGAAACAAATTTAAACTGCAGGTCATGGTTCACTGAGCCACAGCATTTTTATTGGTGAATTTATGCCAAGTGAGAAGGATGAAGAGTTGCTTCTTCAGTCTGTGCACTTTTTCCATATGTTTCTAGGCTTACCCTTTATTTTTCCTAGATTGCTGCTTTTCTGTTCTTTGATTTTATTCATAAGAGTTTGCATCGTAAAAACATAAACTCCAATTGTTAACTAAGAAAGAGGTGCAGAATGATGAATGCACCTTCCAAAGAGCAAGCCCTGGCCTTCTTCTCCACCGAACACCACCTACTCTAAACTTTTCTCTTCATTCTATGGAGGGTACAATAAATCTGTATTACATTATGTATTTATTGGGTTTTAAAGTATTATCATCTCATATAAAGTTAGTTGTTCAATTGTTCAATGTACATATTTCAATTTGTGCAAATTATGTGGGTCTCTAGGCTTGAAATGAAGCACATCTAATTTTTCCCATTCCCAGTTGACAGCCATGGGTTTATCTATTTCAGCTCTAACATGTAAAAGAGCTTACAAGTCCTCGCTCTTGGCAGTGCAAGAAAAAGCTAGGAAAAGTGAAAACCAACAACTGTTCTTGAGGCTATCAAAGAACTGCAGTCACAAGGCAAACTGTCCCTCTAAAATCAGAGAGGTTGGTCCATCCAGAGAAATGTAGCACTAGAAATTTGCTTACCTGGAGGGGAAGCCACAAGTTGTATAAACACTTCCTTTAGTAGTAATCTTGACAATTTGCTGTAAACTGAGTGCTAACTAGCTTAATCTCGGCACATTCCTGGGGGCTGAAATCAGAGAGTACTTACACTGTTTTGGGCTTTCCTTCTAGGAACCCTACAGCTTTGCACAGTATCGATTCAAGAAAAATCTCCTGCGGCTCTGACAAGGGAAGGGGGAAAGCAGCAAGGGTAAGCCTCTCATTTTTTTCTCTGTAACAAAGACTGACTTATCTCACCTGGGGAAAGAGATTTCCTTCCCCTTGTAGTCCCTTCTAGCATTTGTATTTCACCTAAGAGCAGAAAGACAAAGTTAACAGGGGACAGAACTTCAAGGAAATATACTGGGAACTTGGTACAAGGAAGATGGGAGGAGCTACTATGTGCCTTGAAGAGGGACAGAAACAGTTGGGAAGGCCACTCCCTGAGACAAAGCTCCACTAAAAGACTATTTCTTACCTCCTCTGCACCCAACAAACATAGCAGAGAATTATAACTGAAAAGCTATAAAACATAGCCCCCCTCTGAGAAGTATGAATAGGACAAAGAAAAGCCTTAAAGCCAAAAGAGGAAACAAATAATGACACTAGGTAGTAGAGACTCCACATTCCTCTGTAGCTATAGCAAACATTAAAACAGTCCAACTCATATCCAGATTACCATAAATCCTGCCCCTAAAAGGTCTATTTACCTGTAGCTACTATTGCTACATGACAACTTTTACCTTTTTATTAAAAGGCTACCGAAAGGCAGTTTGGGGAGAAAAAGCAATCATCATAAGAGGTAAGGCATTTGGAATATAACCATGATTAATATGTTAATAAAAAAATAGCATGCAAGATCAAATGGGTAATGTCAGCAGAGTTGTGGAGATTTCAAAAGTAAATGTTAGAAATCAAAAACAGAGTTAAAGAATGCTTTGGGTGGCTCATAAGTAGACTTAAGGAAAGAATCAGTAAACTTGAAGATAGATCAAGAACTAGCAGAAAGAGAGAATGGGGCAGAAGAAGAAATGTTTGAGGGAGGTACTAATTGCTGAGATGGTACCAAAGTTATTGACAGACACCAAACCACAATTTTCAGAAGCTCAGAGAACACTGAGTAAGATAAATACCAAAAACAACCACACCTAGGTGTATTATCTTCACCTGTAGAAAACCAGAGACAAAGAAAATCCTGAAAGAAACTAAAGAGGGAAGAAAACCTTCCCCATATAGGAACAAGGGTAAGGACACAGCAAACTTCTCATCAGAATATTCTTATCAGAATCCAGGGAAGCAAAAGTAGAATACTGTAAAATGTTTAAAGAAAATGGCCAACATAGAATTCAATGCAATGTCTAGCAAAAGTATTTTTTTAAAGTAAAGGAGACAGAGACTTTCTCAGACAAAAACATAGCAAACTTGTTACCAGCAGCACAGTCCTATTAAAAAACTAAAAGAATTTCTTCAGGCAGATGGAAATTATCTACATTAAGAACTTGGATCTACCTAAAGAAAAGAAGAGTGTCTGTCAGAGAAGGAATAGAGGTAAATATTTTATTCTTTATTCATCTAAAAGACATCTTTTTGTTCAAGCAATAAAGGAACAATGTATTGGGTAACTATAGCATATCAGTAAGTGAAATGTATTAAAGAAATGTCACAAAGGATGGTTGGAGGAATTGAGAATACTGTTATACAGTCCCTGTACTATACATGAAGTTGCATAATGTTACTTGAAAGTCAATTTAGATTGTTTGTAATCTATGTATTGTGAACCCTAAGAAAATCACTAAAAACATTTTAAAAGGAAATATGATACATTAAGAGGAGATAAAAGAGAATCATATAAAATTCTCAATTAGAACCAAAGGAGACAGAGAAACAGGAGGTAAAAAGAAGGAAAGAACAAATATAATGTTTAGAAAATAGTTTCAAAGATGGCAGATTTTAATCAAACTATACCAATAATCACTTTAAATATAAACAGTTTAACAATAAAGTCCAGGATTGTCAGACCAGAGGAAAAAAGCAGAATTATGTGCCATCTAGAAGAAACCCACTTTAAATATAAAGACTCCAGCTAAAGTAAAGCAATGGTAAATGATATAACAGGCTAACATTAATCAAAATTAAGCTTCAGTAACTATATTAATGTCAGATGAAACAGATTGTCAGGGATTAAAGAAGGATGTTACATAATGAGAGGGAAGTCAGTTCTCCAAGAACACATAAAAAATCATAAACATGTATGTAACTAACAAAAGAGCATCAAAATGCATGAGACTATGGAGACTTCAACACAACTCTGTCGGTAATTGATAGATTAGGTTAGGCAGGCCAAAAATCAGTAAAAACAGAAGTGACCTGGACAGCACTATAAATCAATTTGATCAAATTGACATAAGTAGAATACTCCATCAAACAAGAGTAGAATGCACATTCTTCTCAAGAACACATGAAATAGTCACCAAAATAGAAAGAATGATATACTAGGCCATAACATACACCTTAACATTTTTAAAAGAATAGAAATCATGTAGAGTATGCTCTCAGATTACCACAGAATCAAACAAGAAATCACTAACAGAAAGATATAGCTGGAAAATTCCCCAATATTTGGATATTAAACAGCACACTTCTAAGTAATCACTAGGTCAAATAAGTTTCAAAGAAATTTTAAACTAAATGAAAATATAACATCAAAATGTACTTAGAGGGAGATTTATAGCATTAAGAACATATATTAGAAAAGAAGACAGATATTTGCAGTTGATTACCTAAATCTCCATCTAAGAAAACTACAGTAAGAAGAACAAATTGAACCTAAAGCAAGCAGAGGAAAGAAATTATAAAAACTAGAGGAGAAAGCAACAGAAGTTAAACTAGGAAAACACAGAGAAAAATGAATGAAACCAATAAGTGTTTATTTGAAAAGATTAATAAAAATTGATCAGGCTCTACACAGCTCAATCTGAAAAAGATGATACAAATTACAAATATCAGGAATGAGACAGGGGTCATGCTACTCCCAAGGACATTAAAAGGACAAAAAGAAGTACTATGAACAACTCCATGCCCACAAATTTGATAACTTAGATAAAATGATCTAATGTCTTAAATTACAAAAATTACCAAATCTCACTTAAGGAGAGACATAGATAATCTGAATGGTACCACAGCTATTAAAGAAATTGAGTTCATCATTTACAGCCTTCCAAAAGTGAAATCACCAGGTTCAGGTGATTTAACTGGTGAATTCAACCACACTTTTAAAGAAAAAATGATACCAATACTCCACAATATCTTTAAAATTTTCTCTTCATGAGGGAACACATCCCAACTCATTTTATGAGGCCATCATTACCCTAAAGCAAAAACTTGGTAAAGACACTACAAGAAAGAAAACTACAGGCCCATATAGCTCATAAACATAGACAAAAGATTTTTAACACAATACAAGTAAATGGACTATAGCAATTGACTATAGCACTACTGAGCAGAGTTCATTCCAGGGAGTCAAGGACAGTTTGATATCACAAATCAATCAATCTCACTATGTTAGCAGGCTGAATAAAACCATATTCTCATATCAACAGATACAGACATTTAACAAAATGTAGCACCCATTTAGGATTTTTAAAAATTAGAATTAAAGGGAATTTCCTTAACCAGTGAAGGATATATTAAAGAACCCCTATAGCTAACAGTATAAGACACTGAATACTTGCTTCCTAAGTTTTGGACCAAAAAAATATGCCATCTCTTACTACATACATTCAATATTATAATAGAAATCCCAGGGTAGTGCAATAAGAAAAGAAAAAGAATAAAAGTTACACAGCTTGGAAAGGAAGCATGGATTACATGTCTATGTAGAAACTCTATCATGTTATAAAAAACAAATAAACCCTTGGAATTAATAAGGGGTATACAGCAAGGTTACAGGATACAAGCTCAGTGTACAAAACTCAACTGCTTTCCTTTACATAAGCAAACAAACAATGGAAATTAAAAACATTTTAAACACACCATATATAATAGCACCTAAAAAGGAACTACTTAGCTGTAAATCAAAAAAATATCGACAGGCTCTGTATGTGGAAAACTATAAAACACTGGTAAGATAAATCAAAAAAAGATCTAGATAAATGAAGAGAGTCAAAACTCATGCATTAGAAGTTTCATAATTGTTAAGATGTCAGTTCTTCCCAATTTGTTCTATAGAGTTGCTGAAATCCCAATCAGAGTCCCAGCAAGCTGTTTTTGGTAAGTAATTCTAAAATTGATAGGGAAAAGCAAAAGACAGAGAACAGTTCCACAATACCGAATCAAGAAGGACAAAGTTGAAGGGCTCATATTACCAAACTTCAAGACATAATAGGAGTTGAGGAAGATGGCTGAAGAGTAAGACGCGGAGATCACCCTCCTCCCCACAAATACATCAGAAATACATCTACACGTGGAACTGCTCCTACAGAACACCTACTGAATGCTGGCAGAAGACCTCAGACCTCCCAAAAGGCAAGAAACTCCCCCACGTACCTGGGTAGGGCAAAAGAAAAAGCAGAGACAAAAGAATAGGGACAGGACCTGCACCTCTGGGAGGGAGCCGTGAAGGAGGAAAGGTTTCCACACACTAGAAGCCCCTTCGCGGGCGGAGACTGCAGTTGGCGGAGGGGGAAGCTTCGGAGCCACGGAGGAGAGCGCAGCCACAGGGGTGTGGAGGGCAAAGCGGAGAGATTCCCGCACAGAGGATCGGTGCCGACCAGCACTCACCAGCCCGAGAGGCTTGTCTGCTCACCCGCTGGGTCGGGCGGGGGGCTGGGAGCTGAGGCTCGGGCTTCGGTCGGAGCGCAGGGAGAGGACTGGTGGGGTGAACACAGCCTGAAGGGGTTAGTGCACCACGGCTAGCCGGGAGGGAGTCCGGGAGAAGTCTGGAGCTGCCGAAGAAGCAAGAAACTTTTTCTTGCCTCTTTGATTCCTGGTGCGCAAGGAGAAGGGATTAAGAGCGCTGCTTAAAGGAGCTCCAGAGACGGGTGCAAGCCATGGCCAACAGCATGGACCCCAGAGACGGACATGAGAAGCTAAGGCCACTGCTACCGCCACAAAGAAGCCTGTGTGCGAGCACAGGTCACACTGCACACCTCCCCTCCCAGGAGCCTGTGCAGCCCGCCACTGCCAGGGTCCCGTGATCCAGGGACAACTTCCCTGGGAGAACGCACAGCATGCCTCAGGCTGGTGCAATGTCTTGCTGGCCTCTGCCGCCGCAGGCTCGCCCCACATCCGTACCCCTCCCTCCCCCCAGCCTGAATGAGCCAGAGCCCCCGAATCAGCGGCTCCTTTAACCCCGTCCTGTCTGAGCAAAGAACTGACGCCCTCTGGAGACCTACACGCAGAGGCGGGTCCAAATCCAAAGCTGAACCCCGGGAGCTGTACAAACAAAGAAGAGAAAGGGAAATCTCTCCCAGCAGCCTCAGGAGCAGCAGATTAAATCGCCACAATCAACTTGATGTACCCTGCATCTGTGGAATACCTGAATAGACAACGAATCATCCCAAATTGAAGAGGTGGAATTTGAGAGCAAGATTTATTATTTTTTCCCCTTTTCCTCTTTTTATGAGTGTGTATGCTTCTCTGTGAGATTCTGTCTGTATAGCTTTGCTTTCACCATGAGTCCTAGGGTTCTGTCCATCCGTTCTTTGCTTTTTGTTTTCAAAAAAATTTTTTTCTTAATATTTTTTAATAACTTTATTTTGTTTTATATTTATTTTATTTTATTCTCTTTCTTTCTTTGTTTCTTTCTATTTTTTCTCCCTTTTTTCCTGAGCTGTGTGGATGAAAGGCTCTTGGTGCTCCAGCCAGGAGTCAGTGCTATGCCTCTGAGGTGGGAGAGCCAAGTTCAGGACACTCGTCCACAAGAGGCCTCCCAGCTCCACATAATATCAAACGGCGAAAATCTCTCAGAGATCTCCATCTCAACGCCAAGACCCAGCTCCACTCAACGACCAGCAAGCTACAGTGCTGGACACCGTATGCCAAACAACTAGCAAGACAGGAACACAAACCCACCCATTAGCAGAGAGGCTGCCAAAAATCATAATAAGGCCACAGACACCCCAAAACACACCACCAGACGTGGACCTGCCCACCAGAAAATCAAGATCCAGCCTCAGCCACCAGAACACAGGCACCAGTCCCCTCCACCAGGAAGCCTACACAACCCACTGAAGCAACCTTAGCCACTGGGCACAGACACCAAAAACAACGGGAACGACAAACCTGCAGCCTGCAAAAAGGAGACCCCAAACACAGTAAGATAAGCAAAATGAGAAGACAGAAAAACACACAGCAGATGAAGGAGCAAGATAAAAACCCACAAAACCTAACAAATGAAGAGGAAATAGGCAGTCTACCTGAAAAAGAATTCAGAATAATGAGAGTAAAGATGATCCAAACTCTTGGAAATACAATAGAGAAAATGCAACAAACATTTAACAAGGACCTAGAAGAACTAAAGAGGAAACAAGCAATGATGAACAACACAATAAATGAAATTAAAAATACTCTAGAAGGGATCAATAGCAGAATAACTGAGGCACAAGAACGGATAAGTGACCTGGAAGATAAAATAGTGGAAACAACTACTGCAGAGCAGAATAAAGAAAAAAGAATGAAAAGAACTGAGGACGGTCTCAGAGACCTCTGGGACATTAAACGCACCAACATTAGAATTATAGGGGTCCCAGAAGAAGAAGAGAAAGAAAGGGACGGAGAAAATATTTGAAGAGATTATAGTTGAAAACATCCCTAATATGGGAAACGAAATAGGTAATCAAGTCCAGGAAGCACACAGAGTCCCATACAGGACAAATCCAAGGAGCAACACACAAAGACAGATATCAAAGTATTAAAAATTAAATACGAAGAAAAAATATTAAAAGCAGCAAGGGAAAAACAACAAATAACACACAAGGGGATCCCCATAAGGTTAACAGCTGATCTTTCATCAGAAACTCTGCAAGCCAGAAGGGAGGGCAGGACATGTTTAAAGTGATGAAGGAGAAAAACCTACAACCAAGGTGACTCTACCCAGCGAGGAACTCATTCAGATTTGATGGAGAAATTAAAATCTTTACAGACAAACAAAAGCTGAGAGAGTTCGGCACCACCTAGCCAGCTTTACAACAAATGCTAAAGGAACTTCTCTAGGCAAGAAACACAAGAGAAGGAAAAGACCTACAATAACAAACCCAAAACAATTAAGAAAATAGGCATAGGAACATACATATAGGCATAGGAACATACATATTGATAATTACCTTAAATATAAATGGATTAAATGCTCCCACCAAAAGACACAGATTGGCTGAATGGATACAAAAACCAGACCCATATGTATGCTGTCTACAAGAGACCTACTTCAGATCTAGGGACACATACAGACTCAAAGTGAGGGGATGGAAAAAGATATTCCATGCAAATGGAAATCAAAAGAAAGCTGGAGTAGCAATTCTCATATCAGACAAAATAGACTTTAAAATAAAGACTATTACAAGAGACAAAGAAGGACACTACATAATGATCAAGGGATTGATCCAAGAAGATATAACAATTGTAAATATTTATGCACCCAACATAGGAGCACCTCAATACATAAGGCAAATACTAACAGCCATAAAAGGGGAAATCGACAACAACACAATCATAGTAGGAGACTTTAACACCTCACTTTCACCAATGGACAGATCATCCAAAATGAAAATAAAGAAGGAAACACAACCTTTAAATGATACATTAAACAAGATGGACTTAATTGATATTTATAAGACATTACATCCAAAAACAACAGAATACACATTTATCTCAAGTGCTCATGGAACATTCTCCAGGGTAGATCATATCTTGGGTCACAAATCTAGCCTTGGTAAATTTAAGAAAATTGAAATCATATCAAGTATCTTTTCCAACCACAATGCTATGAGACTAGATATCAATTACAGGAAAAGATCTGTAAAAAATACAAACACATGGAATATACTACTTAATAACGAAGTGATCACTGAAGAAATCAAAGAGGAAATCAAAAAATACCTAGAAACAAATGACAGTGGAGACACAACGACCCAAAACCTATGGAATGCAGCAAAAGCAGTTCTAAGAGGGAATTTTATAGCAATACAATCCTACCTTAAGAAACAGGAAACATCTCAAATAAACAACCTAACCTTGCAACTAAAGCAATTAGAGAAAGAAGAACAAAAAAATCCCCAAAGTTAGCAGAAGCAAAGAAATCTTAAAGATCAGATCATAAATAAATGAAAAAGAAATGAAGGAAACAATAGCAAAGATCAATAAAACTAAAAGCTGGTTCTTTGAGAAGATAAACAAAATGGATAAACCATTAGCCAGACTCATCAAGAAAAAAAGGGGGAAGACTCAAATCAATAGAACTAGAAATGAAAAAGGAGAAGTAACAACTGACACTGTAGAAATACAAAGGATCATGAGGGATTACTACAAGCAACTCTATGCCAATAAAATGGACAACCTGGAAGAAATGGACAAATTTTTAGAAATGCATAACCTGCCGAGACTGAAACAGGAAGAAATAGAAAATATGAACAGACCAATCACAAGCACTGAAATTGAGACTGTGATTAAAAATCTTCCAACAAACAAAAGCCCCGGATGAGATGGCTTCAAAGGCAAATTCTATCAAACATTTAAGAAGTGCTAACATCTATTCTTCTCAACCTCTTCCAAAATAGAGCAGAGGGAGGAACACTCCCAAACTCTACGAGGCCACCATCACCCTGATACCAAAACCAGCCAAAGATGTCACAAAGAAAGAAAACTACAGGCCAATATCACTGATGAACATAGATGCAAAAATCCTCAACAAAGTACTAGCAAACAGAATCCAACAGCACATTAAAAGGATCCTACACCATGATCAAGTGGGGTTTATTCCAGGAATGCAAGGATTCTTCAATATATGCAAATCAATCAATGTGATACACTATATTAACAAACTGAAGCAGAAAAATCATATGGTCATATCAATAGATGCAGAGAGAGCTTTCGACAAAAATCAACACCCATTTATGATAAAAACCCTGCAGAAAGTATGCAGAGGGAACTTTCCTCAACATAATAAAGGCCATATATGACAAACCCACAGCCAACATCGTCCTCAATGGTGAAAAACTGAAACCATTTCCACTAAGATCAGGAAAAAGACAAGGTTGCCCACTATCACCACTATTATTCAACATAGTTTTGGAAATTTTAGCCACAGCCATCGGAGAAGAAAAGGAAATAAAAGGAATCCAAATTGGAAAAGAAGAAGTAAAGCTGTCACTGTTTGCACATGACATGATACTCTACATAGAGAATCCTAAAGATGCTACCAGAAAACTACTAGAGCTAATCAATGAATTTGGTAAAGTAGCAGGATACAAAATTAATGCACAGAAATCTCTGGCATTCCTATACACTAATGATGAAAAATCTGAAAGTGAAATAAAGAAACACTCCCATTTACCACTGCAACAAAAAGAATAAAATATCTAGGAATAAACCTACCTAAGGAGACAAAAGACCTGTATGCAGAAAATTATAAGACACTGATGAAAGAAATTAAAGATGATACAAATAGATGGAGAGATACACCATGTTCTTGGAATGGAAGAATCAACATTGTGAAAATGACTCTACTACCCAAAGCAATCTACAGATTCAATGCAATCCCTATGAAACTACCACTGGCATTTTTCACAGAACTGGAACAAAAAATTTCACTATTTGTATGGAAACACAAAAGACCCTGAACAGCCAAAGCAATCTTGAGAACGAAAAATGGAGCTGGAGGAATCAGGCTCCCTGACTTCAGACTATACTACAAAGCTACAGTAATCAAGACAGTATGATACTGGCACAAAAACAGAAATATAGATCAATGGAACAGGATAGAAAGCCCAGAGATAAACCCCCACACATATGGTCACCTTATCTTTGATAAAGGAGGCAAGAATATACAGTGGAGAAAAGACAGCCTCTTCAATAAGTGGTGCTGGGAAAACTGGACAGGGACATGTAAAAGTTTGAGATTAGAACACTCCCTAACACCATACACAAAAATAAACTCAAAATGGATTAAAGACCTAAATATAAGGCCAGGCACTATCAAACTCTTAGAGGAAAACACAGGGAGAACACTCTATGACATAAATCACAGCAAGATCCTTTTTGACCCAACTCCTAGAGAAACAGAAATAAAAACAAAAATAAACAAATGGGACCTAATGAAACTTCAAAGCTTTTGCACAGCAAAGGAGACCATAAACAAGACCAAAAGACAGCCCTCAGAATGGGAGACAATATTTGCAAATGAAGCAACTGACAAAGGATTAATCTCCAAGATTTACAAGCAGCTCATGCAGCTCAATAACAAATAAACAAACAACTCAATCCAAAAATGGGCAGAAGACCTAAATAGACATTTCTCCAAAGAAGATATATAGATTGCCAACAAACACATGAAGGATGCTCAACATCACTAATCATTAGAGAAATGCAAATCAAAACTTCAACGAGGTATCACCTCACACCAGTCAGAATGGCCATCATCAAAAAATCTAGAAACAATAAATGCTGGAGAGGGTGTGGAGAAAAGGGAACCCTCTTGCACTGCTGGTGGGAATGTGAATTGGTACAGCCACTATGGAGAACAGTATGGAGGTTCCTTAAAAAACTACAAATAGAACTACCATACGACCCAGCAATCCCACTACTGGGCATATACCCGAGAAAACCATAATTCTAAAAGTGTCATGTACCAAAATATTCATTGCAGCTCTATTTATAATAGCCAGGACATGGAAGCAACCTAAGTATCCATCATTGGATGAATGGATAAAGAAGATGTGGCACATATATACAATAGAATACTACTCAGCCATAAAAAGAAACAAAATTGAGATATTTGTAGTGAGGCAGATGGACCTGGAGTCTGTCATACAGAGTGAAGTAAGTCAGAAAGAGAAAAACAAATACCATATGCTAACACATATATATGGAATCTAAGAAAAAAAATGGTCATGAAGAACCTAGGGGTAAGACAGGAATAAAGACACAGATCTACTAGAGAATGGACTTGAGGATATGGGGAGGGGGAAGGGGAAGCTGTGATGAAGTGTGAGAGTGGCATGGACATATATACACTACCAAACGTAAAATAGATAGCTAGTGGGAAGCAGCCGCATAGCACAGGGAGATCAGCTCGGTGGTTTTTGACCACCTAGAGGGGTGGGATAGGGAGGGTGGGAGGGAGGGAGACGCAAGAGGGAAGAGATGTGGGAACATATGTATATGTATAACTGATTCACTGTGTTATAAAGCAGAAACTAACACACCATTGTAAAGCAATTATACTCCAATAAAGATGTTTAAAAAAAGAAAATAAATAAATAAATAATAGGAGGAGGACACAAGATGGCAGAAGAGAAGGACTTGTGCTCACCTCCTCTTTTGAATACACCAAAATCACACCTAACTGCTGAACAACCATTGACAAAAAAGACTGGAACCTACCAAAAAAGATATGCTATATCCAAAAACAAAGGAGCCACAACAAGATGGTAGGAGGGGCACTTTCACAATATAATCAAATCCCATACCCACCAGATAGGCAACCCACAAAGTGGAAAATAACTATATCACAGAGGTTCTCCCACAGGAGTGAGAGTGAGCCCCACGTCAGGCTCTCCAGCCTGGGGTCTGGCATCAGGAGGAAGAGCCCCCAGGGCATTTACCTTTGAAGGCCAGTGAGGCTTGAGTGCAGGAGCCACACAGGGTCGGTCCACTCTTGGCACGTGCACACAAGGTTTCACGTGCACTGGGACCCAGGGCAAAACAGTGACTGCACAAGAGCCTGGGCCAGAGCTACCTGCTGGTCTTGGAGGGTCTCCTGTGGAGGTGGGGGTCAGCAGTGGTTCACAGTGAGGGCAAGGACACCAGTGGTGGAGGCCCTAGGGAATACTCATCAGCATGAGCTCTCCCAGAGGTTGCCATTTTGGCACTGAGATGGGGACCCAACCAGCAGCCTGCAGGCTCCAGTGCTGGGACACCTCAGGCCAAACCACCAACGGGGTGGGCACACAAACCCACCCATCAGCAGACAGGCTGCCTGAAGTCATCCTGAGCCAATAGCTGCCTATCAACACACCACTTGACACAACCCTGTGCACCCAAGGGACAAGACCTGGCTCCACCCACCAATGGGAAGGCACCAGCCAGTCCCTCCCACAAGGAAGCCTGCACAAGCTCCTGGAAGAACCTCACCCACCAGGGGGCAGACAGCAGAACCAAGAAGAATTACAATCCTGCAGCCTGAGGAACAGAGACCACAAACAGAGAAAATTAGACAAAATGAGATGGCAGAGAAATATGTTGCAGAAAAAGGAACAAGATAATACTCCCGAAGAACAACTAAGAGCAGTGGACATAGGCAATCTGCCAGAAGAAGAATTAAGAGTAAAGGTGATCCAGGATCTTGGAAAAAGAATGGAGTCACAGACCAAGAAGGTACAAGAAATGTTTAATAAAGAGAAGCTTCAAAAACAAATCAGAAACAGTTAACAAAATGCACTATGAACATACATACCAATAATTACCTTAGTCATAAATGGATTAAATGCTCCAACCGAAAGACATAGACTGGCTGTATGGATACAAAAATAAGACCCATATATATGCCGTCTCTAAGAGACTCACTTCAGATCTAGGGATACATACAGACTGAAAATGAGGGGATGAAAAAACGTATTCCATGCACATGGAAATCAGAAGAAAGCTGGAGTAGCAATGCTCATATCAGACCAAAGAGACTTTATAATAAAGACTGTTAGACAAAGAGGGACACTACATAATGATCAAGGGATCAATCCAAGAAGAAGCTATAACAATTGAAAATATATATGCACCCAACCTAGGAGCACCTCAATACATAAGGCAAATGCTAACAGCCATAAAAGGAGAAATTGACAGTAACACAATAATAGTGGGGGACTTTAACACTCCACTTTCATCAATGGACAGATCATCCAGACAGAAAATCAATAAGGAAACACAGGCCTTAACTGATACATTAGACCAGATGAACTTAAGCATCAGAATACACACTCTTCTCAAGTGCACTTGGAATATTCTCCAGGATAGATCACATGCTGGGCCACAAAAAGAGCCTGGGTAAATTTAAGAAAATTGAAATCATATCAAGCATCTTACCTGACCACAACACTATAAGATTAGAAATCAACTAGAAGAAAATAACTGTGAAAAACACAAACACGTGGAGGCTAAACAATATGTTACTAAAAAACCAATGGATCACTGAAGAAATCAAAGAGGAATAAAAAAATACCTAGAGATAAATGAAAGCAAAAACACAGCGATCCAAAACTTTTGGGACACAGCAAAAGCATTTCTAAGAGGGAAGTTTCTAGCCATACAATCTTACCTCAGGAAACAAGAAAAATCTCAAATAAACAAACTAAATTTACACCTAAATCAACTAGAGAAAGAAGAACAAGCAAAGCCCAATGTTAGTAAAAAGGAAATCACAAAGATCAGAGAAGAAATAAATGAAATAAAGACAAAGAAAGCAATAGAAAAGATCAATGAAATTAAAAGGTGGTTCATTGAAAAGGTAAACAAAATTGATAAACCCTTAGCCAGACTCATCAGGAAAAAAAGGGACAGGGCTCAAATCAATAAAATTAGAAATGAAAAAGGGAAAGTTACAAAGGGCACCATAGAAATACAAAGGATCATAAGAGACTACTATAAGCAAATAAATGTCAATAACATGGACAACCTAGAAGAAATGGACAAATTCTTAGAAAGGTACACTTTTTCAAGACTGAACCAAGAAGAAATTGAAAATACCAACAGACCAATCACAAGTACTGAAATTGAAGCTGTGACTGAAAAACTTCCAACAAACAAAAGTCCAGGACAGACGACTTCACAGGTGAATTCTATCAAACATTTAGAGAAGAGTTAACACCTATCCTTATGAAACTATTTCAAAAAATTGCAGAGGAACACTCCAAAACTCGTTCTATGAGGCCAAAATCACCCCGATATGAAAACCAGACAAAGATAACAAAAAAAGAAAAACATAGGCCAATATCACTGATGAACATAGATGCAAAAATCCTCAACAAAATACAAGCAAACTGAATCCAACAATACAGTAAAAGGATCTTACACCATAATCAACTGTGATTCATCCCAGGGATGCAAGAATTTTGCAACATCCACAAATCAATCAGTGTGATTACACCACATCAATAAATTGAATAAAAACCATATGATCATCTCAATAGATGCAGAAAAAGCTTTTGACAAAATTCAACGCTGATTTATGATAAAAACCCTCCGGAAAGTAGGCATAGAGGGAACTTACCTCAACGTAATAAAGGCCATATATGACAAACCCACAGCTAACATCACACTCAATGGTGAAAGCTGAAAGCATTTCCTCTGAGATCAAGCATTTCCTCTGAGGATGTCCACTCTTGCCACTTTTATTTAACACAGTTTTGTAAGTCCTAGCCATGGCAATCAGAGAAGAAAAAGAAATAAAAAGAATCCAAATTGGAGAAGTAAAACTGTCACTGTTTGCAGATGACATGATACTATACATAGAACATCCTAAAGATGCTACCAGAAAACTCCTAGAGCTCATCAATGGATTTGGTAACGTTGCAGGATGCAAAATTAATACACAGAAATCTCGTGCATTCCTATACACTAACAACAAAAGATCAGAAAGAGAAATTAAGGAAACAATCCCATTTACCATCACATCAAAAAGAATACAGTACTTAGGAATAAACCACCTAAGGAGGCAAAAGACCTGTACTCAGAAAACTATAAGATGCTGATGAAAGAAATCAAAGATGATACAAACAGATGGAGAACTATACAATGTTCTTGGATTGGATGAATCAGTATGGTCAAAATCACTGCACTATCCAAAGCAATCTACAGATTCAATGCAATGCCTTTCCAATTACACAGAACTAGAACAAAAATTTTTTAATTTGTTTGGAGACACAAAAGACCCTGCATAGCCAAAGCAATCTTGTGAAAGAAGGACAGAGCTGGAGGAATCAGGATCCCTGACTTCAGACTATACTAGAAAGGTACAGTAATCAAGACAGTATGGTACTGGCACAAAAACAGAAATATAGATCAATGGAACAGGATGGAAAGCCCAGAAATAAACCCACGCACCTATGGTCAATTAATCTACAACAAAGAAGCAAGAATATACAATAGAGGAAAGACACCCTCTTTAATACGTGGTGCTGGGAAAACTGGACAGCTGCATGTAAAAGAATGAAATTAGAAGATTGTTTAACACCACAGACAAAATTAAACTCGAAATCGATTTAAGACCTAAATGTAAGACCGGATACTATAAAACTCCTAGAGGAAAACATAGGCAGAACACTCTTTGACGTAAATCACAGCAATATCTTTTTCAATCCATCTCCTAGAGTAATGGAAATAAAAACAAAAATAAACAAATGGGACCTAATGAAACTTAAAAGCACAGCAATGGAAACCATAAACAAAATGAAAAGACAACATACAGAATGGGAGAAAATATTTGCAGACAAAGTGACCTACAAGGGTTTAATCCCCAAAATATACAAACAGCTCATGCAGCTCAATATCAAAAAAACAACCAATCAAAAAATGCACACAAGATCTAAATAGACATTTCTCCAAAAAACCTCCAAAAACCCAAAAACATACAGATCGCCAAAAAGCACATGAAAAGATGCTCAACAGTGCTAATTATTAGAGAAATGCAAATCAAAACTACAATGAGGCACCACCTCACACCAGTCAGAATGGCCATCCTCAAAATGTCTACAAATAATAAATGCTGGAGAGGGTGTGGAGAGAAAGGAACTCTCCTACACTGTTACTGGGAATGTAAACTGGTTTAGCCACTATGGAGAACAGTATGTGTTTTCTTAAAAAACTAAAAATAGCGTTACCATATATTCTGCAACTCCAATCGTGGACATATATCTGGAAAAAATGAAAACTTTAATTCAAAAAGACACATGCACCCCAACGTTCCTAGCAGCACTACTTACAATAGCCAAGACATGGAATCAACCTAAATGTCCATCAACAGATGAATGGATAAAGAAGATGTGGTACATATATATAATGGAAGTTTACTCAGCCATAAAAAAGAATGAAATAATGCAATTTGCGACAACGTGGACGGACCTAGAGATTATCATAGTAAGTGAAGTAAGTCAGAGGAAGACAAATTTCATATGACATCACTTAGAGGTGGAATCTATAAATTGATACAAATGAACTTATTTACAAAACAGAAACAGACTCAAAGACTTAGAAAACAAATTTATGTTTACCAAAGCGGAACAGTTGGGGGAAGGATAAATTAGGAGGTAGGGATTAACATACACATACTACTATATATAAAATAGATAATCAACAAGGATTATCTTGTTCCCTGTGCTATGCAAGAAGGGATAGCATAGCACAGGGAACTCTGCTCAATATTCTGTAATATCCTATATGGGAGAAGAATCTGAAAAAGAATGGATATATATAAATGTATAAATCACTTTGCTGTACACCTGAAACTAACAGAACATTGTAAATCATATATACTCACATAAGATTTTTTAAAAAGCAAAAAAAAACCATATCTGATTAAGGACTTGTATTCAGAAAAAGCACTCTTACAATGGATTATTAAGAAAAAATACTTTGTTAAAAGGGCAAACCATTTGAACAGATAATTCACCAAAGAGTGTATATGACTAAATGAGGAATGAAAAGATGCTAAACATCTCTACAGAATTGAAATGAAAATTAAAACCAGATGAAAAACTATTACACATCCAATAAAATGTCTAAAATAAAAAGACCACCAACCTAAGTCTCAGCGAGGATGTGAAGTAGCTAGACCTCTCAGACATTCCTGGTGTGAATACAAAGTTATATAGCCACTTTAAACATCTTGGCAGTTTCTAAGTATTTACACTTACCTTTACCGCTGGTCCAGCATTCCCACTTCTGAGTACTTATTCTAAGGAAATGAAAACATAGGTCTGTTGAAAGATCTGTACTCAAATGTGCATATGGGCTTCAGTCTTCATAGCTAAAAATGGAAAATAAACCAAAAGTATATTAATTGGTGAATTAATAAACATATTGTGGCATATCCATTCAAAGAATACTACTCAGCAGTATGAAAGTACAAACTACTGAAATAATCAACATGATGAATCTCCAAAGCATCATGCTAATAAAAGAAGCCTGACACAAAAGACCATCTTATATGATTCCATTGAATTAAAATTCTAGTAAAGGCAAAATTACAGAAATAGGAAGCATCAGTGATTGCCTATGGCTGTCACGGGAGGGTGCTGACTGCAAAGGGGCAGGAGGAAACTTGTGGGGGTGATGGAATTTTTCTACATCTTGACTGTTGTTATTAAACGACTGTACATATTTGCCAAACTCATAAAGTTGTACATTTAAAATTCGTGGGTTTTTTCTCTATGTAAAGTTCACCTCAACAAAGCTGATAAAAAAGAAAGGCTCAGAAATGACAGAGGAAATAAAGAACTATTTTTCTTTGGGAATTAAGAGCTGAGGATAATATAATAAGCCAGTTGGAATACTTTCATTACATCAGATTCAGAAGTGACTACTAGAAAACTCTCCTAGTTTCACTGGTTTGTTTCCTTTTCCTTAAGATTAAAGATCAATTTTTCCTTTATTGGCCAAGAACCTTTAAAATTTCAGTTTTGATAAGAAAAGGGTAAAGAAATGCCAGTATTCTCTTTTCCTCATTTCTGTGGGGAGACAGTATGGGGGAGGGGGAGTTTGTGATTGGGCTGATAAAGTCCACCCCCTCACCCCACGAACTCCAAGACTAATTGTCCTGCCCCACCATAAGACTGGGATCAGACATGAGCCTACAGAAGGAAGGACATTTCTTTCCCTTACTTGCCTTAACAGCTGCTTAGGCCTAAAATCTGTCTAGCTATAAAAGATTTGTAGCACAACAGGAATTGTGGACTCAAGATAATTCTAACTACAGTCAAAAAAGCCCAGAGGCGAAGGTAAACATTTTCAGCTATTCTTGTTAGCTTGCTACACACGTATCAATGGCTTCATTACCAAACACGGTCACACAGAAGTATTTAAAAGTTTACTTCTATTTGGAACATCTTTATTCCATCCTTTTATGGATTTTTCATCTTCCCTAACTGTCATCTTCAGCATTTGCAGCCCTTCTTAAGAGAGAGGAAGAAAAATATGTTGTGTGTATAATATATGATGATTCAACCCTGTTGCTGTCATCACGCACAGGAGAGATGGGGAGCCATAAGTTATGAGTTATCCCTCACTCCCTCATTCACAGAGATAAAAACATAGAAATGCCATCCCAACATTTAGGCAAGATATACATACCAGGAATGGCGGAGAACAATAAATTTTCCCAGCAACTCCAATACTCTTTCCACAATAAAATGGTAGGATGGAGGGAAGCAATGGAAGCCTTTGGAATAAAATCACTGTGTCACCACATTCAATCTTTATTTGGATAAAAATTCTCCCTGTATTTTCAGTGTTCCAGCGGGTACAGGGATCAGAGAGCCTCTAACCACACCTATGTGTACATGGAATGGGTAGATTCAAGTAGATGGTTCTCTGGTTCAAGAGCTAGACTTGCTTGTGGGGTTTAGGGGACCATGAGACACTGCAAACTTTGTCAGCAATGACCCTAAAAAAGAGCTTCGACTTTGTAACCTTGAACCCGTTCTTCACCATACTCAGTACAAATGTGCATCCCACGGCACTACCCATGTTAATTTCTGTGCACAGTGGCCTATTCCTGGATTTGGGGCTTCAAGATCCTCATTTAAGTGCTTTCCCATATTGTAACTTGGTATATTTGGAGCTCTGAAAATCATAACAATCAATTCTGGTCTTTGTATGAGATAATCACTCCTACCAAAGTTTACCCCCCAAATTGCAATTCTACAGGAATTTGTGAAGCTGTGGTATTAAAACCCCGTGAGATATATGTAGAGTAACCCCATGATATTTACAGTTCCATATATTTTTCTCCCCAGCAACATGTAGCTCTCTAAAGAATGTACTTAAAAATAGTAAACAGGGCTTCCCTGGTGGCGCAGTGGTTGAGAGTCCGCCTGCCGAGGCAGGGGACACGGGTTTGTGCCCCGGTCCGGGAAGATCCCACATGCTGCGGAGCGGCTGGGCCCGTGAGCCGTGGCCGCTGAGCCTGCGTGTCCGGAGCCTGTGCTCCTCAACGGGAGAGGCCGCAACAGTGAGAGGCCTGCGTACCGCAAAAAAAAAAAAAAAAAAAAAAAATAGTAAACATATTTCAAACTTTCTTACATGTCCAAGTCCTGTCATACATTCTCCTTGCAAAGCAGCATGAGAACTTAGAAGAAAAAAATTAAAAGACCATTCCAGAAAGGTTTTACATGTGGACTCTTGTTTGTGGCAAATTCATCTTTCATCCTTAGTGAGACTATTAGAACTGCACTGGAACCTTAAAGACTGTTAAGATGATTAAGAGCCACATTTAATAGTTGTTCCGGTAGCATCTTGACAAACATTTAAATTTTATATCTCTCAAGAAAGCCCATAAAACAGCATGATCTAAAAAATTTTAACAAATATATTAATAAAAATTTAAACAGGCATGCATTACTTATGTTATTTTGAGTTAATTACATAATAATATTGCCTTGTATACACCTTAATTAGATTAAATATTGATCAGTGCCCCTTCCCACTGATATTCCATTAACACATAATAACTGTCTTGTTACATCTAGATGTAACTTTAAATTAATTAAAGAGTCTGGCTGGAAATGAAAAGTTACAGAAAGATGTACAAAGCTAGCCCTTTTATACATAAACAGGATTGGAAACCTCAGCCTATGAATTAAAGCAGGGAAGAAAAATTAAACTCTACGTATTTTAAGGATTTAAAGTAATTAGATTTATGAACAATGATCTACAATTTCTTTTCCATAGGGTTTCAGAAGTCATATCAGTTAGACTAGGTTCATCTATAACTCTGTATTAAGGAAGAGGTTATGAAATATAACAATTATTCCTGAGGATTATGGTCTTTGTTTATTTCAGAAAAAGAACCTAGATTTTAAACAGCATTGAAGATTTCTTAGCATGTGATTAAGGCTGTTTATTTTCATGCTGATGAGCTGAGAGCTGTTTCAATGGGGAGATGCTGTAATTTTCCCATGATCTGGAAAATAATTCATGGCCCTTTTTAATGTTGTCATTAACTGTCACGTCTCTTGAGTTAAATATGAGCCCTGTCATTTGGAAGTCAGAAAGCAGCTCCTAAATTTCTCAATTTCATTAGCAATTGATTCAAATCATTTCTCGAAAATAGTCTGAATTGACATATGAATTGTAGTGGTTCCTCAGCTTGGTGATTAATTAATCAAGCCATCAGGTTCACATTAAACTATTTATCAATCTTACGATTTCCTGCTTTTCAGAAAAAATTAAACAGCACTCTAATGATATTTTATGAGTTTTGAGAAAAATTAAAATGGGACCAAAAAAATAATCTGTCCTTCCTAATTCATGAAGCTCCATGATGTCAATTTCTGTAAGGCAAGACACTATAAGGAGGAGATGGGGCTGGAATCTCCACCCCAGGGAAGGCAGGGTCATTTCTATAGGTCTCAGTTTCTTCATCTGTAAAATAAGAAAATTGAACTAAATAATCTCTCATTATCTCTCACTTTCAAAATTATGTTTGTCTGTGAATCAAAATGTAATATGATAGTTATGGTTACTTTTAATTTTACTATTCTGGTGTGTGCCATTGTCCTTACATTAAAAACAAACAACCTGGGGTTACTGATAGAGCCTTAAAGACTCCACATTAAAATTATAATTGATGTTCTTGGATCAGCTATGGACACTGTTCTGTAATTTGCATTTAGAATACAATTTTCTCCTCAAGGCCACGTTAGTCTGTGTTTTTTCTAATGGGCTGTTATAACAAGGGACCACAGTCAGTTGCTTTAGCCCAGAATGACAGTATCAACTTTTCCAAGATTGGGCCACACCAATAGCTGTTGGCTGAGAAAACTGCTGGCAAAACATCGTGTGTTTGCCAATTTAATTTCATTCAAACTTTGCTGAGTTCAATTAATAGCTAGTTTTTTTCATAATAAACCACCAGCCAACTGAATTCAGCCCCCTTTCTTTCAAATTTGCTGTGTGTGTAACTACAAAACTAATGTCTCGTTCTACACAAATCCCTCTGGCATTATTTATAGAAACCTGAAGATTCTCTCTTAAAGCTAACTGCGTTTTAAGTGTTGGGCTGCCTCTGGTGTCCTAGGACAGAGACTGCAAGCCACACAGGAAGAACCCTCCGTGTGCAAGGCAGTTTGAGTGGACTTCCATTCCCTGCCTGCAGTGCTGGGACAAAGGCCAGAGGAGCAGTGTCTAAAACGACACAGGAGAAAACTATAATTAGAAAAGACACATGCACCCCAATGTTCTCTGCAGCACTATTTACAATAGCCAAGACATGGAAGCAACCTAAATATCCATCAACAGAAACAAATGGGACTTAATGAAACTTAAAAGCTTTTGCACAGCAAAGGAAACCATTGCTAAAGCAAAAAGACAATCTATGGAATGGGAGAAAATATTTGCATACGATGTGACCAACAAGGGACTAATTTCCAAAATATACAAACAGCTCCTACAGCTCAATATCAAAAAAAAAAAATAATAACCCAATCAAAAAAATGGGCAGAAGATCTAAATAGACATTTCTCCAAAGAAGACATACAGAAGGCCCACAGACACATGAAAAAATGCTTAACATCGCTAATTATTAGCGAAATGCAAATCAAAACTATAATGAGGTATCACCAGTCAGAATCATCCAAGTCTACAAATAATACATGCTGGGGAGGGTGTGGAGAAAAGGGAACCCTCCTACACTGTTGGTGGGAATGTAAACTGGTTTAGCCACCATGGAGAACCGTATGTGTTTCCTTAAAAAACTAAAAATAGCATTACCATATGTTCTGCAATTCCAATCTGGAAAAGACAAAAACTGTAATTCAAAAAGATACATACACCCCAATGTTCCCAGCAGCACTATTTACAAGAGCCAAGATGTGGAAGCAACCTAAATGTCCACTGACAGATGAATCAATAAAGAAGATGTGGTACATACATATAATGGAATATTACTCAGCCATAAAAATGAGAGAAATAATGCCATTTGCAGCAACATTGATGAACCTAGAGATTATCATACTAACTGAAGTGAGCCAGACAAAGACAAATCTCATATGATATCACTTATATGTGGAATCTAAAAAAATGATGCAAATGAACTTATTTACAAAGCAGAAATAGACTCATGGACATAGAAAACAATCTTATGGTTACCAAAGGGGGAAGGGGGTGTGGGGAGGGATAAATTAGGAGTTTGGGATTAGCATATATACATACTACCATGTATAAAATAATCAACAAGGACCTACTGTACAGCACAGGGAAATATACTCAATATCTTGTAATAATCTGTAAGGGAAAAGAACTTGAAAAAGAGTATCTATCTATCTACATAACTGAATCGCTTTGCTGTACACCTGAAACTAATACAACATTGTATATCAACTATATATCAATAAAATAAATAAATAAAATGACACAGGCAGTTTTCATGGCTCATCCCTCAGCCACTCCCTTCTCAGGAGCGTCAGGGCGATTCATAGAAATGCAATGTCTTTTTCCTCCATTTCTTCTCATTCTTAGGGCCAGATGTGGCTGGTTCCCCCTGCACAGCATCAACTGCAGAGAAGCGGCCTTGGACTGAGAGAGGACCACAGAGAAACCAGACCACAGCGAAACCACCCCAAGAGGGGTCTTCCTGGAGGCTGGGTGAAGCGACTTTTCTCTTCAAAAGCAGGGAAACTGCCTTGCATCCCGGGGAAATTTGGGGTCTCATCTTGGACCACAGTGGCACTGGGAATCCCCTACCTCTACCCCTGCCACAGACACACATGCATTTTATGGATAAGGAGAACAAGAGCCAGAAAAATAAGTAACTTGCCCAAGAATGAAACTTTTTAGAAAGCTATGTCCTATAGGGGAATGGGATGGAAATGGAAAAGCAGAAAGGCTATTTGACACACAAACCCACAAAAGATCTCAGGCTAAGACGTTACCTCCATACTAAGTGAAGTAAGTCAGATAGAGAAAGACATATCATATGATGTCACTTATATGTGGGATCTAGAAAAAAAATGATACAAATTAACTTACTTACAAAACAGAAACAGACTCACAGACACAGAAGACAAACTTATGGTTACCAAAGGGGAAAGCAGCGAAGGGATACATTAGGAATTTGGGATTAACAGATATACGCTACTATATATAAAACAGATAAACAACAAGGACTTACTGTATGGCACAGGGAACTATATCAGTATCTTGTAATAACCTATAATGGAAAAGAATCTGAAAAAGAATATATGTATGTATGGCTGAGTCCCTTTGCTCACCTGAAACATTGTAAATCAACTACACTTCAATAAAAATAAACTTTAAAAAAGAGACTTTATCTCCAAACGAGGTTATTCACATAATTGCTAAGATGCGTGACAGAACTGGAGAAAAAATAAAGGTCATCACACAAGCCAAAACTTGTGTTCCATCGTGGAAAAATACTGTCTATAACCCCTATTTTATCAATTCTGTGATTATCTTATGTGTAGCACAACTATATTGCATTTTTGTGTGTGTGTGTGGTACATGGGCCTCTCACTGTTGTGGCCTCTCCCGTTGCGGAGCGCAGGCTCCGAACGTGCAGGCTCAGCGGCCATGGCTCACGGGCCCAGCCGCTCCGCGGCATGTGGGATCTTCCCGGACTGGGGCACGAACCCGCGTCCCCTGCATCGGCAGGCGGACTCTCAACCACTGCGCCAGCAGGGAAGTCCTATTGCAGTTTTTTAAGTTAAAGAGTTAATTTGTTCAGCATATTTAAAAATATAACAAAATATTTTAAAATATAACTGTTTCAATTTCACCTCTCCCCACCCCCCCAGTATACCAGAAGCCCCAAGAAAATGGAGAAGCCTAGGTCTCTTTGGACCTCACATTTGTACTGGGCATCCTTCACTTTAGTCTACACAATGCCAGAGTCCCACCCTGTGGGAAGACAAAGCCATGTATAAAAGGAAAATAACATATGGGAAAGGACGTCACAGGTACCAAATGAACCACCCAAGCCCTATGACAGCCTTGGTCCACTGCCAAAAGACACCTTCAATTATATTAATTAAGAGAAGGAAAAATCCCTCACCTCTAGATCATATCCTACTCCTGCTATTTTGTTACAATGCACTTGTAATGCCTAACTATCCTGAGCCCTTTCTGGAATATGCCATGCTTTCAAACTCCTGGGCTAGCACCATGAGGATGGAAAGGAATTGCATTTGCAAATGTCAAACTACCTCATCCATCTCCCCTCATTCAAACAATATGCATTTGAGGTTCAGCAACTGTAGTTATATATTTTTCCTTAATGTTTTTGTAAGGTAATGGTTCTCTTATCTGAAATTCATCAGCCTGCTATAAATTTAAAGTCCATTACTGCCAATAGAGAAAAGCTAAGCACCAAACCACTTTCAATAAATTTGCACTTATGCAATTGAACTGATACGGCCTCAGAGGAAAAGGTGAAACTCATCTTGAGATATTTAAGTTAGTCTGAGTCACTGCTTCGTCTGGTGTTAAATTGGATCCATCGTGAAATGTAGGGCAGTACTCAACAGCCCTGAGTTGTAAGAAGAGATTTTAGGCTGAAAAAAATTCTGTCTTCAGCATTCATTATTAGGCGGTGTAATTCTAAGAAACCACTGGCTGGCTCTGATATTTGACACAACTAAATGCTACAAATGCAAACCCTGATGAATGAATATTTTTATGAACAACATTAATCAGGCTTGGGCAAGCCCAAGATGTAGAGATTTGTCATGTCCAGTCATGAGGCTGCAAGTGAGAACGTCTGTACACTCAAAGCCAAGAGGGCAATTACAAACATTTGCACAAGGCTTCAGGATTCACAGATAATACTGCTTTTACTTTATACACCCACCTGGATAAAACAATTGTTAGTTACCATCTTCTATTCCTGATGAGGAAACTGAGGCCCAGATATGTGAAATGACCACCTTTACCAGGTGTGTGAAAGCAGTGACTTGATATCATGTCCTCCTGGCTCTGTGTTTTTGGCAGTGGGAGATAAAGAACACACCCAATTCATGCTCATGATACACGAAAGCATCACCATCACCATGGCAGATCACAGGGAATGATCAGTGTGAATTGTTAAGTTGTCGCCTCAGTGATGCATTGCAAACAGTTTCCCTGGAGAAGTAACAAGTTCCTGACCACAGTATTGTATGCAAATAAACAAACAAATGCTAAAACAAAACAAAAAACAAAAAACAAAAAAAACCCCCTCAAAACCAAAATCCCACCCAGTTTAGCAGCCTCAAAAGGCTGCCAGGATCTCTTGGTGAAGAAGGACATCTGGATCAGGAGCCAAAAGAATAAAAGGTACTCTTTGGGTACAAAGAATCACTGCTGCATCTCCCTCGGAGGGTCAGCCTCCAGAGGCTGACCACCTGAAGCAGTTCAGCTTGGGGAGAGGGGTCTGCTGGCCAATTAGAGTTGATGGTTTTACAGGCAAAAAATGTTGATGGTTTTACATGACCAGGCAAGAGCTCCCAGGCTATTAGAGACTGAGGATTTAGAAATTTAAGATAAGTTCTATTTATGGTTGGAAAAAAACACCTCTCTGTGGACTGGAGCATGGGAAGTTTAGCTCCCAGGACATAATGAGCACGCTACAAGTTGTAGGGGTTTAGCTGTCAGACATCCACACACACAACCGCAACCGTCCTCAAGCGCCCTTCTCCCATCCCCACCATCAGGGCCCATTCTGAGGCCAGAACTGGCATCACATAACAGTTGCAAGAACTGAACAGCATATGCACTTAATTGGATGATATACATTATTCATGAGCCTTGAGTCTGTGATGATTTTGGCATTCATTGGGGGGAAAATGGGGCATTAGTTTTCTTGGTACAAAACATTCCGTATTAAATTTCACTTGCAATCCACTTTTCAATGTGAGGAATTAGAAATGCTTTTAAGCAAAGTTAGGAACTATGAAATAGCTAGAGAACAAGTAGCAGCAACTTCTAAAGATGGCGAATAAAGGAGTAAAAGCTGGGATTTCCCAATATCTCAGTACTCACAGCTCTAAGCTCTGAGTATAGGAGAGGGAGAGTCAGCCTAAAATTCAAGCAGGGGAATAAAAATTGCAATGATAGTAATGATAAATGTTTGTATGCATATACATAGACTTATGTACATATATACCATATATATTACATACAAACATCTATATATTTCAATATACATAGGTATACACACACACACACACACACACACATGCACACATATATATTCAAAATTTATTTCAAAGCAGTGGATGAGTTGTGCAGTTTTTGTCCTACCTCTATTTTTCCAAAATTAAAGGCATTATCTTCTGCGAGATAAATGAGGCCTAGTTTAGGGTTGTATCATGCCCTTTCTCATTCCATTTGGAATAAAAACTTCAAAACCTATCAGAAGCTTTTGTAGACTGAGGTTGAATCTGCCTAGTTTCCCTTTTCACAAGTGTATCTAGAGCCTCAGAATTGGGATCAACTAAGTCAGTCACTTTAGTTTGCACATGAAGAAACGGAGGCACAGTGAGAGGTCCCGGAGCTCCAGTGCTCAGGGAAAAAGAAGTGAAGGAAATTGGACTTCCTTGGCAATTTTCATGCACGCCTACCCCACATGATCGCAGCTCCCTGGGAAGGCCTTTTAGTCAGAGGCTTTCAAGTCAAACAAATCTGGTGCAAACACTACAGGATCCTGGGCAAGGCTCTTCATCTCATTAAGCTTCCATTCTTCGATTATAAAAGAAGATACATTTTGGAGGTTTGTTACAAGGTTAGAAGAGATAACTACAGGTAAAGTCCTTAGGACAATGCCTAGCATACACTAAACCTCCATAAAGATTCACTGTGATTGTCCTATTTTCTTTATTTTAAAGCCTGAACACACAGCTCACCTGCACAATCTAGCTATTGCTTGCTAGCTGTCCCACACTGGTGACATTGTCTGATTTTCTTAGACGGGGAGTTCCTTAGATCAGAGTCGTCTTGTCGTCCCACTTAGTATTCTCCATGCCTGGCCTTAATTCAGCTAGTGGCTGCTCAATAATGACAAGAATTGTGTTTTACATAGTGGGACAGTTTGTAACATGGAGTCCTTTCCTGCACCCCTATGATGATGATGTACCTGCCACCAGAAATTGGTGCTGACTGTGCTTTTTTTTTTTTTGCGGTACGCGGGCCTCTCACTGTTGTGGCCTCTCCCATTGTGGAGCACAGGCTCCGGACGCGCAGGCTCAGCGGCCATGGCTCACGGGCCCAGCCGCTCCAGGGCATGTGGGATCTTCTCGGACCGGGGCACGAACCCGTGTCCCCTGCATCGGCAGGGGGACTCTCAACCACTGCGCCACCAGGGAAGCCCCTGATTGTGCTTTAATACTGAAGAAAAATCTCATGTATGAGACTATTGACAAGCTAAGTTCCCCTCTTTGTCTCAGTTATTGCTCACAAGGGCCCAGGTAGGCAGATACCACCACCCCCATTAAACAGAGGAGGACAGTGAGTTTTGGGGGAAAAGGAGCTATACGCCTGAAGTCCGGCAACAAAGGGATGGGCCTGGAAAATAATCTCAGGGTTCCCACCCTACATCCAGCACGGATTCCACTTGATACCCCTTGTCTTGGGGTAGACTCACTGTCTATTGCTGTGGGTTCAACACAAAGCAAGGTCCCTGTTTAAGGATGGTGCTTTCAGAAGAGTAGGGTAAGTAGGTTGGCTCATTTCTCAAAGTATTTTATTTGAGAAGGCTCCAAAGCCTGAGTAAAGGGACTGCCCGTTACTGAGGTCTGAGGCATAGCTCCAAGGGGCTCATCACAAAAGCAAAATTTCTTGGAAGTTTCCCGTTAAAGTTCATGTCCATTTGGGTCAACCCCACATTAAAATGTGTGTTTCTTTTAATATACATTTCCTCTTCAATCTAAAGGAAAATAGGTATTCCAAGAAAATGTGCCATTTTCTCTTATAGTTCAGGCCACCCCTGGCCCACAGCTGTACACTGAGATTCAAAAGAATGCTTGAGGGCTATCTCTAGAGTAATCCCCAAATCTCAGCTCCAGCCCATATGTGTGATGATGACCCCACAGCCTACGATCATCGGGGCACAGCTAATGGTCCTCAGCGAGGGTGAGGGCGTGCCTGCAGACAGCAACTGGGCTGACCCTCCGTCAATTTTTCTTAAGGAGCCACTGAGGATGCCCGCTTTCCCACAAAAGCCCTAAGAGCAGCCAAACTCATTTCTCTTCTGTCCATGTGTATTAATTCCTGTTTCTGTAATGAGATACAGAAGAGAAAAAAGGGGAAGAGGACTGATGTAGAATCAGATTGGGCCTGATGAGTTATGGAGCCCGCTTTCTCATCAGTGATGTAAAACAGCCGGGGCTCTATTTACTGCTGCTGTCAGAAGGATCGATAAATAACATTTTCAGTGACATGAAGAGGGAACGCGTGAGCTCAATGAAATGAAGGGGAGCCAGAGGTAGATGCAGACAATGGCCTTTTTCTCTCCCTGCCCTGGCAGGAGTCACCTGTTTGGCTGGGAGAGACAAGGGGGTATAAATTCGGTCTGGCTTTTAAAAAGGGAAGAGGATGCATCCCCAGGAGGAGGAGAGGGCTTCTCTGCTGAGAGGAGAGGCGAGGGAGGGCATGGTCCATTGTCACCATCACTTCCCTCCTGTATCGAGCCACACCCTGTCTGAGCTGATAAGCCACCATCAGCTGGCCTGGGTGGGCAAAGCCCCATCTTCTTGGCCACTTCAGAGGGAGGTGTTTGCCTTATTGTTTATACTTGAGAAAGAGTACAGGGCTAACGTGGAACCCAGAGGAGATTCGTTTGACTGCCAGAGGGCTGAGAGGATGCTGACCATTAAGAAAGGACTCCGTGGTTAGAGGGGTGAGGTGAGGTGACCCACAATACAGCAGAATTCCAGTTCCCTCCAGCAAGAGTTTGGAGGTCAAGAATTGACATGATCACAGAACTTCCACTTTGAAGGAATCTCTGAGGTAATCTTGTCCAACCTCCCACTAAACATCAGAATCCTCTCCTCAGTACTTGTGAGGGGCAGACCCAGCCTCTGAACACAGGGGGACCATGGACTCTTTCCATTATAGGCGCTCTCCAAGCTGCAGGGGTGGTTGAAGCATCCGATGCAAGGCAGCAGCCACAGCAACCTGCAGTCTGTCTGCTTTGCAAGGCAGGTGAGACTGGCATTCTGCTGGTGGGCTGGGATACCAGGTGTACCCAAGTGGCCCCCGCACAGCCCCTCCTGCCTTTGCTTTGGGGACAATTTGCAACAAGATGCTCTCAGCTGAAAGCACAGTAAAGAAGTTCAGTTTCAGCTACAGTGAAAAAATAACTTCGAGGACTTCATTTGCATTAATGTTTCTTTTCCCTGGAACCTTCCTTAGCATGTTCATTTGGGCTAAAAACCATGCGCTGTTAAGAGTCATTTATAATATCTCAGACTCTTTGTGGCGTTTAAGAGTTTTGGCAGAAACCAGTGTGATAGATCCAGAAGCATCTGGGGGAGAGAGACAGGAAGAGAAAGGAGGAAGTCATTAGTGTGGGAGAAGAAGAAGGGCGGGCAGAGAGAGGAGAGAGACGGATAGAAAGAAAGCAAGAAAGAAAAAGGGGCAACAGGGAAAAAGGAAATAGAAGGAAAAAGAAAAAAAGAAGAAGGGAGCTGAGCAAAAGGAGAGGTGTGAAGGGAGTAGTGAGAGGCTCTTCAGCAAATCCTCTCCTCCTCAACTCTGCTTCAAATTTATAAACACTGTTAATTGGATGGAAGACGACATCACCAAATAAAGCTCTTCTCCAGACACTGTATGGAAAAGTGCCAAGAAACAGAATCAGAAGATTATATATATAATCATAAGTCAAGCTCTCCCTTGACTTATGATGGGGTTATGTCCCGATAAGTTCATCGTGAGTTGAGTACCTCATAAATGGAAATGCATTTAGTTCCTCTAACCTACCAAACACCACAGCTTAGCCTAGCCCACCTTAAACATGCCCAGAACACTTACACTAGCCTACAGTTGGGCAACATCATCTAACACAAAGCCTATTTTATAATCAAGTGTTGAATCTGTCGTGTAATTTATTGAATACTGCAGTGAAAATGCAAAACAGAATGGCTGCCTGGGTACTGACTAGTTGTATGTTGGTTGTCAGTCAGGGCTGATGGCGAGCTGTGGCTGCCACTCCCAGCATCATGAGACAGTCTTGCAACGCATATCACTTGCCCAGGAAAAGAGTAAAATGAAAAATTCAAAGTACAGTTTCTACTGAATGTACATTGCTTTCACGTCATCGTAACACTGCAAAATCATAAGTCGAACCGTCGGAAGTCACAGACTGTCTATATGTATTTTCCAGACTCTAATCCCAAGTATTCTTTGGGGAAATCCAATGATATCCTTCTGGCTACTGGAATATGTCATAATTAAAGTCCTTTTTAATACTCATAATAGTGGGTGCTTACTAGATACCATGTATTGTTCAAAGTACTTATCAGTATTCACGCATCGAATCCACATGCCGGGCTTACAAAATTGGGGCCATTACCGTGCTTATTTTGCCAGCAAGCATAGAGACTGAGTAACTGTCTAGGGCCACAGAACCAGGAATGCAGGAGCCAGGATTTGCTCCGAGGCAATCTGGCTACAGAGCGTAGGCATTGGACCACCTTATGATTCTGCCTCCGAATCACTTTTGTATCATTCATTCATTCATTCAAGAGACACTTACTGAGCTCCCCATCAGCCAGGCTCAGGACCTCCCCCAGCAACAACACCTGGGCACAAAGGACACAAGCAAGAACAGGCACAATCTCGGCTCAAAAGGACAATGGGTCTGACGGATAAGACCTCACGATGAAAGGTAACTGCATGGTTATTCCTCTCCATGCTCTCAAAAAGATAAGCAAGATAGGCTCACACGAATTTGCATTTCTAATAAACTCTCACACGATGTCAGTGTTGCTGGTCTGGGGATCACACTTGGAGGACTACTGGGTTAGAGACAGTACTGTACGCAGAGAGAAAAGAAGCTGAGACCTAGACCTAGACTATCACTGAGAGGTTTCCAGGTGAACATGCAGGAGGAGAGAATGTCCACAAATCTGGAGGCAATAGGCAGATGCCACTTGGGGAAATGGAGCTGTTGGCTGCAACCGGAAACGTAAAGCTGGTGAGGGAAAGGAGGTGATGCTGAAGAGGCAGCTCGGGGCCAGGTAAATGTAACAGAGCTTTCACCCAGTCCAGGAGAGGCTCACTCACCACTAACGATCCCACTGAGGTACCACAGAGGGTCTGTTGTTTCCAAAAGATGAAGTCATCTTCTGACATGAAAGGCAAGTCAGACTTCCAATCACTTAGCAGTCCTTCCTCCATCTTCTCTTGGAGAAACTGCCTCAGGCTGGACCGACCTCATGTTTCTGTTGCTGCACGAGAAAAATAAACATGTACAAGTTAATGATGGGGTTTTGTCCAGGATAAAACCCAGCTCTTTATAGGGATCACATGTGTGACTGCTTCTGCAGATGGTTTTGAGAGGAACTGGAAGGTCCCAATGGCTGCTAAAGAGGTTCCAAATCCCACTATTGTAGCATTCTTATTAATCTATCCAGTCACCACGGGACTCCTAATAACATGCACATGTGTATGCAGGAAAGGTAATTTATTACCATCAACTCCTCCAGAATACAGTTGTAGAGAAGGGTTTATCGGGGTATCTACTTATCCATGACTGGGGTAGAGGGAGCAGAGGGTCGATCTGGCCCCTGTTAAATGTCTTCACCTGCATAGAGGTCACTGCTCGTTATGCTCCCCAGACTGTGATAGACATGCATACACAACTGTGTCAGGATCACTTAGATGTACACACAATCAATTTGATACTCACTGACCAGTTCATTTCAGTCCATGTCATAGTTGCCTCGGGGCTCATACAGGCAGATATATACATTCTCTCCAGAACTGTCATATGGCCCCAATCTCCTAACAAAACTTTAGGGGGTGTATCTCAGGGGTAGAATGGGAGGTTGGGTACCTCAGTAGGTGCTCATTACAAATAAGTAAAAATATAGCACGAAGAAAAAGAGAGGAATGGAGACCACTCAGAATGGAATGGGAGAGAGAGGGACAGAAAAGGAAACAGGTGGGGCAGCGCTGGGGCACTGAATGCAAACTCCTTTTTACCAGGCTCGTGGCCTAAGAGTCTGCTGAGGAAGGAGTGGGCTTGGCTGTGGCCCAGCAGAGGCATGATGGTACTACCCTGCTCTCTGAGTGAGACAGCATTCTGGCCTGGAATGATGGAGTCGGACAAATCTTTCAAGATATAAACAAAAACAAAAACAAAACAAAAATCCAAAATATCCAAAAAAAAAAAACCCACAAAAAAAACCAAACCCACATCATTTAAGCTCTGAAACATAATTCACAGTTTGAATTTTCTTTTCCTTCTGCCAAGAGGTACACTTCGCTGAGTACCTTAAGGCATCTGGTAGTTATCCTGAGATGACATAGGTGGGGTGGTGGCATGAGGAGAGGTATGGATAAGGAGGTCCAATCCTCCCAACCACTGCAACCACTGTAACCACTGCTAATACAAAAAGTGACTCTTTCTTTTAGGTGTGCGGTTAGCAAGACCCAATGAACTTTTTTTTTAAAAAACCCGCATCGGGGCTTCCTTGGTGGCGCAGTGGTTGAGAGTCTGCCTGCCAGTGCAGGGGACATGGATTGAGGCTCTGGTCTGGGAGGACCCCACATGCCGCGGAGCAACTAGGCCTGTGAGCCACAACTGCTGAGCCTGCGCGTCTGGAGCTTGTGCTCCGCAGCGGGAGAGGCCACGATGGTGAGAGGCCTGCGCACTACGATGAAGAGTGGTCCCCGCTCGCCGCAACTGGAGAAAGCCCTTGCACGGAGGCGAAGACCCAACACAGCCAAAAATAAATAAAAAAATAAATAAAATTAAAAAAAAACCCAAACCCTCATCAGATCTTGATCAACAGGGCTGTTAATGTTTTCTCTGTCTATCAAAACCTGATACATGTCAGGTCCCCAGCTTGTTAACTGCTGCTCTGGCCATCACTAGTTCCTGCTTCAGATGGCTGCCCCATTTATCTTAGCTTAATACATTACCATGCCAATAGAAGATGGTATATAGGTATTCTTTTATTATGCTCCATAGCATATTGAAGCAGGCTTCAATTTAAAGTGACACACACCTAACTTTCTTTATCCTTTAATTTGACTCAGTGGCAACACAATATGGGCATAACAGACAACGTACAGTCTACTAGCAATTTTACAGTGAATCACTGTTAGAGTCTGTCATCTCAGTATTTTTAACTGAGTTGCATATGATCTAGTTGAACATTTCATGTGTGCCTGTATTTTGCCGCCTGACAACCTGTATAGAAAGCACATCCAGCATGGCATGTGAAATATGCATGCATCCTCCCATGAAAATATTTACAAATACACGATGTTAATAGTGAAAAACTTGAGGAGACCTTCAAAATGGTGGAGGAGTGAGACATGGAGATCACCCTCCTCCCCACAAACACATCAGAAATACATCTACATGTGGAACAACTCCTACAGAACACCTACTGAACGCTGGCAGAAGACCTCACACATCCCAAAAGGCAAGACACCCCCCACATACCTGGCTAGGGCAAAAGAAAAAATAAACAGAGACAAAAGAATAGGGACGGGACCTGCACCTCTGGGAGGCAGCTGTGAAGGAGGAAAGGTTTCCACACACTAGGAAGCCCCTTCGCGGGCAGAGACTGCGGGTGGCGGAGGGGGGAAGCTTCGGAGCCACGGAGGAGAGCGCAGCCACAGGGGTGCGGAGGGCAAAGCGGAGAGACTCCCGCACAGAGAATTGGTGCCGACCAGCACTCACCAGACCGAGAGGCTTGTCTACTCACCTGCCGGGACACGGGTGGGAGCTGGGAGACAAGGCTCGGGCTTCGGAGGTCAAATCCCAGGGAGAGGACTGGGGTTGGCGGCGTAAACACAGTCTGAAGGGGGCTAGTGTGCCACAGCTAGCTGGGAGGGATTCCGGGAAAAAGTCTGGACTTGCCTAAGAGGCAAGAGACCATTGTTTCGGGGTGCACGAGGAGATGGGATTCAGAGCACCACCTAAACGAGCTCCAGAAATGGGCGCGAGCCACGGCTATCAGCGCAGACCCCAGAGACGGGCATGAGATGCAAAGGCTGCTGCTGCCGCCACCAAAAAGCCTGTGTGCAAGCGCAGGTCACTATCCACACCTCCCCTCCCGGGAGCCTGTGCAGCCCACCATTGCCAGGGTCACATGATCCAGGGACAGCTTCCCCAGGAGAACACACAGCGTGCCTCAGGCTGGTGTAAAGTCACGAGGCCTCTGCTGCCACAGGCTCGTCCCACATCCATACCCCTCCCTCCCTACCCCCGGGCAGAGCCCCCTAAGCAGCTGCTCCTTGAACCCCACCCCGTCTGAGCGGAAAAACAGACGCCCTCAGGCGACCTACATGCAGAGGCAGGTCCAAATCCAAAGCTGAACCCAGGGAGCTGTGCAAACAAGAGAAAGGGAAATTTCTCCCAGCAGCCTCGGGAGCAGCGGATTAAATCTCCACAATCAACGTGATGTACCCTGCATCTGTAGAATACCGGAATATACAACGAATCATCCCAAATTGAGGAGGTGGACTTTGGGAGCAACTGTAGACTTGGGGTTTGCTTTCTGCATCTAATTTGTTTTTGGTGTTACGTTTATCTTAGTTTAGTATTTAGAGTTTATTATCATTGGTAGATTTGTTTATTGACTTGGTTGTTCTCTTCCTTTTTAAAAAAAAAGATATATATATATCTTTCCTTTTTCTCTTTTTGTGAGTGTGTATGTGTATGCTTCTTTGAGTGATTTTGTCTGTATAGCTTTGCTTTTACCATTTGTCCTAGGGTTCTGTCTGTCCATTTTTGTTTGTTTGTTTGTTTTTTAGTATAGATTTAGCGCTGGTTATCATTGGTGGATTTGTTTTTTTTGTTGTTGTTTGTTTTGTTTTTTGCGGTACACAGGCCTCTCACTGCTGTGGCCTCTCCCATTGTGGAGCACAGGCTCTGGACGCACAGGCTCAGCGGCCATGGCTCACAGGCCCAGCCGCTCCATGGCATGTGGGATCTTCCCAGACCGGGGCACGAACCCATGTCCCCTGCATCGGCAGGTGGACTCTCGAACACTGTGCCACCAAGGAAGCCCGGTGGATTTGTTTTTTTGGTTTGGTTGCTCTCTTCTTTCTTTCTTTTTTTAAATTACTTTTTGATTTTTTAAAATTTATAATAATTTAAAAAAATTTTATTTTAATGACTTTCTTTTCTTTCTTCCTTCCTTCCTTCCTTTCTTTCTTCCTTCCCCGTCCTCCCTCCCTCTCTTCCTCCCTCCCTCCCTCCCTCTCTCTCTCTCTCTCTTTCTCTCTTTCTTTCTTTTTTCCTCACTTTTCTTCTGACCCATGTGGCTGACAGGGTCTTGGTGCTCTGGCCAGGTGTCAGGCCTCTGCCTCTGAGGTGGGAGAGGCAAGTTCAGGACATTGGTCCACCAGAGACCTCCTGGCTCCATGTAATATCAAACAGCGAAAGCTCTCCCAGAGATCTCCATCTCAATGCTAAGACCCAGATCCACTCAATGACCAGCAAGCTCCACTCCTGGACGCCCCATGCCAAACAACTAGCAAGACAGGAATACAACCCCACCTACTAGCAGAGAGGCTGCCTAAAATCATAATAAGGTCAGAGACACCTCAAAACACACCACTGGAAGCGGTCCTGCCCACCAGAAAGATAGCATCCAGCCTCATCCACCAGAACACAGGCACCAGTCCCCTCTACCCCACCTACTGGCAGAGAGGCTGCCTAAAATCATAATAAGGTCAGAGACACCTCAAAACACACCACCGGAAGTGGTCCTGCCCACCAGAAAGATAGCATCCAGCCTCATCCACCAGAACACAGGCACCAATCCCCTCTACCAGGAAGCTTACAAAACCCACTGAATCAACCTCACCCACTGGGGGCAGAGACCAAAAACAACGGGAAATACGAAACTGCAGCCTGTGAAAAGGAGATCCCAAACACAGTAGGTTAAGCAAAATAAGACAGAGAAACACATAGCAGATGAAGGAGCAAGGCAAAAACCCACCAGACCAAACAAATGAAGAGGAAATAGGAAGCCTACATGAAAAAGAATTCAGAGTAATCATAGTAAAGATGATCCAAAATCTTGGAAATAAAAGGGAGAAAATACAAGAAACGTTTAACAAGGACCTAGAAGAACTAAAGAGCAAACAAACAAGGAAGAACAACACAATAAGTGAAATTAAGAATTCTCTAGAAGGAATCCATAGCAGAATAACTCAGGCAGAAAAACAGATAAGTGACCTGGAAGATAAAATAATGGAAATAACTACCGCAGAGCAGAATAAAGAAAAAAGAATGAAAAGAATTGAGGACAGTCTCAGAGACCTCTGGGACAACATTAAGCACACCAACATGCGAATTATAGGGGTCCCAGAGGAAGAAGAGAAAAGAAAGGGACTGAGAAAATAGTTGAAGAGATTATAGTTGAAAACTTCCCTAATATGGGAAAGGAAATAGGTAATCAAGTCCAGGAAGCACAGAGAATCCCATACAGGATAAATCCAAGGAGAAACATGCCAAGACACATATTAATCAAACTATCAAAAATTAAATACAAAGAAAAAACATTAAAGGCAGCAAGGGAGAAATAACATGCAAGGCAATCCCCTTAAGGTTAAGAGCTGATCTCTCAGCAGAAACTCAGCAAGCCAGAGGGGAGTGGCAAGACACATTTAAAGTGATGAAAGGGAAAAACCGACAATCAAGATTATTCTACCCAGCAAGGATGTCATTCAGATTTGACAGAGAAATTAAAACCTTTACAGACAAGCAATAGCTAAGAGAACTCAGCACCACCAAACCAGCTTTACAATATATGCTAAAGGAACTTCTCTAGGCAGGAAACACAAGAGAAGGAAAAGACCTACAATAACAAACCCAAAACAATTAAGAAAATGGTAATAGGAATATACCTATCGATAACTACCTTAAGTGTAAATGGATTAAATGGTCCAATCAAAAGACACAGACTGGCTGAATGGATACAAAAACAAGATCCGTATATATGCTGTCTAAAAGAGACCCACTTCAGACCTAGGGACACATATAGAAAGTGAGGGGATGGAAAAAGATATTCCATGAAAATGGAAATCAAAAGAAAGCTGGAGTAGCAATTCTCATATCAGACAAAACAGACTTTAAAATAAAGACTATTACAAGAGACAAAGAAGGACACTACATAATGATCAAGGGATCAATCCAAGAAGAAGATATAACAATTGTAAATATTTATGTACCCAACATAGGAGCACCTCGACACATAAGGCAAATGCTAACAGCCATAAAAGGGGAAATTGACAGTCACACAATCATAGTAGGGGATTTTAACACCCCACTTTCACCAATGGACAGATCATGCAAAATGAAAATAAATAAGGAAACACAGCTTTAAATGATACATTAAACAAGATGGACTTAATTGATATTTATTGGACATTCCATTCCAAAACAACAGAATACACTTTCTTCTCAAGTGTGTGTGGAACATTCTCCAGGATACATCATGTCTTGTGTCACAAATCAAGCCTCGGTAAATTTAAGAAAACTGAAATCATATCAAGTACCTTTTCTGACCACAACACTATGAGACTAGATATCAATTACAGGAAAAAAATCTGAAAAAAATACAAACACATGGAGGCTAAACAATAAACTACTGATTAAACAAGAGATCACTGAAGAAATCAAAGAGGAAATCACAAAAACCCTAGAAACAAATGACAAGGAAAACATGACGACCCAAAACCTATGGGATACAGCAAAAGCAGTTCTAAGAGGGACGTCTATAGCAATGCAGTCCTACCTCAAGAAATAAGAAACATCTGAAATAAACAACCTAAACTTACACCTAATGCAATTAAAGAAAGAAGAACAAAAAACCCCAAAGTTAGCAGAAGGAAAGAAATCATAAAGATCAGATCAGAAATAAATGAAAAAGAAATGAAGGAAACGATAGCAAAGATCAATAAAACTAAAAGCTGGTTCTTTGAGAAGATAAACAAAATTGATAAACCATTAGCCAGACTCATCAAGAAAAAAAAGGAAGAAGACTCAAATCAATAGAATTAGAAATGAAAAAGGAGAAGTAACAACTGACACTGCAGAAATACAAAGGATCATGAGAGATTGCTACAAGCACTTCTATGCCAATAAAATGGATAACCTGGAAGAAATGGACAAATTCTTAGAAAAGCACAACCTTCTGAGACTGAAGCAAGAAGAAATAGAAAATATGAACAGACCAATCACAAGCACTGAAATTGAGACTGTGATTAAAAATCTTCCAACAAACAAAAGCCCAGGACCAGATGGCTTCACAGGCGAATTCTATCAAACATTTAGAGAAGAGCTAACACCTATCCTTCTCAAACTCTTCCAAAATATAGCAGAGGGAGGAGCACTCCCAAACTCATTCTACGAGGCCACCATCACCTGATACCAAAACCAGGCAAGGATGTCACAAAGAAAGAAAACTACAGGCCAATATCACTGATGAACATAGATGCAAAAATCCTCAACAAAATACTAGCAAACAGAATCCAACAGCACATTAAAAGGATCCTACAGAAGGGCCTCCCTGGTGGCGCAGTGGTTGAGAGTCCGCCTGCCGATGCAGGGGATACGGGTTCGTGCCCCGGTCTGGGAGGATCCCATATGCCGCGGAGTGGCTGGGCCCGTGAGCCATGGCCGCTGGGCCTGCGCATCCGGAGCCTGTGCTCCGCAATGGGAGGGGCCACAACAGTGAGAGGCCCGCATACCGCAAAAAGAAAAAAAAAAAAAGGATCCTACACCATGACCAAGTGGGGTCTATCCCAGGAATGCAAGGGTTCTTCAATATAATAAATCAATCAATGTGATACACCATATTAAAAATTGAAGGAGAAAAACCATATGATCAACTCAACAGATGCAGAAAAAGCTTTTGACAGAATTCAACACCCATTTATGATAAAAAACCCTCCAGAAAGTAGGGGGAGAGGGAACTTACCTCTACGTTAATAAAGGCCATATATGACAAACTCACAGCCAACATTGTTCTCAAGGTGAAAAACTGAAACCATTTCCTCTAAGACCAGGAACAAGACAAGGTTGTCCATTCTCACCACCATTATTCAACATAGTTTTGGAAATTTTACCCACAGTAATCAGAGAAGTAAAAGAATCCAAATCAGAAAAGAAGAAGTAAAGCTCTCACTGTCACATGACACTGATACTATACATAGAGAATCCTAAAGAAGCTACCAGAAAAGTACTAGGTCTAATCAATGAATTTGGTAAAGTAGCAGGATACAAAATTAAAGCACAGAAATCTCTTGCATTCCTATACACTAATGATGAAAAATCTGAATGAGAAATTAAGGAGACACTCCCATTTACCACTGCAATAGAAAGAATAAAATACCTAGGAATAAACCTACCAAAGGAGACAAAAGACCTGTATGCAGAAAACTATAAGACACTGATGAAAGAAATGAAAGATGATAGAAACAGATGGAAAGATATACCATGTTCTTGGATTGGAAGAATCAACATTGTGAAAATGACTCTACTACCCAAAGCAATCTACAGATTCAATGCGATCCCTATCAAACTACCACTGGCATTTTTCACAGAACTAGAACCAAAAATTTCAGAATTTGTATGGAAACACAAAAGACCCCAAATAGCCAAAGCAATCTTGAGAAGGAAAAATGGATCTGGAGGAATCAGGCTCCCTGAATTCCCACTGTACTACAGAGCTACAGTAATCAAGACAGTATGGTACTGGCACAAAAACAGAAATATAGATCAATGGAACAGGATAGAAAGCCCAGAGATAAACCCATGCACATCTGGTCACCTTATTTGTGCTAAAGGAGACAAGAATATACAATGGAGAAAAGATAGCCTTGTCAATAAGTGGTGCTGAGAAAACTGGACAGCTGAATGTAAAAGAATGAAATTAGAACACTCCCTAACACCTTACACAAAAATAAACTCAAAATGGATTAAAGACCTAAATGTAAGGCCAGACACTATCAAACTCTTAGAGGAAAACATAGGCAGAACACTCTATGACATAAATCACAGTAAGATTCTTTTGGACCCATGTCCTAGAGAAATGGAATTAAAAACAAAAATAAACAAATGGGAACTAATGAAACTTAAAAGCTTTTGCACAGCAAAGGAAACCATAAACAAGACAAAAAGACAACCCTCAGAATGGGAGAAAATATTTGCAAATGAAGCAACTAACAAAGGATTAATCTCCAAAATTTACAAGCAGCGCATGCAGCTCAATATCAATATAACAAACAACGCAATCCAAAAATGGGTGGAAGACCTAAATAGACATATCTCTAAAAAAGATACACAGAATGCCAACAAACACATGAAAGGATGCTCAACATCATTAATCATTAGAGAAATGCAAATCAAAACTACAAAGAGATATCATCTCACACCAGTCAGAATGGCCATCATCAAAAAATCTACAAACAATAAATGCTGGAGAGGGTGTGGAGAAAAGGGAACCCTATTACACTGTTGGTGGGAATGTAAATTGATACAGCCACTATGGAGAACAGTATGGAGGTTCCTTAAAAAACTACAAATAGAACTACCATACGACCCAGCAATTCCACTACTGGGCATATACCCTGAGAAAACCATAATTCAAAAAGAATCATGTACCATGATGTTCACTGCAGCTCTATTTACAATAGCCAGGACATGGAAGCAACCTAAGTGTCCATCAACAGATGAATGGATAAAGAAGATGTGGCACATATATATAATGGAATATTACTCAGCCAAATAAAGAAACGAAACTGAGTTATTTGTAGTGAGTTGGATGGACCTAGAGTCTGTCATACAGAGTGAAATAAGTCAGAAAGAGAAAAACAAATACTGTATGCTAACACATATGTATGGGATCTAAAAAAAAATGTTATGAAA
Source organism: Mesoplodon bidens (assembly GCF_964165515.1). Taxonomy (NCBI): domain Eukaryota; kingdom Metazoa; phylum Chordata; class Mammalia; order Artiodactyla; family Ziphiidae; genus Mesoplodon; species Mesoplodon bidens. Next base: position 165,871,234 of record NC_138176.1, read on the forward strand.
AACCTAGGGGCAGGATAGGAATAAAGACACAGACCTACTAGAGAATGGACTTGAGGACATGCGGATGGGGAAGTGTAAGCTGGGACGAAGTGAGAGAGTGGCATGGACATATATACACTACCAAATGTAAAATAGATAGCTAGTGGGAAGCAGTCACATAGCACAGGGAGATCAGCTCCGTGTTTTGTGACCACCTAGTGGGGTGGGATAGGGAGGGTGGGAGGGAGATGCAATAGGGAGGGGATATGGGGATATATGTATATGTGTAGCTGATTCACTTTGTTATATAGCAGAAACTAACATACCAGTGTAAAGCAATTATATTCCAATAAAGATGTTAGAAAAATAGTGGAAAACTTAAACAAGGATGACACAATTGATTCTGGTCCAATATGCATAGTTAGTATTGAGTTTTTAAACCCATTAAAGGAAAGAGTCTGGAGGAGGAGCTTTAAGAACTAGGGACACTGCATCACCTTTTGTGTTTCTGAAGCTCTTTCTAGGGGAAGAGATGGGGAGAGTTTTCAGTTAGCCACTAGACCATAGCAAAAACCCAAAAAATTCACTGACCTTTTTGTGACTGGGGTAGGAACCATTTTTTTCTTATTTGTTGCTTTAGAAAATGATAAAAAGGACAACGGAGAAAATTCAGATTTGTCTATAAGCACTACAAATTCAATAACAGTAGCACTTAAATAGATCTGAAAAATAACAGTGTATACACATAGATACACCTGCACATGCACACACACACCCATGAGATACTACAGGGTATATATGTGTATGTGTGTGCATATGCATGTGTATATACAAATATATGTATGTGTGTGTATATATGTCTTCATATATATACTTGAATATATACACTCACTGTGTGAAGAAAAGTTATATCTCATCTTCCACATTCTCAAACTCAGTTTTGAGGCATTCTTCTCAACTCATTCCTTACTTGTCCTCCAAAGAGTCTTGGATAACTGCCTTGTTTATGTTCCTTTAAACTTTTTAGTTGGTTGTGCCTTGGCTTTATTTAGCAATGGTGCTTCATTCCTTGAGCATTAGTTGGGATCATTGTTATCAAAAGTGATAGAGCCTTTCCAGTTACACCAGCCAATGGATTTCTTTGCTGTTGTTCTTTTGTTGCTGTTGCTTTGTTTAACCTAGTTTGAAATAGGTTGTAGATATATAACTTTAAGTGATGCTAGATGCAGGTGCTCAAATGATGTTGTCAGGGCTCTGGCTATCTTGACATGTCGGGGGTTCACTCCCCAGTGTATGATTATATCATTCTCAGATAAGTTCGTTCCAGGTGGTGAGAAAGATGGTTGTTAGCATCCCCAGACCCTTATACTAATAGCTCACCATCAAAAAGAACAGGGACATTAGGGCTTCCCTGGTGGTGCAGTGGTTGAGAGTCCGCCTGCCAATGCAGAGGACACGGGTTCGTGCCCCGTCTGGGAAGATCCCACATGCTGCGGAGCGGCTGAGCCTGCGCGTCCAGAGCCTGTGTGCCGCAACGGGAGAGGCCACAACAGTGAGAGGCCTGCGTACCGCAAAAAAAAAAACAAACAAAAAGAACAGGGACATTCTTTCAGTGTCAAGATTTAGAATCTCAGGGAGATTTCTGAATGGCCCTACTAGGTTCACACTGCCAGTCATTGGACTAATCCCTGGATTTGTTTACATTTTGGGTCTAGCCTGGAGACTTGAGGCCAGCTTAGGGCAGGGGGCTAAGTGGGATTCCATGATAAACAGCCCCATCGGAAACACATGTAATGGTTGTGTGTTGGGGGGTGGGGTGGGAAGAGTAGCTTTCACAGAAAAGGGGAATTAGAAGTAGAAACCACCTCTCCAACTTACCTACCCAGGTGCCTTGACTCAGATCACCTCAGATGGTCATCTCTCCTTATTTGACCACATTCAAAACTCTACAACCCTTTACCCTCCACCCAGGTGTCAATTTCTCTTCTTCCTCTCTCCTAAGCATCCTTTAAATTACAGATGACATGGCTCAGGACTTTCCAGGGAAATCAGGAATCAACAAGAGCCCAAGAGACAAAACACTTGCCTGGCCAATAAGCCTTAAAAGAAGCAGTAAAAATGGGCAGATGGTCTCCATTCAAGAGTCTTGGGAAAGCAGCCAGACATTCTGTGCTCACTTAATAAACATGAAACAAATCACACACATCCACAAAATGGATTCTGCTCATGACCACTGGCTGGATCACTGGAAGAAGGAAAACATCCTTTCAATCATGTTTCCTAGCCCAGTCCTCTTTCCATCTTCAAATTGTCTTGCCACTGAATCTAAGCCTTCTCTAGAATGACCTGTGGTGTAGTACATGGTGCCAAAGTTCTAGGATAAGACAGACTTGTGACGATCAGGGCAAGTTCCCTAATCTCTAAACTTGGCTTATCCTTTATCTGTAGTATCGGAATAAGAATATTTATTTCATGGGACAGTTGTGAGGCTTCAATCACTTAACCTCTTTAAGCTTCAATTTCACGATCTGTACAATGGGCATATAGTAATATCTTGTTCATAGGATATGTCAGAGTTGCCTATTCAATATCTGTCCCGCTCTCCTTCCTTAGTGACATAATCCCAGTTTTGGGAGGGATGGCAACATGCATGATTTTTAAAAGACCCAGGCTTCCTTGCAGATAGAAGTGGTAGATGAGATACAAGTGGAAATGGTTAAGAGTGATGTACAGGAATCCTTTTAAAGAGGGCTGATACAGCTGAGAGCTATATTATTTGTCTTATTCCTTCTTTCTATCTGCAATTAGGATGTTATGTCTTCAACTTCAGCAGCTATCTTGGGCCCATGAGGAAAAGACAAAGAGAATTGCTGAGACCTTGGCTCTGACATCCTTGAGTTGCCGAGACAATGCCAACAAACTCTTACTTCTAGATTTCTTGTTATTTGATTTAAAAAAATCCATTTGTGGTTAGTCCTCTGTAGACAGGGTTCTGTTATTGTAGCCAAACGCAACATGCAATTGCACAAGATTTGTTAAGGATTCAAAGAAGTATTGTATAAAGAACTCATTGCAAAAATCTGCAATATTGAATCTAAGACACTTTGATGCTGTTGTTTTTCATTCTTACTAGAAAATGTCAATGGAACATTTTCTCCCAACTGTGTCACAAGTGCCATCTGGCTGACAACAAATGTACACTGAGATTGATTTATGAGGTGCCTGATTTCAGAAATGTTAGGATGGGCAAATTGTCTATCTTAGAATGCGTGAAATAAAATAATAACAAAACCTACCATTTATAGAGCAATTCTTATTCATGAATGTAACAGTGCTGACACATTGCCAGTTACATGGTAGGTGTTCAAAGTGTTTTCTTTCCTTCCATTCTTATCCCTTCTTCTAATGCAAGGGTGAGTCTGTGAAGGAGAAAGCAACTTCCTTCAATAATATGTAAATGATAATAATTTCCAGGTGCACTCAGGAGGTGGCCACAATGAACAGTGCCTTCTCACTTCAAGGAAAACCTCAACATGAATTTTGGGAAAATAATGAGTTTTACAGCAAACTGTCTTTTACAGGGGACATGACAAGGCTGGTCCCTAATTCCAGTTGGCTCTTCAGAGTAGGTCTGATTAATGGGCTGGAATTAGTACTATTGGGACAGACCAGTTCATTGAAATATTCAGAGTCTCCTATCAATGTCACCCTCCACCCAGGCCTGGTGGGGAGGCAGCATCCACCATCAGCGTTTCCATGACAATGAAGTACATTTAGTCAGCAGCACCTCCCAAGTAAATAGTAATCCTTCAGAGAAACAAGAAGGTCATTACAGCAACTTGTCAAATCAATGCAGAGGGTGTCAAGGCCGATTAAGGCATTTTCTCTCGCAGCTGACACAGTGTCAATAGTACTGGGCCATACTGCTCAGGCAGATGATTGAAGTGAAGTGCCCATCAGTCAGGGCGTTGAGGTGGACTAACGATTCCCCACGCTGCCTATTAGAGCTACATGAGGACTCAATCCTGTTTGCTGGCAAAGAGAGAGAGGGAGAGGGAGAGAGAGAGAGAAGGGGAAAAAATAGTAACCTTGTTACTTTGTTTGAAGCTGAATTAAATTGACAAGAGCAGCCAATCTGTACCTAGGGCGATTAACAAAATTAAGGACCACAACAAAGGCACCCAAGGTTTTAACATCTGTGCAAGGGCTCAGGTATGTTTATGATGGAGGAAGCTCTCCTTTGGTATTTAGGTACCATCCAGATATGTATTCTGAGCCAAGCCTCCTCCAAATGAAGCGTGGGTAATCCCATTAACACCCTGCCAAAGCAACATGTAAGGACACAAGGCACTCACTGAATATGCCTCCTCTGCATAAGCCGGGAAGCCCACTCTTCCCACTGGCACTGGTTGATTATTTTAGACTTATGATCTTTTAATATATTTCCCTGGAGAAACATTTTGCCTTATTTTAAATCTTCTAAGACCATGATTCCACAGCAATTTTTTCCCAAACCATCCAATGGTTCAGCAAAATAAGAGAAGTGCCTCATGGCAGAACAGAACTCCAGAGGAAGGAAATGAGCAGTGTGAGATTCTTGGAGAGAAATTACTATTTTTTTCTAACTTACTGGGACATTTTATTCTTGATGCATTAAAGTCATGGGATCTAGTGTGAACAAATTAGAACAGTGATATCAAGGATGAAAATTTTATATATAAAATTACACTTAACATTTGCTAAGTATACTCTTCAGTAACCAAAAACAAGGCTCATCATTTGCTTTTTTTTTTGTAAAGGGCCAGAGAGTAAATATTTTAGGCTTTAAGGACCTTATTATTTCTGTTGCAACTACTGAACTCTACTATTATAGCATAAGAGGAGTCATAAACAATATGTAAATGAGTAGAGGTGGCTGTGTTCCAAGAAAATCTTTATATACAATAACAGGCTGGACCATATTGGCCTGCTGGCTACAGTTTGCAGACCCTTGACCGCAAAGATTGTAGCATTTCCATTTAACCAGCTAATATTAATAGAATGCTTTCTATTCGTGAGGCACAGGACTAGCTGTTAAGGATGGAACAGACATAGTCCCTGCATTTGAAGAACGGGCAGTGTAATGAAGAAGACCGCTAACTGAGTGCATAAATATAATATTGTACATTAGGTGCTGTAGTTTAAAAAACAGAAATGAAAGTGATACATTCTTCCTAGGGCAAAAGAGGTCAGAGAAAATGATAGAAAACAGGAGACATTAGGGCTATACATTTAAGAAGCTCTAGGTGCGTAAGGGTATTACAGATTTAGTGTGGCCAAAGTTTTTTTTGTATGTGTGTGTATATGTGTGTGGGGGGGGGAGGGAGGGAGGGAGATCGGGGGGCAGAGGCAGGAAGCAAACAAGACAAGTGAAATGAGAGGGGAAGAAGACTTTGGGGGACAAAGTAGTTGTAGAAAAGACTGGAAAGGTACCTGGGAACAAGATGAAGGGATCTGTATGGCAAGCTAAGGAATTCAGATTTTTTCATCTATAGGCAATAGAGAGCAATTAATGACGAAGCAGGGGAATAATGTAATCAGATGGCTGTGTGGACACAAGGAAAGTCTACACAGAGACTATTATAATAATTCCAGGCAAAAAGAATAAAATCCTGGATTAGGATTGGTCAGGGAATAGAGAGGAGGACAAAAATATGAGAAATGTTTTTTTTTTTTTTTTTTGCGGTATGCGGGCCTCTCACTGTTGTGGCCTCTCCCGTTGCGGAGCACAGGCTCCGGATGCGCAGGCCCAGCGGCCATGGCTCACGGGCCCAGCTGCTCCGCGGCATATGGGATCCTCCCAGACCGGGGCACGAACCCGTATCCCCTGCATCGGCAGGCGGACTCTCAACCACTGCGCCACCAGGGAGGCCCCGAGAAATGTTTTATAAATAGAATCTATCAAGTGTCTCCTCTTAGGGAAAGGGCCGGTATGGCTGAAGGGTTACCCCAGTATCTGTTCCAAGAAGGTTGGCTTTGGAGGAATGTAGGACCTTGAGGAGAATTTGCACAGGGCCAACTAAGGCAGCACAGCCTAGGCAGAAATGTAGTCTAAGAGCATAGCCACGAATGTCACCATGGAAACAGAGGGACCTGGGGATCAGGTAGGTTTGGGAAGTTGCTCTAGGAATATTTGAGATTAGAGCAGTGGTCCACTTGAACTTGACTGTTCATTGAAATCAACTGAGGAGCCTTAAATATTATCAATGCTTGTCTCACCCCCAAGAGATGCTGATTTATTTGGTCTAGAGTTCCAGCCGGGTATTGAGAACTTTAAATTTTCTCATATGATTCTAATGTGCAACTAACTCTGAGGTGTAGATGTGGGAAGATGAGGATGAGTAAAAAGTTGGGAGGACGAAGGGAGGAAACTATACTGTTTCATATGTCTGTGGCCTCTATGAAAGAAGTAAAAGGTTCCATATGTTGAGAATGAAGGGACAGAAGTGGAGTGCTGGACTTAGGGAAAGAGGCAAAGGGAATGGATGGGAATACAAGAATTAAGAGCACTGAAGATGTTCCCAAAATAATTCCCTTTTTCAACAGAGGGCAACTATTCAGAAATAGGGTAGCTAACTGATTCTCTAGCTGGTGCTGGGGTTGAGATGGAGAATGCAGCAATGTGACCAGGGAGAGAAGGATTGAGGGGGGAGAGGGAGAGGAGGAAGAGGAGGAGGAGGAGAAGAGAAGGAGGAGGAAAAAAAGAAGAAGACATGGTTACATGGGGATGGCTCTGATTAGTAAGTCATGATTTTAGTTTATGATCTTGTAATCTCAAGTCCGCAAAGTATAGCCACAGAGATGACTTACCCAGGTGGAGTGGAAGTGACTATCTTTGGAGTAGAGTTGGTTAAGGAACTATGATGTTTGAATTTGGGGATACGGGATGGCCTAATAGGGTAAAGAACTTGAACTCTAGATTTGTCAAACTTGAATCTTTGACTTACTAGCTGTGTACCTTTGGGCAAGTTATTCAACCCATGGAAGCTTCAACTTCATCTATAAAATGAAGATAACAACACTTATTATAAAACTGCATGAAAAAGTGAGTGGTCAACAATGTCAAAGGCTTCAGGAAAGGTCCACCTAGATAGGAAATAAAGAGAAGCCTGTGCATTGGTCAACAAGGTGATTACTGGTGATGAATCTCAAAAGAGTGGTGAGGGCGGGAGCCATATGCTAATGGGCTGCAAAGGCAAGTCATGAAGTAGAGACTCTTTCAAGAAGTTTGGTGAAGAGAAAGAGATATTTTATAGTAAACTTAGGAAAAGGCATTGCCTGTGGAATACTTAAAGGGTTTTTATGATGATTAAATTAAACAACAAATACAAAGTGTTCAGCCCAGTGGATACACAGTACTCAATAAAAGCTATCTATCATCATTATTACCACAGCTACTAACAATACTACAATTTTGTGGATGATAATGACGGAGTTGGGGGAATAGGTATGTCACATGCTTTAGGGGATTGGTGATTGTGCTGACTAACTGAAAAATTTTATGACCTGTGACCTAAAGTGGTGAAAGATATTTATTTGAAATCAGGGCATTGTAATAGGTATGGTGGGTAAGGTAGATATACAGGTAACAAGTTTTTAGACAGTGATCTGACTATTTTGTTGTCATGTCTGCTGCTAAATTGAGGTTCCATGACAAGTCTATTTATAACTATTTTTAAAACTTGGGGCCATTCTAAACATGTTTGATGAAATCTGTCTTTATATTTGCATCATGTTTCTATGTAACTTATCAGTTTATATTACTGACCTACTCAATCATATACAATAAAATGCCAGGAATGCAGAGAGTAAGAGTGAGAGTGAGAGAATCCATCCACTCACCCCCCCACCCCCCAAGAAAAAGTCTGAATAAGAGAAAGCATCAGAGAAAATCAGAAATGATAGCTTTCATTACTCGTCTTGAGCCCTGCTGGGCACATGTTTCTATCCTATAACTAGGTAATGTACTTCAGCATCTGTGGCAGAAATCACCGCCACAGATGTACTTCTGTATGGAATGGCTGGGATCTAGAAAAGATCCAAAATGACCATTTCTGACAGGGGTTTGGTACAATTAGTAAATAGGGAAAAACATCCTACAACCCACCTTAGGGACAATCATGCAGAAGCCTAGTTATTTCTACAAATAGAGAAGAATCAGCCACCAAAAACAATGAAGGCTCCACAGCCTGGGAAGAAAGGTTTAAGGGAGAACTTGGTTTCACAACATCTGTGAGCCAGACCTATTTCTGAGGCCCTCAGAGCACTGGGAAGAAGAATTATTATAGTGACTTTTAGATGGGAAGACTGGGTCCAGGGGATGGAAGTTTAAGGGAGGGAGATATCCAGTAAACAAACAAACAAACAAAAAAGACATCTGTGTAACCACAGATACAACAACAAAACAAATGAAAAATAGGCTGCTTAGGAAATAGTGATATTTTGTTTACAACTGGAGACGCATAAGATGAGATGAATAACCAATTGCTGAGGACCCTGTGGAGGGGTTTAGGAATGCTACGGGAGATTAGACTCTCATGTTCCCTTCTGATTCTGAGACATTACTTTTGATGTGTGGAAAATACTGGGGTCACAAATAATACTCGCATGCTAGGATGAACTTAACTTTTTCTTAGAGTAAGCCAAGACTGCATTGGTCAAAGTTCTTTCTGGCTAGACAGGCAGTAGGATATTATAAAACTCTGGGAAAAAGTTGTAAAGAGAACATTTTTTTTTAAAGAGGGGCTTCCATTTATACCTGTGGAGACATATCATATTAGAGAACTTAGTACAGACTTTTAAAAGTGTATCTAATTTAATTTTCATTAGAGAACAGTGAGGTAAGTACTATAATCTCTATTTGTTGGATGAAGATATGGAAGGGTTAGAGTAGTTAAATAAGTCATGCATGGTCACACAGTAGAAACCTGTATTTAAAACCACATGTATCTTGTCGTATTATTTGGACTCTTATTGCTACACTCTATTGTTCTCACTTTCTGTTACTGATGAACTGCATGATTTTGGGTATACTACCCATACAGCTTAAAATATTTTTTTAATCTTTGATTTTAAAATTGGTGTGTTGTTCTACAATGACACATTGAGAACTTCTGGAGAGTTGAAAACAATAGCAGCTACCTAGGTCTACATTTTGCATATATCCTGTAAAAATAAGAAAGAACAATAAGACGAACAAATAAAACTATACAAACCCCACAATCTCAGCATAACTAGAACACGGAGAATTACCAAACTTCAAAATAACTGGGGAAATAACAATTATCAAATCCCAGTGATCTGTCACTCGTGCTCCTAACAAAAACTGTTTAAGATGAAAAAGTTTGAAAAAAACTACAAGAAAATGAGAAGATGGAAGCTAAAGGTGGACAAAAATTTCTCAAAACCACAGCCAGAAAGAGAAAGTTCACCTTAGGTATGAAAGTACTAAAAAAAAAAAAAAAAAGTCTATTGACAAATCTGATTATTGATGACAAGAAAGGTGCTTATAAGTACACATGATTTGAAACAGCAGTTTTTGAAAGGCATGGCTTCAGAGACAGGAACAGGCAAAAAGAAAGGGAGACGACCCCCTTGACAATTAAATAGTAAAGGATAAAATAAACAAATTGGAATATTTTAGGGTTCTGCAAGAGAACAAGCAAAAAAAAAACCACACACACACAAAAAAATAGAGGACGTGGGACATCTCCCCCACATCTCCCCCCCTCACTCCCTCTCTCCTCCTCTCCCTCTCCCTATCTCCCTCTCCCCCCCCAACTAAAGAACTGGACTTTAGAATTGGCAGAAAAGGGCAGCATTGAATTAGAAATCTAAATATCATCAAATCTTAAAAAAAAATCAATGGAAAACAAGAGTTATTCAAAATTATAAGAATTAAAAAGCAAGACTTAACATATTTTAGTTGATGTAAATTCTCCCTCAAAAAGTAATCATGAAGTAGAAATAACTTGCAAGACAACATTGCAAAGTTAATTAAATATACATGAGCAAGACTTTGGAAATATGAAAAATCACCTTGAATCAGGAATTCAAAAAGCAAAAACAGAAATATATAAAAAGCAAAAGAAAAAAAGAAAGGATTTCCTTGGTTCAATAAAATAAAAGGATAAAAACAAGCAAAATTATTTCAGAAATTAAGAGTAAATTGTAAGATTCTCAGGGGAAAGTAGATTCAAATGAAAATTTAATAAACACTATTGAATAAAGGTAGGAAATAGCCAAGATAACGGAAATGAGGTAAAGAAAGAAGGAGGAAAGACAGAGAAAAACTGTTAGTAATGGAAAACAGGCAAAGAAGAAATAACATACATATAATTGGAGGCCCAGAACAAGAAAACTAAAATAATTGAGCATATCTAATATTTAAAACTGTAATTCAGTACTATTTCTAGAAACAAACAAACAAAAAACTTGAATCTACATATTGAAAGGGCCCATAACATTATTGGGAAATTAACCATGGATGATCAACACTGAGATAATGATATAAAACTATTATACTTCAAAGATAAAAGAAAAATCCTTGAGCTTCAAGGATACACACACACACACAAACATCCCACACTGATAACACACACATACATCTCACACTGATAACAGAGAATATACCTTTTTCTAAACTACTTGTGAGTCATCATAAAATTGATCCCATATTAAGTTACAAAGAAACTAGTAATAAGTTTCATAAAATAGAAATATAACTAATACTGTCTGATCACTATGCAAAAAAACCAATGAACACTTAGCTATCATTAAGAAAATAAAAAATCCAAAATGCCCTTTCACTTGTAATTGAAAACAATCTCATGTAAAGTACACATTGAAAATACAGAATTTTTAAAAACTAATGGTAATGAAAACACCGATTATCAGAATCTATAAGCAATGACTGTCAGAAACTGCATAGCCATAAATACTCTTATAAATTAAAATGAAACAATCAAAGTAAAAAACTTAAATATTCAGCTCAATAAAAATATAAAAAAGTACAAGAAAATAAACTAAAAGAAAGCACAAGGAAGAAAATAACACAGATCAAAAACAGAAGTTACTAAAGTACGGAATGGCTAAAAGCATGGAGAGAAACCACTCTGTGGCACAGGTGCATGGGGAAGGCTGACAGTTGAAGGTGGAACAGGGGCACTGAGAAGTGCTACCCATGCCAGAGACAACAACCTAAACACAAAGTAATGCTAAAGAATTTAAAGATAAAGTACATTATGGGTAACAATAAAACCCAAACTCAGTTCAAGTCCTAACTAGACTGACTAAACCCCCTTACTAATGGCCCAACAGAAGAAATATGCCTGTTTCTAGGCAAAAATACTATTTACCTCAGCCACAACTGATCTATACACAATGTCTGCCATTCAATCAAAAATGACAAGATGCTAAAAAGCAAAAAAATGCACCCACTGCCAAGAGACAAAGAGATCAGCAGAATCATGCTCAAGGGCAAACCAGATGTTGAAAACATCGGACAGGGAATTAAACATAAATATGATTAACATGCTAAAGGTGCCAGTAAACAGCATTCATAAACAAACAGCATTCATAAACAGGTGGGTACTTTTTGAAGAAATAAAGAAACTATAAGAAAAACCCATAGGTGAATCCTAGAAATAAAAATACGTGGTAACAGATATGAATAGTGCTCAGGATGGGTTCATCAGTAGATTGACACAGCTGAGGAAAGAATCAGTGAACTGGAAGATAGGTCATGAGAAATTACCCAAACTGAAACACAAGGAGAAAAAAGAATGGAAGTGGGGAGACGCAGAACAGAGCAGCTTAGAGCTGCAAGACAATATCAAATGATCTAATGTCAATAATAGAAAAAAGAGACCTAATATATCCAAATTCTGTTTTTTCTAGTTACCTTGATCAAGAAGAAAACATTGGGGACATGTTACAAAGACTCAGAAGTCAATATAAAGAGGCTTCCAATGGTCAAGTCTGGGAAATTTTAAGGAACAAAATAAATAATGACAGTAATCAATTATAAGCCACAGATTAAAATAAGAATTCATGGCTTTATACTCATATATACTGATACTTATATAGATGTACATTTATACATTTATATGCTGATATAAATGAATAAATAAAAGAGCTTTTCATTACAGCATAATTCCAACTAAGGCATATAGAAGAAATTGTGGAAATAGAAAATCATCATTTGAGAAACATCATGGCAAAAATGATTAGTGGATGCTAAAATTTATGGGTGGAAGAAAGATGAGAAACAGGATATTTATATGGTCTCAAAATATCTCCACAAAATATACTTCTTAATGACAAATGGAAAAAATAATAAGCACATTGAAGAAACCTAGCATATGTCCCCTTAACAAAGTGATGTTAACATTATCAGTAATATCACAAATCAACAAGTGTTTCCTGATATGTGTTCAGAGGAGGACATAATATCAAATTTTCAGTATTTCTGCCAAAAAATTAAATCAGATGTAATCATGTAGAGACAGCAGACAAACTCCCACTGAGGATTAGGCTACAAAATAAATGGCCAGTGCTTCTCAAAAGTGCTGAGGTCATGAAAAACAAAGCAAGATTGAGGAACTGTCCCAAATTCGAGGAGATACTAAGTAAAAGCACAATAACTAAATGCAGTGTTGAATCCTAGACCAAAAGAAAGGGTATTAGTGGGAAATTTGTGATATTCAAATAAGGTCTATAGATTAGATAATAGTAGTGTATTTACAGTATTGTATCAATCCTGCTAAGATATAATTGTTGGGGATTCTGGGCAAAGGATATTTGAAAAGTCTTTTTGCAACTTTTCTGTAAGCCTGAAGTTAATTTAAAATAAGCTGTTAACATTTTTTAAGTTAAAAAGAAATGAAGTGACATAAAAAAACAGGCTTCTGCCTATGTCATACTTCTTGTCAATAGACTTTTCAATGCACAAACTTAACCATTTCTCTCCCTGTTCAAAACCTTCTAAGCCTCTGGCCTTCCTTACCTGGTCCCTGTTGGCCTCATCAAACTCAGCTCTTGTTCCTCCTAACAGCTATCCTAGATTCCCACTATCCTGAGCTCTTCAAATGCACTGGGTACTCTCAAGCCTAAAGGTGTCAGGAGCCTCCTTCTCTGGACCTCCAGCACCAGTGCTGGACCTAGTGTATCAAACATCCAGAGCAGATTTCTTTTTAACACCTCTCTCTTCTTTTTTTTTTTTTTTTTTCTTTTTGTGGTATGCGGGCCTCTCACTGTTGTGGCCTCTCCCGTTGCGGAGCACAGGCTCCGGACGCGCAGGCCCAGCGGCCACGGCTCACGGGCCCAGCCGCTCCGCGGCATATGGGATCCTCCCAGACCGGGGCACGAACCCGTATCCCCTGCATCGGCAGGCGGACTCTCAACCACTGCGCCACCAGGGAGGCCCAACACCTCTCTCTTCTAAATGATGAAATTATTTTCAGTTGAAATCACATAATAATTCATAATAATCATTATTTTCCTAATGTGTTCACTAGTTTAAAAACAATTGACAATTTTAAAAGAAAAAATGCCAATTTAAAAGGTTTTCACAAAATCTGTAAAATATTTCACGTATGAATTAAAATCTCTCCTGACCTGTAATAAAACTATTACAGGTTTGTACTGTTTCAGTTTTTAATTTTAAATCAAATAAGTGGTCACTTAGCATGAAGTAACTCTAGTCCTGTCATCCTTCCAACCATTGTGCTCTCATTGCTTATTTTGAATCTACTGTTTAAATGCAGGAATACATGGTACTTCAGAGGTTGGAGACAAACAACATCAGAGGTGAGCTCATCTGTACGATCATGAACTGACTCTGGAAACAAATGAGTGTAGTTAGGTATGTGTTGGGGGATGGAGGTGTGTGGGGGGTGAGTTGATGGTACAACTGGGAGTTCTCTGAATTAACTTCCATGTAGAGTGAAAGGTTTCCTAAAGGAAAGGTAGCAAAAATGTGCCAATTTCCTGTTTATGTATTTATTATTTAAATTCAACAGTAACACCAGCAATTATTTAGAAGTTAGACCAAGAAATGATTTGGGGGAGTAGGAGATTTTTATTGCTGACATTGCCTAGAATTTATTACCACGTGGTGATATTTAAAAAGAAGCCTCACTTTTAGTTGCTTCTGTTACTACTTTTAATGTCTCCACAATGCATCCCCTCACTGCCTGCTCCTGTCTGCTCCTCCCACCATCTTACCTCTGGAACGCCACTGCAGAGCACCCTATGTTTCCTTCTCTCACTACATCTGTCACCCTGCTTTGTAATAGCTTACTGATGTATCTATATCATATAGGATATTCTGAGCTACTTGAAGGCAGAATTCATGCTTTATTTATTCATCTCTATATCCCCAACATCTGATGCACAATAGATTCTTAATAACTGTTTGCTAGAAGAAGGATGATTCAATAAATACAAGATGTGGGCCAAGATCCCTACATATATACCCCTGACAAAAGTAAAAAACTTCCAACTTTAACAGTGCCCAAATTCTTAGGACTTCCCAGTTGGAGCCTGCATGGACTTCTGATAAAGTGGAAGAGGTGGTCCCAGTCAAAAGGCCATGCTTTCTTATCTGTACAGCAAATACTGCTGGAGTATAAGGTGGAGAACTCAAAATTGGTGTCAGACAATGATGGGTTTATGTCCCACCTCTGCCATTTAATGGCAACATTTGAAATGGTTGTAAAATCGCTTGACCTCACTAAGCCTCAGTTTCCTCATCAGTAACAGTGGGTATAATTCCTACAGGGTAGGGTTCTTGTCATATTTAAATGGGAACTCTTTGTTGTCAAGTCTCTAGCATAGCGTCTGGCCATGATTGTTACCATCTCATTCCCCGTTTCTTCTCTACAAATTGATGCTTCAAAACACTCCCAATTCATCTCCAGTACATTTATAAAACCAAAAGGACATCTTCTATGTGCCATGACATTTCCTTTAAGATAAGAAACATATATTACAACTTGGGGATGTGGCAGCTGTAAATATTTTTCATCAATTACAAGAAGATTCAGTCCTGGAACTCCAGGCTTCCCTTGATGCTGTCAAGAGCATCCAGGGTGCCCTGTGGGTGTCTGACAGAGGAACTGGAGAACCATATCCTAAACCCTGCTGGAGGTCTGCATAATACCAATAGGGGGCCATGGAGTCCAAAAGCCAGAATTAACCAGCATCATGTTTGCTCTTTTCAATAGATACTTAATTGGTGTCTGTTACTCAACCTGATTGGCTTCCAATAATCACTTATTTTCCAACTTGACAGGACATGCTCAGAGGAAGAGAAAAAGAGAGCACACAGGGGGATAAGTGTAGCGATGGATAGATAATCAACATTTTTAACTGAATTCCAGGTTTGAGCTTAAGCCTCTCACTGGAGATTCTATATTGGATCTATCACGAACAGAATAATTCTACTCTCTTTTTCTCATTATTTTAAACTGCTCAGCAAACAAAAGAAAAGTGTGATGTCTGAGCACATATGTTTCTTGGGAAAATTAACTGAAATGATGGAAGCGCTAGTTAATCCAATGCTACCTATTAGAATGTTCAGCAATGCTGAGAACAGTCTATTCTGTATTCTGTAATATTGTAGCTATCAGCCACATGTTGTTACTGTGTACTTGAAATGTGGATAGTGCAAATGAGAAACTGAATTTTTTTAAAATTTAATTAATTTATTTAATTTTAAACAATTTAAATATAAATACCCACATATGGCTAGTGACTACTATAATAGACAGCGAAGATAAGAGACCACAATGAAAGCAAAGTCCATTGAATATCATCATGCTCTCAGAGTACTGGTGTTGGGGCTGCATTGCTATAAAGGCTGCCCAACTCCATGTTACAAACTCTCCTGTATGCTTCTGTCCAGCTTGTGCTCCTCCGAGGTATCTTTAAATTGCTTCCACTGACTTCTAGCTATTATTTGCTGATATCTACTTCCTAAGCTGCCCTCTGCCTAGTTTTCTAAGGCCTTTGTATGTGATTTCTCTCATTGTTTTCTGTGTTGCATAAGCCTTAAGTGACACATTAGATCAGATGAACTTAACTGATATTTATAGGACATTCTATCCAAAAGCAGCACAATACACTTTCTTCTCAAGTGCACATGGAACAGTCTCCAGGATAGATCACATCTCAGGCCACAAATCAAGCCTCAGTACATTTAAGAACTGAAATCATATCAAGCATTTTCTCCAACCATAACGCTATGAGATTTGAAACCAACTACAGGAAAAAAACTGTAAAAAACACAGACATGTGGAGACTAAACAATATGCTACTAAACAACCAATGGATCACTGAAGAAATCAAAGAGGAAATCAAAGAATACCTAGAGACAAATGACAATGAAAACACGACGATCCATAATCTACGGGACGAAGCAAAAGCAGTTCTAAGAGGGAAGTTTATAGCAATACAATATTATTAACTCAGGAAGCAAGAAAAATCTCAAATAAATAACCTAATGTTACATCTAAAGCAACTAGAGAAAGAAGAACAAACAAAATCCAAAGTGAGTAGATGGAAAGAAATCATAAAGATCAGAGCAGAAATAAATAGTATAGAGATGAAGAAAACAATAGAAAAGATCAATGAAACTAAAAGTAAAAGCTGGTTCTTTGAAAAGATAACCAAAACTGATAAACCTTTAGCCAGACTCATCAAGAAAAAAAGGGACAGGGCCTCATCAAATCAATAAAATTAGAAATGAAAAAGAAGTTACAATGAACACCACAGAAACACAAAGGATCATAAGAGACTACTATAAGCAACTATATGCCAATAAAATGGACAACTTAGAAGAAATTGAGAAATTCTTTGAAAGGTACAACCTTCCAAGACTGAACCAGGAAG
The DNA here is from genome assembly GCF_964165515.1 of Mesoplodon bidens. Taxonomy (NCBI): domain Eukaryota; kingdom Metazoa; phylum Chordata; class Mammalia; order Artiodactyla; family Ziphiidae; genus Mesoplodon; species Mesoplodon bidens. The sequence continues at coordinate 165,888,145 of NC_138176.1, forward strand.
AAACAGCAAATATGAACAGACCAATCACAAGTATTAAAATTGAAACTATGATTTGAAAACTTCCAACAAACAAAAGTCCAGGACCAGATTGCTTCACAGGTGAATTCTATCAAACATTTATCCTTCTGAAACTATTCCAAAAAACTACAGCAGAAAGAACACTCCCAAGCTCATTCTATGAGGCCACCGTCACCCTGATACCAACAGCAGTCAAAGATACCACACAAAAAGAAAATTACAGGCCAATATCACTGATGAACATAGATGCAAAAATCCTCAACAATATACTAGCAAACCAAATCCAACAACATATTAAAAGGATCATACACCTTATCAAGTGCGATTTATCCCAGGGATGCAAGGATTCTTCAATATATATAAATCAATGTGATACACCACATAAACAAACTGAAGAATAAAAACCATATGATCATCTCAATAGATGCAGAAAAAGCTTTTGATGAAATTCAATACCCATTTACTATAAAAACTCTCCAGAAAGTGGACATCAAGGGAACCTACCTCAACATAATAAAGGCCATATATGACAAACCCACAGCAAACATCATTCTCAACAGTGAAAAACTGAAAGCATTTCCTCTAAGATGAGGAAAAAGACAAGATGCCCATTCTTGCCACTTTTATTCAACATAGTTTTGGAAGTCCTAGCCACGGCAATCAGAGAAGAAAAAGAAATAAAAGGAATCCAAATTGGAAAAGAAGAAGTAAAAATGTCACTGTTTGCAGATGACATGATACTATACATAGAAAATCCTAGCTACCAGAATACTGCTGGAGCTCATCAATGAATTTGGTAAAGTTGCAGGATACAAAATTAATACACAGACATCTTGTGCATTCCTAAACACTAACAACAAAAGATCAGAATGAGAAATTAAGGAAACAATCCCATTTACTATTGTATCAAAAAGAATAGTATACCTTGGAATAAATCTACATAAGGAGGTGAAAGACCTGTATTCAGAAAACTATAAGATACTGATGAAAAAATCAAAGATGACACAAACAGATGGAGAGATACACTATGTACTTGAATTGGAAGAATCAATATTGTCAAAATGACTATACTATCCAAAGCAATCTACAGATTCAATGCAATCCCTATCAAATTACCAATGACATTTTTCACAGAATTAGAACAAAAAATTTTACAATTTGTGTGGAAACCCAAAAGACCCCGAATAGCCAAAGCAATCTTAAGAAAAACGGAGCTGCAGGAATCAGGCTCCCTGACTTCAGACTATACTTCAAAGCTACAGTGAGAAAAACATTATGGTACTGGCACAAAAACAGAAATAGAGATCAATGGAACAGGATAGAAAGTCCAGAGATGCACCTATGCACCTATGGTCAACTAATCTATGACAAAGGAGGCAAGACTATACAATGGAGAAAAGACAGTCTCTTCAATAAGTGATGCTGGGAAAACTGGACAGCTATATGTAAATTAATGAAATTGGAACACTTCCCTAAAACCATACACAAAAATAAACTCAAAATGGATTAAAGACCTAAATGTAAGGCTGAATACTATAAAACTCTTAGAGGAAAATATAAGCAGAACACTCTTTGACATAAATTGCACAAGATCTTTTTTGATTCACCTCCTAGAGTAATGAAAATAAAAGCAAAAATAAACAAATAGGACCTAATGAAACGTAAAAGGTATGGCACAGCAAAAGAAACCATAAACAAAACCAAAAGACAACCCACAGAATGGAGAAAACACTGCAAATGAAGCAACTGACAAGGGATTAATCTCCAAAATATACTAGCAGCTCATGCAACTCCATGTCAAAAAAACCCAAAAACCTATCAAAAAATGTGCAGGAAATCTAGATAGACATTACTCCATAGAAGACATACAGATGGCCAAGAGGCACATGAAAAGATACTCAGCATCACTAATTATTAGAGAAATGCAAATAAAATGTACAAGGAGGTATCACTTCACAACAGTCAGAATGGCCCTCATCAAAAAATCTACAAACAATAAATGCTGGAGAAGGTGTGGAGAAAAGGGAACCCTCTTGCACTGTTGGTGGGAATGTAAATTGATTCAGTCACTATGGAGAACAGTATGGAGGGTCCTTAAAAAACTAAAAATAGAGTTACCATATGATCCAGCAATTCCAATCCTAGGCATATATCTGGATAAAACCATAATTTGAAAAGATACCTGTACCCCAATGTTCATTGCAACACTATTTACAATAGCCAGGACATGGAAGCAACCTAAATGTCCATTGATGGTGGAATGGGTAAAGAAGATGTGGTGCATATATACAATGGAATATTACTCAGCCATAAAAAAGAACAAAATAATGCCATTTGCAGAAACATGGATGGACTTAGTGATTTTCATACTGAGTGAAGTAAGTCAGACAGAGAAAAACAAATATCATATGATACTACTTACATGTGGAATCTAAAAAAAAGGGTACACATGAACTTATTTACAAAACAGAAATAGAGTCACAGATGTAGAAAACAAACTTATGGTTACCAGGGGGAGAAGGGTTGGCGGGAGGGATGAATTGGGATTGACATATACACACTACTATATATAAAATAGATAACTAATAAGGACCTACTATATAGCACAGGGAACTCTACTCAATACTCTGTAATAACCTATATAGGAAAACAGTCTAAAAAAGTGGACAGAACTCTATAGCAGAAACTAACAGTGTAAATCATCTACAGTCCAATAAAAATTAAATAAATAAACAGACAAAAAAGAAAACCACCAAAGTTCACTAAAAATGTATATGAACCCCCTTTTGCTCACTTTTACATTTTTGTGATTATTTCATTCACACTCTCAATCTAGGGTATTGTTCTTTGTTCAGATTTGTCTTATGTCTTTATCCAGGTGTAAAGTTATAAAAAATGGAGAGGATTAATTATAGCTGAGACCCAGGGACTCAACCATCAAAGGCTGAGGCAACAAAAGTTTAGGAGAACCTACAGTTCATTTGTCTTCTAATGATACTATCATCTAACCAGAATGTGTTTACAAAAAGACCACTCAGTGCCCCTAGATAAAGGCAATGGGGGACATAAAACAATGTAAAAGTGTTGTTTCTGTGCTCAGGGCATCCCAACCTCCTTAGGTGGAAAAGTTAACATTTCTGAGATAACAGTGAACAAGACATGGCAATATATAATGGACTCTATGAGGCAGATCAGTGGTGTAGATTTTAAGAGATGTGGGAGATCAGTGAGGTTTGCAGCAGTTATTGAAATTGTCTTAGAGAAGGTAGGACTTAGGCTGGGTTTTGAAGAACAGATAATAGTGAAATGAACAGAGAAGAGATTTAACCGAGCATAAAAAGAGAACATTTAAAGAAATAAAATGTTAGCTTTTAAATATAATAAGAGGGATTCAGAGGTCTGCTTTTTTATGGTTCTGATTGAGAATCCCTTTTAAATGTCTTAAGCAATCAGAGGCAGGGCCTCCCAGTTTGGATGTACAGATTGTGCACGCATATCCAAGAGGGCTCCCTTCACAGGGTAAGCATCTCAGGTGTGCCTGTATTACAACATTTCCTTGCAGATGGTAGTAAAGTAACTTGCTCTCATAAAATTACTATGCTAATGAATGAGAGCTAGAAGTAGAGTTCTTAAGGGAAGATTGCCTTTCTCTTATTCTTACAAAGTCACCCTATGGGTGGCTGGAAGCTTGAGATTGAGAGGTAGGGAGGACATGCCCTTTATGGTCAGAATTCATGAATTCTGTCTCTGAATTCACCCTGCAAGGTCTCAGGAGACCCTTAGGGAGAAAGGAATCATATCAACTCTCAGGTTGTTTTAGTTCACCTTAAGCCTTTTACATGTCTCTCTGGAAAGACTGGGTCACAAAATGATCAGAAAAAGTCAAAGGAAAACAAAAGTTTGGGTCAGACGGAGGGTATAGGGAATAAGTACTACAAATGTTTTCTGTGAAGAGAATCCACTGTGCATTGGTGGAGGAACAAATGAGCAGTAAAATGTTTATCATTATTTACAGGTGGGAAGAGAATTTCTAGTAGAAGAGAAGGTGCAGAAGCAGGAAAAATAATCCAGAGAGACAGCAGATGGAGTGTGGGAAGTGTTTCTCCTCAAAAGCACATGAAATTGACTTCTAGTTTCTGGTATGACATGTAAAGAACTTGGAAGTTGTCATTTTCAACCTCACAACAGTAAAAAAGCTACTAGAGTGAAAATCAACAATTCTTCTTGGGTCATCAGAGAATTGATGTATAGGATAAATCACTGCCCTGAAAGCTAGCGAGAGAGGTGGATACAGAGGTGGATACTTAGAGCAGAAGACCAGGAACAGAGGCTGCCACTGAAGCCAGTTCTGGTAGGAACACTTAAAGTGTAACTGAAAAATTTCCAGAAGCTCAATGTAGACTAGTCTGAGAGACAAAGTCTTGAGGAGAGGTGGGGGGACGGACCACGCACTTTTGTGAGCTTTCACCTCCAGGAGCTCCACTAGGTTCTCAGGATGTATGCTGGAGAAATATCCTTTTGTGTTTCTGGTGGGGAGGAGGGCAAGAGAAGTAAGGAAAGAACCATTTTGAAATACTCCTAGAATATTCCATTCTGCTTAATAAAGGACTTCCCTCAAAAGAAACCCTTTTATGTACTACTATGAATGGTGGTACATAGAAACCACTATGTATGGTGACGGATGTTAACTAGACTTAATGTGGTGATCATTTCACAATATACACAAATAGTAAATCATTAGGTTGTACACCTGAAACTAACGTAATATTGTATGTCAGTTATATCGCTAAATAATAAATAAATAAATAAATAAATAAATTTGTATAAGAAAAGAAACGTTTTATCAGAGCCTAATGACTTGGGTTTTATTGGAGACTAACTGACCTGGAGGAAGGAAAATACCCAACTCTAGGCCCTTCTAGACTTCATCTAGGAGAAGGGAAATGTCCATGTATATCACGCTCTAGACTTCCTATCTCATCTAAGGGAGAAAAAAGCTGAGAAACTCTTCTGAATGTCACAGTTCAGATCACAGTCTAAAACAATGAGAACTAATTACAGGCCTATAGGATGCTTCCACTGCTCCCACATTTTCCACCACATCTATCAGACTCCTGTATTGTTAACAGTGCTTTACAGGGGAATGAACTTCAAGGCTTGGAGTTTATTTAAGAAGCCTCTAGGGAAACCCAGAGAGACCAGGGGAGGCAAAAACAAAAATAAGAGAGGAAAAATTGGCCTCTGATACCTAGAACCACAGCAAGCAGCAAATGCAGCCTAAATTCTAGCCAGATAAACATAGAAACTCGCAGTACAGGCCTATCTACCTCAGTCTCTTTAATCCAATACATCACATCTAATTTTAAACAAAATATTACAAGGCATGCTAAGAGGCAAAAGCACAGTTTTAAGAGGCAAAGCAGGCATTGGAACCAGGCTCAACTAAGGCAGAAATTAGAAATTTCTGAAATACCTCTGACTAGAAAATTAAAATACCTTTGATTAATATGCTAAGGTTCTAATGGAATAGGTGGACTACAGAGCAAATGGGTAATATAAACAGAAAGATGGAAACCATAAGAAAGAATCAAAAGGAAATGTGAGAATTCAAAAACACTGTAACAAAAATTAAGAATGTCTTGGAAGGGCTCATCTGTAGACTGGGCACAGCTGAGAGAAGAATCAGTGATCTTGAAGATATATCCACAGAAACTTCCCAAACTGAAGGTAGAGAGAAAAATGAAAGAAAGTTAAAAAGAACAGAATATAAAAGTACTGTGGGACAATTACAGAAGATGTAACATGTGCACAATGGGAATACCAGAGGAAAAGTGAGTGGAAAAGAAGCCAAAGAAATATTTGAGGTAATAATGGCTGAGAAATTCCAAAATTAATGACAGACAACAAACTTCAGGTCCAGAAAGCTTAGAGACTGTGAAAAAAGGTATACACTAAGAAACCTACCCCTAGCCATATTATATTCAAACTTCAGAAAATTTTAAAAAAGGGGAAAATCTTGCAAGGAGCCAGAGGGTGGGGGCACTTTACATATAGAGGAATAAGATTACAAATTACAGAAATCATGCAAGCAAGAAAAGAGTGGAGTAAAATATTTAAAGTGTTATATACGAGAAACTAACATAATACTGTAAATCAACTGTAATAAAAATGAATAAACAAACAAGCAAATAATAGATGGGAAAAGTGCTAGAGAATGAATAAATGAGAGTAAAATTAAACTTAGTTTCTCTTATTTTTAATTGGCCTAACAGACGGCTTGTTCAGAATAATAACAGCAACAATGTTTTCAGTGACTGTCATTTAGATAAGTGAAATGAAAGACAACAATATTATAAGAAATGTAAGGGAGGAAATGGGAAAACTCTGTTATAAAATACCTGCACTAACCATGAAGTAGTAAAGTGTTATTTGAAAGTGGACTTGGATAAGTTGTGAATTTATACTGAAAACTATAGTGAAACCACTAATTAACAAAAAAATTATAATTGATTTGTTAAGAGAGGAGAGAAAATGAAATCATGTAAACTGTTCAATTAAAACCACAGAATATAGAAAAAGAGTGGAAGAAAAGAAACAAAGAATAAGAGTACTGGATTGAAAATAGATACAAATACTGTGGATATTAAGCCAGTGATATCAATAGTCACTTTAAATGTGAATGGTCTAAATATACCAATTAAAAGATAGACTGCCGGGCTTCCCTGGTGGCGCAGTGGTTGAGAGTCCACCTGCCGATGCAGGGGACACGGGTTCGTGCCCCGGTCCGGGAAGATCCCACATGCCGCGGAGCAGCTGGGTCCGTGAGCCATGGCCACTGAGCCTGTGCGTCCGGAGCCTGTGCTCCACAACGGGAGAGGCCATGACAGTGAGAGGCCCACGTACAGCAAAAAAAAAAAAAAAAAAAAAAAAGATAGACTGTGAGAGGAGATAACAGCAACAAGAACAAAAAGCAACAAGTACCAACTATACATTGTCTACAAGAGACCTACTTTAAATAGGAAGATACTGATATATTGATGGTAAAGGGATGGAGAAAGACATACTATGCTAAAGCTAATCAAAGTTGGAGTAGCTATATTAATTTTAGACAAAGCAGACTTCAGATCAAGGAAAATTATCAGGGATAAATAGGGGTATTACATAATGATAAAGGGGTCAATTCTCTAAGACATAAAAATCCTTAATGTGTATGTGTTTAACAGTAGAGTGTCAAAATGCATGTGACAAAATCTAATAGACCTACAAGGAGAACTAGACAAATTCACTACTATAGTTGGAGATTTCAATGACCCTCTAACAGTAATTGACAGATCTAATGGTCCACTATATATGGATACAGCTGAACATAACAGCACCATCAATCAACTGAATCTAGTTGACATTTATAGAATATTTCATTCAACAATGGCAGAACATATTTTTCTAAAGCCCACACGGAACATTTACCAAGATAAACCACATTCTGGGCCATAAAGCCCTCACATATTTAAAAGAATAGAAATCATAGAAAGTAGTCTCTCAGACCACAATGGAATAAAACTAGAAATCAATAACATAGTGCTGGAAAATCTCTGAGTACTTGAAAACTGAACAACATACTTCTAAATAACACGTGGACCAAAGAGAAGTGTCAATTGAAATTTTAAAATATCTTGAACCAAATGAAAATGAAAGTGCAACTTATCAAAATGTGTGGGATGCAGCAAAAGCAGTGCTTGGAGGGAAACTTATAGCATTGAATGGACATGTTAGAAAGGAAGAAAGATCCAAATCAATAACCAAAGCTTCCACCTTAGGAAACTAGAAAAAGAAGAGCAAATTAGATCCAAATAAGATGAGAAGAAAAAATAAAAGTTAGAACAGAAATCAATGAAATTGAAATAAGGAAATCAGTAGAGAAAATTAATGAAAACACAAGCTGGTTCATTGTAAGTGTCAATAAAATTGACAAACATTTAGTCACACTAACCAAGAAGAAAGGAGAGAAGACCCAAATTATTCATATTAGAAACAAAAGAGGAGCCATCACTACTAATCCTATGGACATTAAGAGGATAATAAAAGAATATTATTAACACCTCTATGCCCACAAATTTGATAATTAAGATGAAATGTACGAATTCCTTGAATTATACAAGTTACCAAAACTCACACCAAGAGAAATAAGTAACCTGAATAGGCTTATATCTACTAAAGAAATTAAAACAATGAATAATGGGAAATGTGAATTAAAAACACAAAGAGATATCACCTCAAATCTGTAAGAATGGCTATTATCTAAAGGAGAAGAAATAACAAGTGTTGCAAGGATATGGAGAAAAAGAAACCCTTGTGCACTGTTGGTGGGAAGGTAAATTGGTGTAGTCACTATGGAAAACAGTATGGAGTTTCCGCAAAAAATTAAAAATAGAACTACCATACAATCTATTATGGTAGTTCTGGGTATTCCACTTCTGGGTATTTGTCTGAAGGAAATGAAATCACTGTCTCAAAAAGATATCTGCACCTTATGTTTATTGCAGCATTATTTACAATAGCCAAGACATGGAAACAAGCTAAGCAAACCAAGGGTTCATACACAGCTGAATGCTTAATGGAAATGTGATAAATATTCACATATATATTATATATAAGTGCATAAAGGAAATGCATATATATGAATGTATAAAGGAAATGTGATATATTCATAGGTATATATTTTTTTGCCATAAAAAAGGATAGCCTGCCATTTACAACAACACTGATGGACTTTGAGGGCATTATGCTAAGTAAAATTAGTAAGAAAGAGAAAGGCAAATACTGTATGATCTCACTTACATGTGGAATCTAAAAAACAAAAACAAAAAACTGCACTCCTAGATAGAAAGAACAGATTAGTGGTTGCCAGAGGCAGGGGTGGGTGAAATGGGTGGTTGTGGTATGTATGTATGTATGTATGTATGTATGTATAAACAAACAAACAAACCTTCTAAAACAGAAAGCACCTGGCCCAAATGGTTTCACTAGTGACGCCAAAATGATTTCACTGGTGAAGCCCAAATGGTTTCACTGGGTGAATTCTACCAAACACTTAAGGAAGAAATTGTGCCATTTATCTACAATCTTATCCAGAAATATAAAATTAGAGGGAAAGTTTCCTATTGCTTTTCATGAGAACAGCATCATCCTAATGCCAAAACCAAGCAAAGACATTATAAAAGAACAAAAACTACAGAAAAATAAATCTCATAAAACATAGATGCAAAAAACTTCTCCAAATATTAGCAAATTAAATCCAACAATGTATAAAAAGAATTATACAGCACAACCAAGTGAGATTTATCCCAGTTAAGCAAGGCTATTTCAATGTTCAAAAATCAATTACTGTAATCCATCACATCAACAGGCTAAAGAAGAAAAATCAGATGATCATATCAATAGATGTAGAAAAAGTGTTTGACAAAATTCAACACCCATTCATGATAAAACCTCTCAGCTAAATAGGAATGGAAGGGAACTTCCACAACTACACATCACAGAAAACCTACAGCTAATATCATATTTAATGGTGAGAAGCTAGAAGTTTTCCTCATAATATCAGAAACAAGGTAAGGATGTCTCCTCTACCCAACCATATTCAACATTATTCTAGAATTCCTAGCTAATGCAATGAGACAAGGAAAGGAAATAAAAGGTATACAATTGGGAAGGAAGAAATAATACTTTGCTTGCAGCTGACATCATGGTTTATGTAGAAAAGTGCAAAGAATTTACCCAAAAAACACCTGGAACTAACAAGTAATTATAACAAGGTTACAAAATACAAGGTTAATATTAAAAGTCAACTGCTTTCCCATATACCAACAATGAACAATTGGAATTGAAATTTTAATTTATAAATACAATATCATTTACATTGGCACCAAAAAAAAGAGAGAAATACTTAGGTATAAATCTAACAAAACATATACTACATACACACACACACACACACACGTTCACACACACACACACACACAAATAATAAACATAAAAATATGTGAGAAAAATTACAAAACATTGATGAAAGAAATCATAAAAAATCTAAATATGCATGGAGAGATATTTTATGTTCATGGATAAGAAGTCTCAATATTGTAGAGCTGCCAACTTGATATTAGATTCAAAGCAATCCCAATCAAAATCTCCACAAGTTATTTTGTGGATATCTACAAACTGTTTCTAAAATTGATATGGAAAGGCAATAGACCAGAATAGCCTACACAATGTCGAAGAAGAAGAAGATATTTGAAACACTCATACCACCCAATTTCAAGCCTTGCTATAAGGCTGCAATTATCAAACAGTGTGGTGTTGGTGAAATAATGCGCAGACCAATGCAGCAGAGTTGAAAGCCCAGGAATAGATCCACACAAATATAGTCAACTGATCATTGACAAAGAAGCAAAGGCAATTCAATGCAAAAAGTAGGCTTTTTAAACAAGTGGTGCTGGAACAAATGGATATTCACATGGAAAAAAAGATTAATCTAGACATAGATGTTACATCTTTCACAAAAATTAACTCAAAATATATCACAGACCTAAATGTAGAATACAAAAATATAAGACTCCTATAAGATAATATAGGAGAAATCTAGGTGACCTTGGGTTTGTCAATGACTTTTTTTTTTTTTAGATTTCACCAAATTCGTAACACCACTTGTCAAAAGACAACATTAAGAAAACAGGCAAATCACAGATGAGAAAATATTTACAAAATATATATCTGACAAAGAATGTGCATCCAAAATGTGTAAAGAACTTATAAACTCAAAATATAAACAACCTAATTCAAAATTAGAAAATGCTCTGAACAGTAACTTGAAAAAGGGAGATATACAAGTGGCTGAGTACACAAAAAAGGTGCTCAACATCTTTATTCACAAAGGAAATGCAAATTTAAGCCACAACAAAATACCATTACAGCTGTACGCATGAAACTGTACACATTAACACAATCAACAAATCTTGGGTTTGTCAATGACTTTTTAAAAACAGCAAAACCATGATCCATGAAAGAAAAACTGATAAGTCAGACTTCATTACAATTAAAAAAAAATCTGGCCGCCATCTTGGATCGGGGTGTGGTGCAGCGCGCTTCTCCACACGCTCAGCAAGCTGAGGCGTTCTGAAGAGTCGGGTGTCCGGGTGTGAGGCCTCTACACGCGACCCCCTGTGAGCAAGTGAAACTAGACTGAGCACAAAGGATAAAAAGATACATCAGAAATTCATCTACACGTGGAACAACTCCTACAGAACACCTACTGAACGCTGACAGAAGACCTCAGACCCCCCAAAAGGCAAGAAGCTCCCCACATACCTGGGTAGGGCAAAAGAAAAAAAGAATAAACAGAGACAATAGGATAGGGACGGGACCTGCACCAGTGGGAGGGAGCCGTGAAGGGGGGAAGGTTTCTACACACTACAAGCCCCTTCGCGGGCGGAGACTGCAGGTGGCGGAGGGGGAAAGCTTCGGAGTAGCGGAGGAGAGCACAGCAACAGGGGTGCGGAGGGCAAAGCGGAGAGATTCTGGCACAGAGGACCGGTGCCCTCAGGCACACACCAGCCCGAGAGGCTTGTCTGCTCGGCCGCCGTGGCGGGCGGGGCTGGGAGCTGAGGCTCGGGTATCGGCTTTCAGTCGGAGCGCAGGGAGAGGACTGGGGCTGGCGGCAGGAAGAGAGCCTGAAGGGGTTAGTGCACCACGGCTAGCCCGGAGGGAGTCCGGGGAAAGGGTCTGGAGCTGCTGAAGAGGCAAGAGACTTTTTTCCCTTTTGTTTCCTGGTGCGCGAGGAGAGGGCATTAAGAGGGCTGCTTGGGGAAGCGCCGGAGACAGGCACGAGCCGCGGGTAAGGCACGGACCTCGGAGACGGGCGTGGGCCGCCGCCGCCGCCGCGGCCCGCCGCCGCCGCCACCGCCGCCCGCCGCGGCCCGCCGCCGCCGCCGCCGCGGCCCGCCGCCGCTGTCGCCGCCGCCGCGGGGCCTGTGTGCGAGCGCGGGTCACTGTCCGCCCCGCCTTCCGGGGGGCCTGTGCACCCCGCCACTGCCGGGGTCCCCGAGACCCGGGGACGGCTTTCCCGGGAAAGCGCACGGAGCGCCACGGGCTGCTGCAACGTCACGCCGGCCTCTGCCGCCGCAGGCCCGCCCCACACTGCGCGCCCCTCCCTCCCCTCTGCCTGAGTGAGCCAGAGCCCCCGAATCAGCGGCTCCTTTAAACCCGTCCTGTCTGAGCGAAGAACGGACGCCCTCCGGCGACCTACGCGCAGAGGCGGGGCCAGGTCCAAGGCTGAGACCCGGGAGCTGTGAGAGCAGAGGCAGGGAAATCTCTCTGTGCAGCCTCGGAGGCAGCGGATTAAAGCTCCACGGTCCATTTGATGTGCCCTGCGTCTGTGGAGTGCATGAATGGACAGCGAATCATCCCAAATTGAGGAAGTGGACTTTGAGGACAAGATTTAAGACTTTCCCCCCTTTTCCTCTTTTTACAACGAATTATTCCAAATTAAGGAGGTGGACTTAGAGAGCAAGATTTCAGACTTCTCGCCCTTTTCCTCTTTTTACAACGAATTATCCCAAATTGAGGAGGTGGACTTGGAGAGCAAGATTTTTGATTTTTCCCCCTGCTCTCTTTTTGTGAATGTGTATGTGTAATCTTCTGTGTAAGATTCTCTCTGTATAGCTTTGCTTCCACCATATGTCTCAGGGTTCTATCGGTCCGGTTTTTTTTTTTTTTTTTCAATAATTACTTTCTAATTTTAATAACGCTACTATATTTCATACTTTATTCTATTTTACTTTACCTGCTCTTTCTTTTTTTCCTACTCTCCCTTCCTCCCTCCCTCCCTCCGCTCCTCCTTTCCTTCTTTCTTTTTCTTTCCTCCCTCCCACCCTTCTTCTTTCCACTTTCTTTTTCTTTCCTTCCTCCCTCCCTCCTGTCTTTCTTCCTTTCCTTCCTCCCTCCCTCCCTCCTTTCTTTCCTTCTTTCTTTCCATCCTTCCTCCCTCCCTCCCTCCTTTCTTTCTTCCTTCCTTCCTTCCTTTCTTCCCTTCTTCCTTTCTTTCCCTCTCTCTTTCTTTCTTCTACTAATTCTTTCTTTCTACTTTTTCTCCCTGTTACTCTGAGCCGGGTGGATGAAAGGCTCTTGGTGCTGCAGCCAGGAGCCAGTGCTGTGCCTCTGAAGTGGGAGAGCCAACTTCAGGACACGGGTCCACAACAGACCTCCCAGCTCCACATAATATCAAGCAGCGAAAATCTCCCAGAGATCTCCATCCCAACACCAGCACCCAGCTTCAGTCAACGACCAGCAAGCTACAGTGCAGGTCACCCTATGCCAAGCAACTAGCAAGGCAGGAACACAACCCCACCCATTAGCAGAGAGGCTACCTAAAAACATAATAAGGCCATAGGCACCCCAAAACACACCACCAGACGTGGACCTGTCCACCAGAAAGACAAGATCGAGCCTCAACCACCAGAGCACAGGAATTAGTCCCCCCCACCAGGAAGCCTACACACCCTACTGAAACAACCTTAGCCACTGGGGTCAGACACCAAAAACAACGGGAACTACGAATCTGCAGCCGGCAAAAAGGAGACCCCAAACACAGTAACATAAGCAAAATGAGAAGGCAGAAAAACACACAGCAGGTGAAGGAGCAAGATAAACACCTACCAGACCTAACAAATGAAGAGGTAATAGGCAGTCTACCTGAAAAAGAATTCAGAATAATGATAGTAAAGCTGATCCAAGATTCTATTTCCATGATCCATAATCTTGGAAATAGAATAGACAACATGCAAGAAACAGTTAACAAGGACCTAGAAGAACTAAAGATGAATCAAGCATCGATTAAAAACACAATAAATGAAATGAAAAATACTCTAGATGGGATCAATAGCAGAATAACTGAGGCAGAAGAATGGATAAGTGAGGTGGAAGATAAAATAGTGGAAATAACTGATGCAGAGCAAAATAAAGAAAAAAGAATGAAAAGAACAGAGGAGAGTCTCAGAGATCTCTGGGACAACATTAAACGCACCAACATTCGAATTATAGGGGTTCCAGAAGAAGAAGAGAAAAAGAAAGGGACTGAGAAAATATTTGAAGAGATTATAGTTGAAAACTTCCCTAATTTGGGAAAGGAAATAGTTAATCAAGTCCAGGAGGCACAGAGAGTCCCATACAGAATAAATCCAAGGAGAAATACACCAAGACACATATTAATCAAACTGTCAAAAATTAAACACAAAGAAATCATATTAAAAGCAGCAAGGCAAAAACAACAAATAACACACAAGGGAATCCCCATAAGGTTAACAGCTGATCTCTCAGCAGAAACCCTACAAGCCAGAAGGGAGTGGCAGGACATAATTAAAGTGATGAAGGAGAGAAACCTGCAACCTAGATTACTCTACCCAGCAAGGATCTCATTCAGATTTGATGGAGAAATTAAAACGTTTACAGACAAGCAAAAGCTGAGAGAGTTCAGCACCACCAAACCAGCTTTACAACAAATGCTAAAGGAACTTCTCTAGGCAAGAAACACAACAGAAGGAATATACCTACAATAACGAACCCAAAGCAATTAAGGAAATGGGAATAGGAACATACATATCAATAATTACCTTAAATGTAAATGGACTAAATGCTCCCACCAAAAGACACAGAGTGGCTGAATGGATACAAAAACAAGACCCATATATATGCTGTCTACAAGAGACCCACTTCAGACCTAGAGACACATACAGATTGAAAGTAAAGGGATGGAAAAAGATATTCCATGCAAATGGAAATCAAAAGAAAGCTGGAGTAGCAATTCTTATATCAGACAAAATAGACTTTAAAATAAAGACTATTAGAAGAGACAAGGAAGGACACTACATAACGATAAAGGGATCGATCCAAGAAGAAGATATAACAATTGTAAATATTTATGCACCCAACATAGGAGCACCTCAATACATAAGGCAAATACTAACAGCCATAAAAGGGGAAATCGACAGTAACACAATCATAGTAAGGGACTTTAACACCCCACTTTCACCAATGGACAGATCATCCAAAATGAAAATAAATAAGGAAACACAAGCTTTAAATGATACATTAAACGAGATGGACTTAGTTGATATTTATAGGACATTCCATCCAAAAACAACAGAATACACATTTTTCTCAAGTGCTCATGGAACATTCTCCAGGATAGATCATATCTTGGGTCACAAATCAAGCCTCGGTAATTTTAAGAAAATTGAAATTGTATCAAGTATCTTCTCCGACCACAATGCTATGAGACTAGACATCAATTACAGGAAAAGATGTGTAAAAAATACAAACACATGGAGGCTAAACAATACACTACTCAATAACGAAGTGATCACTGAAGAAATCAAAGAGGAAATTAAAAAATACCTAGAAACAAATGACAATGGAGACACGACGACCCAAAACCTATGGGACGCAGCAAAAGCAGTTCTAAGGGGGAAGTTTATAGCAATACAATCCCACCTTAAGAAACAGGAAGCATTTCGAGTAAACAACCTGACCCTGCACCTAAAGCAATTAGAGAAAGAAGAACAAAAATACCCCAAAGCTAGCAGAAGGAAAGAAATCATAAAGATCAGATCAGAAATAAATGAAAAAGAAATGAAGGAAACGATAGCAAAGATCAACCAAACTAAAAGCTGGTTCTTTGAGAAGATAAACAAAATTGACAAACCATTAGCCAGACTCATCAAGAAAAAAAGGGAGAAGACTCAAATCAATAGAATTAGAAATGAAAAAGGAGAAGTAACAACTGACACTGCAGAAATACAAAAGATTATGAGAGATTACTATAAGCAACTCTATTCCAATAAAATGGACAACCTGGAAGAAATGGACACATTCTTAGAAATGCACAACCTGCCAAGACTGAATCAGGAAGAAATAGAAAATATGAATAGACCAATCACAAGCACTGAAATTGAAACTGTGATTAAAAATCTTCCATCAAACAAAAGCCCAGGACCAGATGGCTTCACAGGTGAATTCTATCAAACATTTAGAGAAGAGCTAACACCTATCCTTCTCAAACTCTTCCAAAATATAGCAGAGGGAGGAACACTCCCAAACTCATTCTACGAGGCCGACATCACCTTGATACCAAAACCAGGCAAGGATGTCACAAAGAAAGAAAACTACAGGCCAATATCACTGATGAACATAGATGCAAAAATCCTCAACAAAATACTAGCAAACAGAATCCAACAGCACATTAAAAGGATCATACACCATGATCAAGTGGGGTTTATCCCAGGAATGCAAGGATTCTTCAATATACGCAAATCAATCAATGTAATACACCATATTAACAAGTTGAAGGAGAAAAACCATATGATCATCTCAATAGATGCAGAGAAAGCTTTCGACAAAATTCAACACCCATTTATGATAAAAACCCTGCAGAAAGTAGGTATAGAGGGATCTTTCCTCAACATAATAAAGGCCATATATGACAAACCCACAGCCAACATTGTCCTCAATGGTGAGAAACTGAAACCATTTCCACTAAGATCAGGAACAAGACAAGGCTGCCCACTCTCACCACTCTTATTCAACATAGTTTTGGAAGTTTTAGCCACAGCAATCAGAGAAGAAAAGGAAATAAAAGGAATCCAAATTGGAAAAGAAGAAGTAAAGCTGTCACTGTTTGCAGATGACATGATACTATACATAGAGAATCCTAAAGATGCTACCGAAAAACTACTAGAGCTAATCAATGAATTTGGTAAAGTAGCAGGATATAAAATTAATGTACAGAAATCTCTGGCATTCCTATACACTAATGATGAAAAATCTGAAAATGAAATCAAGAAAACACTCCCATTTACCATCGCAACAAAAAGAATAAAATATCTAGGAATAAACCTACCTAAGGAGACAAAAGACCTGTATGCAGAAAACTATAAGACACTGATGAAAGAAATTAAAGATGATACAAATAGATGGAGAGATATACCATGCTCCTGGATTGGAAGAATCAATATTGTGAAAATGACTCTACTACCGAAAGCAATCTACAGATTCAATGCAATCCCTATCAAACTACCAATGGCATTTTTCACAGAACTAGAACAAAAAATTTCAAAATTTGTTTGGAAAAACAAAAGGCCCCGAATAGCTAAAGCAATCTTGAGAACGAAAAACGGAGCTGGAGGAATCAGGCTCCCTGACTTCAGACTATACTACAAAGCTACAGTAATTAAGACAGTCTGGTACTGGCATAAAAACAGAAAGATAGATCAGTGGATCAGGATAGAAAGCCCAGAGATAAACCCACGCACATATGGCCAACTTATCTTTGATAAAGGAGGCAGGAATGTACAGTGGAGAAAGGACAGCCTCTTCAATAAGTGGTGCTGGGAAAACTGGACAGGGACATGTAAAAGTTTGAGATTAGATCATTCCCTAGCACCATACACAAAAATAAGCTCAAAATGGATTAAAGACTTAAATGTAAGGCCAGAAACTATCAAACTCTTAGAGGAAAACATAGGTAGAACACTCTATGACATAAATCACAGCAAGATCCTTTTGGACCCACCTCCTAGAGAAATGGAAATAAAAACAAAGATAAACAAATGGGACCTAATGAAACTTCAAAGCTTTTGCACAGCAAAGGAAACCATAAAGAAGACCAAAAGACAACCCTCAGAATGGGAGAAAATATTTGCAAATGAAGCAACTGACAAAGGATTAATCTCCAAAATTTATAAACAGCTCATGCAGCTCAATAGCAAAAAAACAGACAACCCAATCCAAAAATGGGCAGAAGACTTAAATAGGCATTTCTCCAAAGAAGATATACAGACTGCCAACAAACACATGAAAGAATGCTCAACATCATTAATCATTAGAGAAATGCAAATCAAAACTACAATGAGATATCATCTCACACCAGTCAGAATGGCCATCATCAAGGAATCTAGAAACAATAAATGCTGGAGAGGGTGTGGAGAAAAGGGAACACTCTTGCACTGCTGGTGGGAATGTGAATTGGTACAGCCACTATGGAGAACGGTATGGAGGTTCCTTAAAAAACTACAAATAGAACTACCATATGACCCAGCAATCCCACTACTGGGCATATACCCTGAGAAAACCATAATTCAAAAAGAGACATGTACCAAAATGTTCATTGCAGCTCTATTCACAATAGCCCGGAGCTGGAAACAACCTAAGTGTCCATCATCGGATGAATGGATAAAGAAGATGTGGCACATATATACAATGGAATATTACTCAGCCATAAAAAGAAACGAAACTGAGCTATTTGTAATGAGGTGGATAGACCTAGAGTCTGTCATACAGAGTGAAGTTAGTCAGAAAGAGAAAGACAAATACCGTATGCTAACACATATATACGGAATTTAAAAAAAAATGTCATGAAGAACCTAGGGGCAAAATGAGAATAAAGACACAGACCTACTTGAGAATGGACTTGAGGATATGGGGAGGGGGAAGGGTAAGCTGTGACAAAGCGAAAGAGAGGCATGGACATATATACACTACCAAACGTAAGGTAGATAGAGAGTGGGAAGCAGCCGCAGAGCACAGGGAGATCAGCTCGGTGCTTTGTGACCGCCTGGAGGGGTGGGATGGGGAGGGTGGGAGGGAGGGAGATGCATGAGGGAAGGGATGTGGGAACAGATGTATATGTATGACTGATTCACTTTGTTATAAAGCAGAAACTAATTAAAAAAAAAAAAAAATCTTCTCTATGAGAGAAACTATTAAGAGCATGAAAAGGCAAGCCACAGACTGGGAGAAAATATTTTCAAAACACATATCTGATAAAGGACTTGTATCCAAAATATACAAAAAACTCTTAAAACTCAGTAAGAAAGCAGCCCAATTTAAAAATGGGTAAAAGATCTGAACAGATCTCAGCACAGAAAATATGCAGATGGCAAATAAGCACATGAAAGATGTTCAACATCATATGTCATGTTCAACATCATATGTCTTGCATATTAAAACAATGAGATGTTACTACACACCTATTAGAATACTTAAAATCTGAAACTCTGACAACATCAAATACTGGCAAGGATGTGGAGCAACAGGAACTCTCATTCATTGCTGCAGGATATGCAAAACAGTACAGTCACTTTGGAAGGTAGTCTGGCAGTTTCTTATAAAGCTAAATATGCTCTTCCTATGTGATCCAGTAATCACATTCCTAGTTATTTATCCAAATGAGTTGAAAAGTTACATCCGCAGAAAAACCTGGCCATGGGTGCTTATAGCAGCTATACTAATAACTGACAAAACTTGGAAGCACCAAGATGTCCTTCAAAAGGTGAATGGATCAATAAACTGTGGTACGTCCATATAATGAAATATTATTCAGTAATTTAAAAAAAAGAACTATCATGCTGTGAAAGACTTGAAGGAATCTTAAATTTACATTGCTAAGTGAAAGACAACAATCTGCAAAGGCTACATACTATAGATTCCAATTATATGATGTTCTGGAAAAGGCAGTTGCCAGGGGTTTGGATCTAGGGAGAGAGGGATTAATCATTTGAGCACAGGAGATTTTTAGGGCAGTGAAACTATTCTGCATGATACCGTAATAGCACATGTAATGGATGCATGACATTACATATTTGTCAAAAGCCACAGAACACAAAAAGTGAACACTAATGTAAATTATGGCCTTTAATTAATAATAATATATCACTATCAGTTCATCAATTCTAACAAATGTACGACAGCAATGAAAGATGTTAATAATGGGAAAAACTGGTTATGGGAGTGGGGAGAAGGGGGTGTGTGGGAATTGTAAGTACTTTTTGCTTAATTTTTCTGCAAACCTAAGGCTGCTTTAACAAATAAAGTCTGTTAGCTTTTAAAAGACACATGAAATTTTGGTATAATTTAAGAACATCTTAAGCAAGAGGAAAGCCTGAATATTAGTTTTCCAAGGTCAAGAAGGAGCCACCAGATACAACGCCATGATTCACAGTACCCTCCCATAGACCATTCACTGCATGCTTAAGGACATGATGCGAGTGGGAGAAGCTGGTGCCATTAGAAAGAATCAGGAATATGATGATCACGTGAAAAGGCACAAATATCTTTCCATCAGATTCTCTCTTTGAAACATGCTGTAAAACCACTTTAAAGGCAATGACCTTTCATTTCCCTGAAATAACTCCCATGGTACATTCACCCTTTCCTCAATATTTATCAAATCTGTATGGTATGGTGGGTCAGGGCAATAGCTCTGGAGTCAGATGACCTGGGTTTAATTTCTAATTCCACTACCTGTTTGTTGAGTGACTCTGGGCAAGAAATGTCTTAACTTTGCACCTCGCCTTTCTCATTTGTAAAATGAGGGTAATGATATTACCTATTTCATGGAATTGTGACGATTAAAAGAAATTAATTCATGTGAAATGTCTAGAACATTGTCCTTTTGGACTACCTCCTTGTGGAGATGCATAAACACATTAATGTATTAAGGGCTTCCCTGAGTCCTACACTAAAAACTGTTCTTAATGGCAGTTTTCCTAAATTCATCTGACTAAACAATCTCTCTCTTTTTCAGCTAATGACTATTCTGAAGAATGGATATTAATTGGAAAATACTTTGAGCAATGTTAGGCTCAAATATCAGCCCTCTCTCTCTGCCCCTTGTTTATTTCCTTGCCCTTTTCTCTTATCATCGCCTACAAGATCTAAATAAGAATCACAATCTCTTTTCTAAAGACCTCTGTATTATTGGGCTGAATTTTCTCTTAAAGAGAGGGAGATTTGGAACAGAGTAACACTTCTGTGTCATCTGGTGAATAAGATTTCTTCCTGCTGTTTGTGATATTCTCTCCATCAGAAACCCACAACAGAAGAACTCTAAATTGCTGGGTAGATGCTCAATCCAATGGGGATCTGTTCCATGTCACACATTGAGTGCTGGCAGCCTGTAAATATTTGACAATAGGTACCAAATACCATGTGAAACCATAGAGGAGTTTCCTGATAAGAATGCTCAGGGGGCAGCAAGTACCAGGGAACTTCATTGGGAAATGAAAAAAGTTGAGAGGAAGCCAACATTTTCTAGAACTGCTCTACTCGCCTTTCTGCTTAGAAGAACCAATCACAAACGGGCCAAGTGCCAAGCAAACGATAACTAAAGAAACACAACAAATGAGTATTAGCAAAGCAACACTGTTATGAAAGAAAAGTGAATATCCACTATTTGTTTGTTGGCTCGTAGGGTTGCCTTTAAAAGGAAGTCCTGGTCTGAAGGATTAGATCCAGTTTCCAGAGCTAGGAAATATATACCAGACACAGCGCACCCATGAGACTGTCAAAAAGAATTAGAGCCCCTCCGAACTGGGAAAAGGCACTTCTCTTGGTGGCAGAAAGACTTATCTTGCTCAGTGGCATGTCAATGTTACCACGTACCATAGAGTCTCACATTCTACAGATGAAAGACATTATCCCACCCAGGAAGATAGCGGTTACTCCCCCAAATAAATCAGAAGATGTCATTCTCATATGGACACCATTTGTGGAGTGTTTATATGAAAACTATGAAATTTAATAGGCTGGAGAAAATAATAACATAAAAAAAGCATTTTAAAAAAAAGCAAGTAGGAAAAATAATACAAAAAGTTTATAGTTGCCTCCAAGACCTTAGGAATGCCATCATTTCTCAAACTGTGTTCCTAGGAGCACCAGAATTGAGCAAGAGGGTCTTAGAAGAAAATGTTCCAGGGCTCAGAACAGTCTGTGCTCTACAATCGCTGGTGGTGAATGACACATTAAGGACTTTGAAAGTCCTAGCCTGAAAATTAAAAAGAAACCCTTGTTTTGTTTTGTTTCATCCCAACTTTCCCCAAATGTATATGAGCCTATAGCAATTTTACTTAGGACTTCTATTAAACTCATTACAGTCTATTACATAGTACTATTATTTTCTCTCTAGCTATCAAGCCCTGCTAATCTTTAAACAGGGTCAGGTAAGTCAAAATTAACAATACCTGCCCCCCTTTATTGGATGGGCCAAGATATTTCATAGGTATGAAAGTGCTTTGAGAGGCTAAGAATGCTTGCACAAATATATCTCGGGTGCCATGTTGCTTAAAGCTTACAGAGTGAGCCTGCCTTGACTGGCAAAGCTAATTAGTTGAATAAATCTATTCAAATGCCACTGTTGTTAGGTTTCCCTACAATCCAAGATTTTTTTCTTCCTAAACAAATTTGGAGCAGAACAAAAGATGATAAAGGTTGTGGCTTGATTAAAGGGGAAAACAACAAACTTTATCAGAAAGGTCTGTGACACATAACATTTTCCAGAAATGGCCACAGCTATATATTTCCAGTCCCACATGCTCTTCCAGAATATTGCCCTTCCCCTCCTCTTGAACCTAAGTTGGTTTGTGAGTGCTCCAACCAATCAAGATGGCAGAATCAGTGCCGAGTGACTTTCCATTAAAAGGATGCAGTTTTTGCCTGCTTCTCTCTTTTATTGGGGGTGAGAGTGGGATGCTCATTTGGGGAAAAGCTGCCACCATGATGGCAGGAAGCCCAGACTAGCTCATGAGGAAAACCCACAGGAGGAGACCCATAAAGAGAGGAGCTGATTCCCCATCCCCTTGCTGACTGCCAGCATCAACCACGAAGCCCTCATATGGTCCCAGCCCCCAGCCCACGGGCCACCACTTTTGACACCTAATGGAGGAGATCTGAGATATCTCTGCTGAACCCTCCCCAAATTGAAGATTCATGAGCAAAATGCAGTTTGCCATTGTCCAAGCCACTAAATTGAGGAGCAACTGTATGCAGCCATCAGCATGGGAACAGGGCTCATAAAAGGGAATGTCCAAGAGTGTTGCTGGCTCCTGGCCTAGATTGATCGGGGCTCAAACAATATCATCAAAGATCCAGCTTTCCCCTCTCTGTCTCTTGGTCCAGCTCTTCTTCTTCTTGATGCTTTCAGATAATCCCTACCCTTCTGGAGGTGAGAAAGTTGGAGTAGCGACTCAGATCTTTCCAGATTCAGTGCAGTGTGGAGACGGCAATCTCCTCCATCCCAGGAATCCCAACAAAAGCTTCACACTACTTTCCTCTCTGTGACGAGGTCAGGTATCCATCTCTGACCCAATCATGGAATCAGGGAAATGACTGGCCAGACCTGATTCACTGCACTGGGGAAGGGAGGGGAGAATGTAGCTCTGAGGAAACTACAGAGACTGAGATTTAGGATTTAGGATTTAGGGTTACTGCTGGTAAAATATTGCTTGAATAGGAAACAACCAAAAGACAAGTACATTGTTAAAAAGAAATTAAAAACGGATAATAGGGGCTTCCCTGGTGGCGCAGTGGTTAAGAATCCACCTGCCGACACAGGCGACATGGGTTTGAGCCTGGTCCAGGAAGATCCCACATGCCGCTGAGCAACTAAGCCCGTGTGCCACAACTACTGAGCTTGTGCTCTAGAGCCCGCATGCCACAACTACGGAAGCCCGCGTGCCTAGAGCCTGCGCTCTGCAACAAGAGAAGCCACTGCAATGAGAAGCCTTCGCACCACAACAAAGAGTAGCTCCCGCTCGCTGCAACTAGAGAAAGCCTGTGTGCAGCAACGAAGACCCAACACAGCAAAAATAAATTCTAAAAAAGATACTAACTATAAGTACCACTCTAAAAAAATAAAAAATAAAAGTGACTATTGAGTGCTTGATTTTCACAAAGCAGAGTTCTAAGTGCTTTACATGTATTAATTCATTAAAGCCCTCACAACTTCTAGGAGACAAATACTGTTAATATTACCATTTTACAAAAAAAAGAAAACAAAAGCATGAAGTGAGAAATTGGCCAGGTCTGCATGACTGGCAAATAGAAGAGCTGGAGTTCAAACCAAGGTTTTCTGGCTCCAGAGGCAGCATTTAGTCACCATGCTAGAATGACTGGTAATCGTTTTAGTAGATGCTAGGGACAAAGAAATGAACAAATGGGGTGTCTAATTGAAAAAACCTTTTTGGAGGACAAAAATATGTAACTGCATAATTGCAACTTCACGTGCCCATTTCCCTTGAAAAGTGAAATGCATCAAGTGCTTTGAGGGCTCAGAAGAAGCAGTAATACCTACACCTGGGGCGGAGAGTACTGAAAAATGCCCCAGAGGAGGTCACACTGTGCTGCCCAGGAAATAAAAATGGGACTTTGCCTTAGGAAGGGTAGAAGAGGGAGGGGTATTCCAGGCAGGAAAGACATTCCAGGAGAGGAAAGATGATGTGTTTTTCGAAAAACTATCCAGAGTTATTCATCCTTTCAAAATGTATTTGTTGAGCACCTACTAGGTACCAGGCACATGTAGAGGGACTTAGGATACATCAGTAAACTCAACAGATAAGGATCCTGTCCCTGTGGCACTTATGTGCTGTCAACATATCATGGATGCTGCCCTTGCTTCAGCAAGAAGACTGAACAGCCATCTCTTCATGTCCTTTCATGTGGGCTGGGATGGCCCCCTCGTCCAAGATGGCTAGCTGTGGCGTGCTCTATATTTCCCTAGATTCCCCAAAGAAGAGAAAGGCCAACTTTGATCTAAGCTTTTCCTATCTGCAGAGAGCCAGAAAACAACCCAGAAGTCCTGGTAAGGGGCAAAGAAACACAAATCTTTCCCCTTTGGCTAATATGTTGGCCCAGGCTGATACAAGCACGGAACAGGCTCCAGTGGGAGGGAAGGCAATGGGGCTCCATCCCTCGCCAGTGGCTCAGAGGTCCAAACTTGGAGAGGGTGGGTATGAATCATGCAGGGAAGAGGACAGCATTTTAGTTTTCAGTAAATGACAAACTTTATTAGAGGGAAGGAAAGAAGCAGACACATCCGTTCCTTCCCATAGTTCCTCACGAGGCAGGCACAGCTCAGTGAAAGACGGGCGGAGGGAAGAACAAACACCCCTTTCCTAGAGATAATTGAAGTGGTCTGTACTATTTTATTAGGGGAAAAAAAATCTTCCCTCCCAACCGGCATCCTCAAAATTGTGTACTGAATATTTCCAAGGAAAAGTCACACTACACAATGTGAGTTTTAAAGATAATTATTTTTGTCATCTCTTCTGGAATCTGTGTTCTGGGATTTGATTCAAAACTTGAGTCCCAAAAAAAGAAAACTATGTCTACTGGCTTTTTCTCCCTGAACCCTGAACAGTTACACTCGATGCTCTTTGTTTTTAAAAAATCCTTATCCATCACACAGTAATCTCACCATTCATTCATTCAACAAATTTGTTTTTAGCCCCTGCTATTGTCAGGTACTGTTCTGGGCAAGGAAGTTATAGGATGGATGAGATAGATTTAACCCTTGTCCTGGCGGAGCTTAGTCTAGCTCATGACTTGTGTCTGTGATAAGGGTAAGGGAAGTGCGCTTGGGAGAAGAGGGAAGAGGTCTGGAGTACTTCATATCCAGAGTTTCCCATAGGACTGCCACATGGCAGAGGCTGGCACTAACTTCCTCCCTCAAGCTTGCAATTTGGTACACATTCCTACCCTATCAAGTTGGCAAAAAAAAAGCAATTTAAATGTTATTTTATCAGAGCCCATCCTGTGGGGGTCAGGAGACATGAGCACCTATGAGGGCAGCGGGTCCAGACCCACTCCTCCATTAAGATGGCCCTACGGCCTTGTTAGCTTAGCCCCTAGACCCAAGATCTGGATGGCCCGCCTTCATCATTTGTTAGCCATGTGACCTTGGACAAGTTACTTAACTCATAACACGTGACAATAAGTCTTATTCCTAATATCATGCCAATTTTACTCATGAGAATATTGAAGGGTGGAGAGGTTAATTTGCGTAAGGTGTGCCCAGTGGTATCCAGCATATAATAAGCTCTTCAGTGTTGGAAGATCACCTCTAGACACCTGGAAATCATTTGCTTAACAAATATTTACGAATGCCTACTCCACCTGGTACTGTGTGAGGCACCGTGGATGTAAAAGCAATGCACGGCTTTGCAAGGGGGATCCCTGTTCTCAGGCAGTTCATGTGATTCACCTGGAAACGTGAAATTACAAAAAGGGTAAGACTATTTTTAGTGAGTGGTTCATTTCCTGGGTTTGGTGATGTCTTCTAAGTGATGTTTCTTTACTATTCTGATTAGGGCTGTCATGACACCTGGCTCTGCAGCCAATGGAGGCCCCAGCCCCAGCGTCTGAGAATGGGAGTGACTCTCAAGTGCAGGGGAGACCTTCAGACAAACTCCCTTCCATACAACTGACAAATGTCATATCTCACTCCTAGGACCCTTGGGTCATAGAATCTGTGAACTACCCTCAATATGGCAAACCCAACTTTGCAAAGGAAGCAGGGCTGGAGGCAGGGGGTCTGCTGTCTATCCCCTTGATTGACAGAGCAGGTGCTTGGCAAATGTGTAATAAATGAAGGACAGTATTGAATTCCTATCTCTGAGCTCAAGATGATTTGAGAAAAAATGACTGGCAACATGGAATACTAGATATCAGGAAACAGGATTAGGAAAAGAGCGGGACATCTTTAAATATAGCTTTTGGGCACTGAATCCTGCCAGCTACTGTCCCCACCTCTAATATGGATGCACATTATAATTAAGAGACGTCAGATTTTGAGCACTTTGCATGAGCCAGACATTCCTCATACTTCACCTAACTTAATCCAATTTAAAACATCGTCTAATATATACACTACCAAACATAAAATAGATAGCTAGTGGGAAGCAGCCATATAGCACAAGGAGATCAGCTCGGTGCTTTGTGACCACCTAGAGGGTTGGGATAGGGAGGGTGGGAGGGAGGGAGAGGCAAGAGGGAAGAGATATGGGAACATATGTATATGTATAACTGATTCACTTTGTTATAAAGCAGAAACTAACACACCATTGTAAAGCAATTATACTCCAATAAAGATGTTAAAAAAAATCATCTAATGTAATTCTCACCCTCCCCCACCCCATAAACACACAGACATTATCACCTCCATTTTACAGATGAAGGAACCAAGACTGACAGCAGTTAGATAACTTGCCTGACGTCTCAGAGCTAAAGTGTGAGCTCAGTCTAGGCTGGCTTGATTGTACAGTCCAAGCTCTTAGCCACCACCTGATACCGCCGAGGCACCAGAAACAAAGTGAAGGTGAATGACAAGCTTGTAGGAAAGCAGTCACAGAAAGGGAGACCAGGTTTTCAAGAGGCAAGGATTGAGCTGTAAGGGAAGCCACACAGCTGAAATGAGGAGGCGTCTTAAGCAGCCGGGGCTGGTGTTTGAGTGAAAGGAAAATGAGAAGGCATCATTGCAGAGGCCCTAGTCAAACATCTGATCAACCAGCAAGGTCTGACGTAGCATTTCTCTTTGCCCAGGGCTGTGCTGGGCCCTGCAGAAAAGCTGTCCCCCAGGGCCTGTCCTCAGAGGCCTGCACACCTTACAAAACAGTTGAGAAGAGGGCTCAGAGCAGGAGCTGGAAGACCTGGGCTCTCGTTTTACCTCTGTCTCTACTTGCTGCACAAGCCCAAGGAGGTACTTCCCACAAGCCCCCAGACCCTTTGGCTTTGAAGGTCAGTGGGGCTTAATTTCTGGAGCCCGACAGGACTGGGGGAAATAGTCTTCACTCTTAAAGGACTCGCGCAAAATCTCACATGCACCGGGACCAGGGCAAAAACAGTAATTTGTTTGTTTGTTTTTGCGGTACGCGGGCCTCTCGCTGTTGTGGCCTCTCCCGTTGCGGAGCACAGGCTCCGGACGCGCAGGCTCAGTGGCCATGGCTCACGGGCCCAGCCGCTCCGCGGCATGTGGGATCCTCCCGGACCAGGGCACGAACCCGCATGCCCTGCATCGGCAGGCGGACTCTCAACCACTGCGCCACCAGGGAAGCCCCCAAAGCAGTAATTTGACAGGAGCCTGAGTCAGACCTACCTGCTGGTCTTGGAGAGCCTCCGGGAGAGGCGGGCGCGGCTGTGGTTCACCCTGGGGGCGTAGGCACTGGTGTCAGACATGTTGGGGACCGTTCACCTGCGTGAACACTGCTGCCGCTGGTGGCTGGTATCTTGGCTCCCTGGCACCAAGGCCTAGCACCACCGAACAGCTTGCAGGCACCAGTGCTGGGACACCTCAGGCCAAACAATTAAGTGCCTGAGGACATAGCCCCACCCACCAGCAAACAGGCTAAAAACTAAAGGGCCCACAGCTGCCTCTGGACTCGCCCCTCCACCTGGGCCCAGCCCACCAGAGAGCCAAGACCCAGCTCCACCCAGCAGCGGCCGGACACCCGCCCCTCCCGCCAGGAAGCCTGCACAAGCCTCTAGGCCAGCCTCACCCACCAGGGGGCCAGACTCCAGAAACAAGAAAAATAAGATCCGCAACCCAGGCCAGAGCTACCCTGGGACAAGCTGGGCTCTGGCCCTACCCACTAGCAGGCCAACACGACCTTCGGGACACCCCGGGCCCTATACCCAACTGTGACAAGAACCCTCCCGCCCCACACCTGGCAGTGATCTGACACCAGCTCTGGGACCCCTGGGCCCTGCAGCCAGACTCCAGGACCCAGCTCTGCCTGCCAGTAGTCCGGTACTAACCCCAGGACCTGGTTTCACCTGCCAGTGGGTGGGCAACAGCCCCAGAGTCTTCGGGACCCTAAGTCTGCCCACCAGTGAGCGAGCACTAGCCCCGGGGCCCCCTAGGATCCAGCAACCAGCCACCCTGTGACCAGGCACCACTGCAGCAGCCAGCAGCCTCCGCACAAGGCAGGACCTGACGACCAACCAAACTAGGGGCCAACCAAGCCAACAAGACCAACCACATAGCTTGCCATAAGAGAAGGACCCATGCAGCCCTCTTAGGAGGAACCCCTAGAGCACACAGCTTGGGTGATGAGAGGGGAGTGCACTGCTATGATGCATAGGATGCCTCCTACGGAGGACCACTTCTCCAAGGTCGAGAAACGTAACTAACCTACCACACAGATGAAAATACAAATAGCAACTTAGACAAAATGAGGTGGCACAGGAACATGTTCCAGATGAAGGAACAAGATGAAACCCCAGAGAAAGAACTAAGTGAAGTGGAGATAGGCAATCTACCTGAGAAAGAGTTCACAGTAATGATTGTAAAGATGATCAAAGAACTCAAGAGGAGAATGGATGCACACAGTGAGAAGTTAGAGGTTTTCAACAAAGAGTTAGAAAATATAAAGAACAACCAAGAAGGTACTTTGCCTCTGTGCCTTGGTTTCCTTATGAGCAAAAGGAAGGGTCTCAACATTCTATAACACTGTGACTCTATTACTAATATGAATGAAACTTCAGTAAATAAAAAAAAAATACATCACTTATAGAATTCAATACCTAAATTGGATCATTTCCCACAGCCTTCTCCCCAATACCTTCAACAGCTTCCAAAATAATCCAAGATTCTGCTGAAAGTCCTGCTAACACCAGAAGGACTAATATCAAAAAAGCTTATCCCTTTCCCTGGTGCCACGTCCACAAGACCTTCCTGCCAAACAAAGGAACCATGGAGTATATAATTTTAATACAAGAATCACAGTAATGATCATAACAATGATTGCAGGCTTATTATGATCTGGTTTTGTTCTGAATGCATTACATCCATTAATTCATTAATCCTTTAGTGAGTGCAGTGACAGGATTCCACCACTGTCTCATTCAAGAGCTCCCCACACCATATATACATATTTTAATATCTTTATTGGAGTATAATTGCTTTACAATGGTGTGTTAGTTTCTGCTGTACAATAAAGTGAATCAGCCATATGTATACATATATCCCCATATCGCCTCCCTCTTGACCCTCCCTCCCACCCTCCCTATCCCACCCCTCTAGGTGGTCACAAAGCATCGAGCTGATCTCCCTGTGCTATAGAGCAGCTTCCCACTAGCCATCCATTTTACATTTGGTAGTGTATATATGTCAATGTTACTCTCTCACTTTGTCCCAGCTTCCTCTGCCCTCGCCGTGTCCTCAGTTCTGTTCTCTACAACTGCGTCTTTATTCCTGCCCTACCCCTAGGTTCATCAGAACCATTTTTTTAGATCCCATATACGTGTGTTAGCATACGGTATTTGTTTTTCTCTTTCTGACTTACTTCACTCTGTATGACAGACTCTAGGTCCATCCACCTCACTACAAATAACTCAATTTTGTTTCTTTTTATGGCTGAGTAATATTCCATTGTATATACGTGCCACATCTTCTTTATCCATTCATCTGACGATGGACACTTAGGTTGCTTCCATGTCCTGGCTATTGTAAATAGTGCTGCAATGAACACCCACACCGTATTTGTAAAGGTGCGATCTGGAGTTGCCAGCACACCCTGCCTCATTATATTCCTTGTCCACCATGCCCCAGTCACTATCCCAACCTCTTGCTTCTCTTAGTCCTATTAGGATGCTGAGTCTGGGGTAGAGTAAAAGGTGTAGGGATGAGGGCTTTGACTATCCCTTCTCTTGCTTAAAAAATTATTTGTCCTTCTTCCTAATGGAGAACTAAAAGTTTTCCCTTGAAAATGAATTATAGCACCATCTTTATAACAAAAGAAACACTTTGCACCAGTCATACTATCTACCAATTCACAGGCACTGGAAAAAGAGTATATATGGAAAAAACTGGTTCTTGGTAAGAACATGTCTTAATTTTCAGAGAGGCAATTCTTGGCCAAAAGTAGAAATGGGGGTACTTCTGTGTCAGTAAGTGACCCCACTGAACTCACAGCAATCATGCCATATGGAGAGTTTCAGTATGGCTCCTTCTGCAACATTTACCTCTTGGCATATTGTTTCTGGAATGCAGCTTGTTCTCAAAGAAAGAAAACTAGTTTTGGAGTCTTCACAGCTAGGTTCTTCCCCCTGCTGGGACCCTTTGTCCACAACCTACTTGAGCTCTTGACTTCCTGTCCTAGGTCAGGAGGTAACTAAGAGCTCAAACTTGACATTCAGAGAACACACTGGCTCTGGATATGAGGTTTGCTTCTGGTTACCTCACTCCGGAGGCCAAATGCCCAGTGCTAACGACTAGGTCTTACTTTAATACCACGTTCTTTTGGAACTGTGGCTATGTTCTAATTTTGCTGGAGTGTCCTATTCCTGATTCTTGTGGCTGTTCTCCACTCAGGGGGGTCTACTTTCCTGTGGTTTTTCCTTTACTTCCCATTAGCAAACTCCACCTGTTTACCTGCAGGAATATACAAACTCTTTCCTGGACCATCTTGGACACTATGCTGTTGGGATGCTCTGTTTCACCACCTGCCTGGACTTCCCACACTGGAAGGGGAGACCATCAAGTTAGAGGTCAAGGGCTTACCCACCTGCTCCATCTTACTGCCTTGAGCACTACAGGGGATTAAATGAGGAGCAAGGACAAAAGATAGGAAAACTTACCACTGAAATTAACGTGGACTAGAATCTGAGTCTAAGGAAGAGGCAAATGTAGGAAGAAGAGATTTTATAGCCGCTACAACAAAGAAGGACAGTGAAAACCTTAATTAATTTTGCTATTCTACAGTACAGACAAAATTCTAAATGCACAGGTTATAAAATGAAAAGGCTAAGATACTGCAATAGGTAAGGTAAGGTAAGATTCAGGCAGGATGTTTTGGGGCACTAGACCTAAGCACAAAAAGAAAAACTCTTAGGCTGGAAATAAACGAAATTACTTCGTATTCATAATTTGTAGCTAAGAAAATACATCTGTGCTATTCCGTCATTCAACAAAACTTTATAAAACACCTACAGTATATGAAGCCCTCTCTCAGGTTTTCTACTCAAATAAAACATAGATTTGTATAAAGATAATATAGAATAGTCCAATCAGAGACAAAGTACAACTGGGGAGTGACAGAGAATGGTGTACAAACAGTAAGGTATTAGAAATCTTAAAAATTCACTCTCTCTGCATTTATGAGGCACGTGTTGGTTTATTCAGTGGCAGTTGCTTCCAGAACAGAAAAAAAAAAAAAAAAAAAAAAAACAGGTTCACTGTAATATCCATTGCACTCATTTTTTTCAAAGCCACGTTCTTGATGGATCCTTCATGTACCAAGTTACAGAAATTAAAATGCGTATTTCTGCTGAAACGGAAAGCTCCTGATTGGTAAGTTGGTGCTGGCTTGCCTCTGATTTTAGTGAATGTCACATTCTTACTGTTTCAAGTTCTGACAGGCTCAGGCCTGGCTCAATCTGGAGAAATAAGGAGATTCAGTGCTGGGGATCTAAGACTGCTGTAGCCATAAACCAAGACGCTTCATACAGAGAGTTACAACTGGGAACAGATGGTGAGTATTTCACTAGGTAGGGTGCGGCCCCACCACAGTCATTCTGTGCTCTCATTTCTGGCGGTGAAAACCTGGACCGGACTCTAATGGCTGGCTAATGAGTGTGATTAAAACCTGGTAATGACTCATCCTGGGAGAAAATGTTCAACCCCACAGAATACATTCTGCTTTATTATCTGTGAACTTCTCACTGATGGGGACTGGAGATTGACGGCCTTCCATTACATGGAGGATGAGAGGTTTGCTGGAAGTGGAAGGTGCCTTCAAGTTGTCACGGCTTGTGATGCTCATCGTTAGACAGGAGGGCCCCTCCCAGGGATGTGCAAAGGAGCACCCTTTTCTCCTCCTGAAAGTACCAGCCTGTGATCTGGCAAAAAGAGGAGTGGCTGAGTCTAAGCAGAAATGCGTTGTTTTCTGCGTAGATTTGATTAACACTGTGCTGTCGAGACTTTACGGTCAGGCCAGATTATATTACAGTCATGACAAGTAGTTAATGAATTTACATTGACTAATCCATACAATGCAAAAGATTTTTCTGTCAGGATTAATATCCAAAATGTTCAGGACACTGTCTGATGTATGCCTCTGTTCCTTGCACCAATGTGACCCATGGCTGCTGTTTCATGTCCCATGATCAGAGCTAAATGACAGATGGGAGCTGGACACTGGGATTCAGGATTGTCTGGAGAATTTTGTGAACAAATGCCAAAGATGATCTTAGTCCTCTCTGATTAGGCATCTGATATCTTGCTTTCTCCTCCTCCACGAGCCCGGGCAAGCACCTTGGAGGACCCTCACAGGACCCATGGAGTCTCTGGAAAGGGCGGTATATGTTTCTTACTCTTAGCTGGCTCCCTACTGCTTGCTCTGACCCTTTGTTTCCTCAGCTGTGTCTACTCAGCATGATTCTGACCTCTTGTCATGTTTTGCCTTTAGGTACCGGTCATCCCACTATACCAAACATGACCTCACCAGCCCCTCTAACCTTCCTCAATTTGAGCCATAGCAGCTTTCCACGAATTTGAGGCTTGTTGATGGCCATCACTTGATGCTCGTGGAAAGCCACTGTTATCCTCATCTGGATGGTAAATACCAAACTCTAGTGGGCATGAGAATCTACTGGAGGACACATCAAGCATGCAATTCACCGCCCTATCCCTTAGGCCTGCATTGAGTCCCATGAATCTGCTTGTATATGAATCAAGGAGCGAAAGCGATTCTTTCTGCACATTCGACAGAAGGTGTTCATGGTCCACGTTTCCAGAATCAAGGCTGCCGCTTGTCAGGTCGTCTCCAGCAGGTCCCTGTTCCTTGGCAGTAGTGTCTGCACTAACAGATTTATTGACAGGGTGATGTGGGCAGATGCAGTCACAGTGGGATCAACACTCTGAGAATAGACTCCTCTCAGACCATAAAAAATTCTGATCTTTTCTACAGCTTGATCTAAGCCTATGGAAATCAAAAGCTTTGGCCCCCACTGGATATCTTTACTCTCAAATTCTGGTTATTAAAGGTGGTAAAAATGTATTATATTGACTAAATGAAAGCCCCTTCTGGAAAGAATATCTGGGGGGAGACCCCAGTGGGAAATTGACAGGGGAGAGAATAAGGGGAAGGGCTAATGGTCCTAGTGGCTGCAGCCTCCATGTGGTCATTTTAAACCCAATTAGCTGTAAGTCCAAGGCACACATGAAATTTACACAGGTCCAAGAAGTTTGGTTTTTACTCTATACAAATGGAAACTGGAGTAAGAGTAAGAGAATTATTGCTGTAGATTGGGGATCATGATGGGTAGCTTGAATTAGGCTTATCAAGAGTCATAATTCTATGACATGTTAGGAGAGGTACTAACCTCTACTGAGGACCTGATAGGTGCTTTACAAGCATCACTGCTTTTACTTTTTTTATAAGAATGCTGTGTGGTGAACAAAACTGTTACCATTGCCCCGTTGAGGAAATTCAGGTTCAGAGAATCTAAGTAGTCTGCTCGAGATCACCCATGTAGCACTGGCAGAATCAGGATTCAAACTCAGGTGAGTCTGACCATCCCACTGTACAACATTATGTCTTAAAGATACTGAAGATGTTAATCTGACCCAAAGCTGTGGACACTTTCTGTCTGAAAGTCAGTGTTGCCACTTTTTTTTTTTTTTTTGCGGTACGTGGGCCTCTCACTGTTGTGGCCTTTCCCGTTGCGGAGCACAGGCTCCGGACGCGCAGGCTCAGCGGCCATGGCTCACGGGCTTAGTTGCTCCACGGCATGCGGGATCTTCCTGGACCGGGGCATGAACCCGTGTCCCCTGAATCGGCAGGCGGACTCTCAACCACTGTGCCACCAGGGAAGCCCAGTGTTGCCACTTTTAACTCTCGCCTTTGTGTCTTCTCTTCTCGGAATGGCACGGTATTTGTCATGCCTCAGCTGGCTCCTCATGCTTGGCTATTGAGATGTGTCAGACAAGTATATTGTCATTACATTAGGTGATTATCAAAGACCAAGGTCTTCAGTGTTTTCTTCCAAGGAAATCTCAGCCCTGTAACTACATAATCACGTATATATTTATTATTAGAACCTCTAAAGGTTGGGTGGAGCCTGTGCTGTTTTCCTCTCACATCATCGTATTTGCATCTCAGTTCAAACACCTCCTCCTCCATGAAGCCTTCTTGATTTTTATAATTGAAATCTGCTCTTTGGCCTTTGTACATCATCATGTTCTGTCATTGCAATTGCCCGGGTCCATATCCATCGCCCCTCTCCACACTGTACATGCCTAGAGGAAAAGAACTGAGTTTTGCTCATTTTTGTTCAAAGCCAATGTTAGGTAAATGTTGATTGAGTTCACAAATGGGGAATATAACTAAGTGGATTATTTCCCCAAGGCCTCATGCTTAATATGGGCCACAAAACCTTGGTCTTCCAGATTCTGAGAATTCAAATAATCGCAAACATGCCTTGTGAGGGTTGATCAAGAGCCCAGTGTTGGCAGAAATGCCAATGAGTAAGTCAGCGTCTTGGCCCCAGGCGACATCAGTCTTACCCAGCCTGGACCCAAAAGGACAGATCTGGGCAGCTGCAAAGTTGAATTCCCTTCTTATTTCTCTCTCCCCACAAGAGGCCCATTGTTGTTCAGTGAAACTAGTCAGTAGGCATCTTTTCTCTTATTTCACGCCAAGTCAGTGACCCTGTGCCAGTCCTTCCACAGAAGGGGCCTGACCCACTGCAGCATTCCCACCCTGTCTTCTCTGAATTGCTCCCAACGGTCTCAATGGCATTTTCCACTTTCCAGGGTCTGAGCCATGGCCTGGAAGAGCCTCCAGGTTCATGTCAAAGGACTGTCCCAACTTGTGAGTCCCAGCCGTGGGGCTGGAGCACCACTGGGCTTCCAGGAAGGCTCATAAAGGAGCCACTTGTAACGTTCGCACCCCCTCGGAACACATTCCTTATGTCCCAGTTGGTTTTGGCTGAGGGGATGGTTGGCCAAGAACAAGGAGGCAGACACATTCCCAAAATCCAGCCCATGTGACCAGGGCACTGCAGGGAACTGGGTGGGGGAACCTCCCTTAAAGGCCTCCCCAAGGCAACTTTCTCAAGCTCCTTGGCATCCCTGGCACAGTCACTCTTTAATGTCATTTTATTTTGACATTTTCTGATGTTTGTTTGCATGCTTGGGGCTGTTTCTCCCTGCTGTGAAAACTCCTTCTTGGAGCCAGGTTTTAGATTCTTTTTAGAGTGAAGAAATCGCGGTGCTCCTTCAAGCAGAGCTGTTGAAAGGTCTTGCTTATCCAGTGAGTACCTTCTATGAGAGGAGAAAAGCATATCAAAACACGATTTTTTTCTTTAGGCTTGGGGTGGCTGGAGAAAATGCTAGTTCTGGGTCTAACTTTGGAATCAGCCTTTCTACATTTACTCATTTGGCTTGAAGTTATTAAACACTTATCTTTATATTTGGCATTGCACTAGGTACCAAGGTGCTAGAAAGGAAAGTGAAGTTCTTACTCTTTGGGAGAGTCCAGACAAATTGCAGAAGCAAAATCTTCACCCTAGAAACATCAGGAGCATAACTGCCAAGCAATGAAGGTTACTCTACACATGAGTTCCTTATGTGGAATCCAGGAATTCCAGGGTCCATAAAGGAGATTCTGTATGTAAGAGTGCATATGTATGTGTGAGATATCTACATGCACAGAAATGCACACATATATGCCTTTTTTTCTGGGGATAACAATCCATAGCTTACAGAACATC
This sequence comes from Mesoplodon bidens, assembly GCF_964165515.1. Lineage (NCBI taxonomy): Eukaryota > Metazoa > Chordata > Mammalia > Artiodactyla > Ziphiidae > Mesoplodon > Mesoplodon bidens. Next base: position 165,924,751 of record NC_138176.1, read on the forward strand.
TCCAAAGGTCCCCAAAATAAATTCCACATGTTAGAAATAACATACCCTCTTGTATGTATGTTGAGCTCCATTCCCACATCTGGCTCTCCAGGTTAACCTATGCCAAAGTAAACAAATTCATCTTGTCTTTTTTCTTATTTTTTACTCACCACCTTAGATTCTGACCCAGAGGTTGTATGTACCAAACTGCACTTGCTCAAGCCTTATCAATCTGTATTTTTAAAAGGCAAATATTTAAGTGTGAAAAGACAATCTCTTGCTTTTAGGATATGGTTTTGTTAATAAGCATTTTTCCCTTCCCTCCCCCAAAAAAAAACACCAAAAAACTGCAGTATCACTGGTAAAGTCTCTCTTTCCTGCCTTGCCCAGATTATGAAAATAGCATTTTATTTCAAATTAGATAATACATAATATACTACCTGTGCAACTGTGATGGTATTCAGTCACAGATGACCATGACTGTATCTTTTTTTTTTTAGATGTTGGGGGTAGGAGTTTTATTAATTTCTTTATTTATTTTTGCTGTGTTGGGTCTTCGTTTCTGTGCGAGGGCTTTCTCTAGTTGTGGCAAGCGGGGGCCACTCTTCATCGCAGTGCGCGGGCCTCTCACTGTCGTGGCCTCTCTTGTTGTGGAGCACAGGCTCCAGACGCGCAGGCTCAGTAGTTGTGGCTCACGGGTCTAGTTGCTCCGCAGCATGTGGGATCTTCCCAGCCCAGGGCTCAAACCCGTGTCCTCTGCATTAGCAGGCAGATTCTCAACCACTGCGCCACCAGGGAAGCCCCCACCATGACTGTATCTTAACTGAGTCCTTTGCCTAGAGAGAATGTGAGTTCCCCAAAGGAGGGAAAGAGTTATGTATGTCTTTAGCATCCAAAATTTCTGGTTTGAAGAGAGCCAATATTCAGTGTATTCATCATAACTCCCTGGTCTTCCAACCTCCCCTAGCCATCTCTGGTGACAAGGCATGTAATAACTTTGAAGACCTCTATGCTGGTCCAGGATGCTGTAGTACAGAATCACAACGTTAATGACACTTCCTGGAATTATGCAACATGGTGGCCCTGATATGGCTATGAGAATGTTCTTCCTTATCCCACCTTGCTAGGTCCTCACATCCTGGACCTGGGTTCTGCTGTCTAGGACCATCTAGAACAGGTTGGATCTATCTTATGAAGGGATTCCTTCTAGCAAAAGAAGTTTCAGCTTGCAGTCTAGCACCAAGGAGAACTGAGTGAGCAAATCAGCAAGAGAAAGAGGATGATTCTAGTTGATCCTGCGCTGAATCATAGAGAGACCATGGAGAATGGCCCTAATCAGAGGGACCCAGAGCTTGTCAGGTAAGCTCACAGCTGCTGGGAAACCACTCTTAGTTCTTTTCTTTTGACCTCTGGTCTCTCGTGGCTAGCTGTATGGCTGGTTAGCTTAGTAGTTAGAGTACAGCACCAATAAAACAATGGTCACAAAGGTAATCCCTCCTCAGATGTACCTATTATTGTTATTCTTTTCCCTGGCCACAAGCTGCTCTCTTTATTACCAGACAGATTTCTGTTTCTCTCTGTAACACACAGGCACGTACTTTCTACTCTCAGAAGTTTCTATAAAAGAGAAGAAGAGCTACTGAAAACAGAAGCAGAGGACCTATAATTTGAAAGGAAAGCTAGAAGTCATTCCGTCTCGTCTCCGATCTGATCCCCCAGGTCCACCTACAATGTCTTTGACCTGTATTTTCCCAGCCTGATGACAATAATAACGACTCCTACAGCTATTATGATTGTGATTTATTGAACTCCTACGGCACATGCATTATCTCATTTAATCTTCCCGACAACCCTATGAGATGGCTACAGCTAATGTACACATTTTACAGGTAGAGGAGTAAGAGCTAAGAAGAGTTAGGTAAAATCCCCAGGGTCATGTAGCTTTTAAGTGGCACAGGCCAAATTTTAACCCAAGTCTGTCTGACTCCAAAGAGTCCAACTCTCAGTCACTGTTCTGTCCTATACTATTTTTGCCCACCTCCAGTGAAAGGGGCTCATTCTCTTTCAATGGTGCTTTTAGAAAGTTCTTTCTCATACAAATTTACTTCCTCATTTATTCATTCCTCCATTCAACAAACATATTGGGTTCTCTGTTCCAAGTACTGAACTGTATGTTTCTATAAACACAGGTCTTCCAGATCTGCTACCTGGGGTCATGCAACAACTCTATTTCCTTCAGATAACTGAACCTGAGTTTGTTCTTCTTTAATGAAAATGTCCCCAGTTCCTTCAAAGCCCTTCATGTAGGATGGTTTCCATCGCTTTCCTCTTATGAGTCCCCTCTTCTGCATATACTTCATCTCCTTAGCAGCCAGCAGGTGAACTTAGAACCTGCACTGATGCCTGTCAAAGCAGGACCGTCACCTTTCTCAAGGAAGCTCTCTTATGACAGGGACTCTGGTGCATCATTTTCAAACAGCTGCCTAGTTTTGCAACAAACAAAAATGTCTAATAAGGAGAATTTACTATATACCAGCTACTGTTTAAAGCATTTCACACAACTTAACTAATTTCACCTTCACACCACCCCTATGAGATACATACAATTATTGCTCCCAATTCACAGACGAAGAAACTAAGGATCTGAGAGATGGAAGAACTTGCCCAAAGGCATGTGGATAATTGAACCCCATTCCAGAGGCCACACTTTACCTCTCACAGTGTTTTTTTTTTTTTTTTTTTATCAGCTCAGGAAGGGTAGTTCCAAGGACTGTTTTCTACCAGCCAAGGCCAATCCCTTCTCAGCACAGTTCCTTCTGAGAAGCTTCCCTTTCCTTCCTGGGTCCACCAAATAGGCTGCCAGAGCTCGTGACAGACATTCCCCAGCTCATCAGCCCTTAGCCCCTGCCTCTCTGTGCTTCATAGTCAAAACCCTCACAAAGCCAATCTCTGCATCCCAAACCCAGGTTTCTCCCCTGCTTCTAAAGGCACGGTGCACCTTATCCTCCAACTGTGTCTCCATTTTTCTTCCCCTAAATCCTCCACTGAGGAGGAAAAATGCACAAATACTCCTCTTTTAATCACTCAGCTGCACAAGGGTAACTGGGCATACTTATCAACCATTAAGCTCCTAAAAATACATATTTCTGCAAACAACAGATATTTTTAAAAGCTAAACCACTTATTTTTTAGTATCTGCCACAAGTCCTTTTCAATAACGATCAGTTAACATGTACCATTCCTGTCATTCTTTACAGGAAAATGCTTTTTGAACCTCCTATTATATATGGGCAGAATTTTCTCCCCAAAGAGAAAAACTACACAAACTTAACAGCTCCTTTATTCATAATTTAATGATGATTCTTTTTCCTGAACATGTAAAATTTATGTTTGCGCATTAATTCTGTAATTAATGGTTATCAAATACATCAAACATGTAAAGTGCTGCATAAGCACTTAAATAAAATAAAAACAAAAAAGTGATGATAATTAATTGTTCATCCCAAAGGCTAGACGGTATTAGAGTTCACAGGGACTATCAATTAATATTCCTATTGTTAGTAATAAGCTCAGCTTTTTATGTAAAATAGAACACGTTAACATTTCCTGATTAAACACTGGGTCAAAAGAAAAAAATTTCCTTAAAAATATTTTCATCATATACAGCTGCTGTGGGAAAACAGCTTTCAAATTCTGCATTTTAATCGTTGGTTGAATTCGGCTTCGTTATAAATTTTTGACTCCGAATTATACCATTATAATACCACAATTTTCAAGTTCCTATTCCTCCCCAGGGAATCCAGAAAATACTGCAAAACCCAAGGAGAGTGATCTTAGTTACAAATATAGGTTCATTTGTGTTTTAAATGGCTAATATGCAATAAGGCGTGTACTGTGTGGAAAGAACTGTTCCCAGGGCTTTGCACGTATTCTTTTTGCTCATTTGACAAAGTTGTTGAGTACCCACTGTGTGCTAGACACTGTGTGGGTGCTAGAAATACAACAGGGAATAAAAGCAGGTACAGGTTCAACCCTCCATGGTGTTCACCATCCAGAGAAGGATGCAGACATAAAATAAGAATTGAAAACATGATGAGTGCTAAAAGGAGCAAATGTTTCTAGCTTGAGGTCTGGTTTTGTAGACTAAGGCAATTGCTGCTATAAGATGTAAGCAACTGAATATTGTCATGTAGCCTTTCTTACTCTGTTTTCCTAAGTCAGTTTATTGAGATTCCCTGCTTTTTAAAATGAAATCTTCATAAACAATCCATCTGTTTTGACTTAATTAACCAAGGAGAGATGAATAAATCAAATTGATATTATTTTACTTACTTTACTCAGAGGGTTGATTCACTGAAAACAGACAAACTGAGGTATGTTTATGGGGAGCTACTGATTCACTAGTTATTCTTAGAGTTCACTGGAATTGCTCAAGCTTCCTTTGTCAACTGCACAATCATGTCAACTGCATGATTGGCGGGTCACTGGGCCTGCCCACATTTTCCTTGGCTGGCGGGAGATGGGGGGACCTCTGCCTATAGAGCCGTGTTTCTTAAGAACTAGCTCTGGTACCTATCCTGCAGGCCAAACTGCCTTTCACTGCTTATGTCCTCTCTAGAAGCAGTAAGCCATTAAGGAGAAACAATCTTATTTTGAAAAGTGAAATATAATTTCCTGCTACTATGCTAATGAAGCAATAAAGTTGGAATTCATAAAGTACTGGATGTAATGAAAATACTGCCAAGATAGAATGTCAGTGTGGTACATTCTAGAATAGCCACCCACACAGAGCTCTTTATTCTGTACATACTTTGGCATTGGATCTTATACTTTTTGATCTCAAGACTTTTAACCCTTTGATAGAAAACCTCCTGTTCTCAATAGATTAGCACATCTCAAACGTGGAGCACCCTCCTAGACTCACTTGTGTGCCAGTGTCCTTCTCTCCACAGCAGAAATACAGAGCCACCCCTTAGTCAGTCATCTCAACCCCCTTGGCCAGGAATTTTAATTTGAGGTCCATGAATAGACTTCAAGGGATTAATAAATCCCAGAGACATAAGTATATTTTACATACCACAGAATTGTCTTGGAGAGGTTGTATTCTTTTATATTTCACCCAAAATTGTCTATCAATTTTTCAAACATGTCTTAAAAAGCATTGCCTTATTAAAGAGACTGTCTCTCCCCCACTGAACATTCCTGCCTCCTTTGTTGCAGATTAAGTGACCATATGTGGGTGGGTTTATTTCTGGGCATTCTATTCTCTTCCATTGATCTATATGTCTGTTTTTTTGTGTGCCAGTACCATAGTGTTTTAATTACTATAGCTTTTTAGTATAGTTTGAAGTCCAGGAGCATGATACCTCCAGCCTTGCTCTTCTTTCTCAAGATTTTCTTTGGTTATTTACCCAAAGAAAATGAAAACACTAATTTGAAAAGGTAATATGCACCCCAATGTTCACTGCATCATTATTTACAATCAAGATATGGACCCAACCTAAGATATGTGCCCTTCAACAGATGAAGTAGATAAAGAAGATGTGAGATACACACACACACACACACACAATGGAATGTTACTTAGCCATAAAAAAGAATGAAATTTTGCTATTTGCGACAACATGGTTGGACCTGGAGGGTACTATGCTAAGTGAACTAAGTCAAAGTCAGACAGAAAAAGACAAATACTATATGCTTTCACGTATATGTGGAACCAAAAACCAAAACAAACAAACAAATATAACTAAATTGAAACAGACTCACAGATTCAGAAACAAACCAGAAGGGAGGGGGGTGAGGGATGGGCTAAATAAGTGAAGGGACTTAAGAGGTACAGACTACAAGTTATATTAAAAATAAGTCACTGGGCTGTAATGTACAGAATAGGGAATAAAGTGAATAATATATTAACTTCATATGGTGCATAATCTATAAAAATAACAAATCACTACTTTGTACACCTGAAACTAATGTAATGTTGTAAGTCAACTATACTTCAATAAACAAACAATAAATGCATAACTAAGTGAAAATAAAAAGCACTGCCCTTTCCAGGCTCCTGTGGTAGATTCCATTAATGACTCAAGTTCTTCACCTTCCTCTGTCCATCCACCTTTCGATCATGGGATTGTGTAATTCTTGCTGCTAAAGAAGTGGAATCTATGTTCCTACTCCTTGAATCTGGGCTCAGCCCTGTGACTTGCTTTCAACAGTAGAATTAGGAATTTAGTGTGTCAGTTCCAAGTTTGGGCCTTAAGAGATGTTGTGTGTTTCTGCTTGGTCTCTTTGGCTTCTGCCATCACTATAGGAAAGATATGCCTGGGCCAGCCTACTGGTCCTGAGAAGAGGATGAGGAATCCTGAGGTGCCATAACCAATGTGCCTCAACTAAGCTCACCTCAGGACAAAGCCCCCAGACAACTCTCAGACACATGTGCAAGCCCAGCTGAGATGAAGCAAACCTAGTCTTCGTCAGGAACACCCAGCTGACCCACAGATATGTACGCTATAATAATAAATGATTGTTGTTTTAAGACACTGAGTTTGGGATAGTTTGTTACACAGCAGCAGCTAACTGAGCCAACTCTCAATACTTAAGGAGAGATTCCTGGCCTGCTCTAAAATCTCTGGAATGATCCTTGGGATCTGATACTCTTACCAATGCAGACATGGTCTCAAGTCCAATCTTTGATAACTTTTCTGTATGATTGTCCCCTGCACACAAGGCTTGGGGAATAAGGCCACAGATCCTTCCTCCAGAATTTTTCTGTAAGTGTCCTGTGGTGAGTTCAACTGACCCGCTTTGCCCCATGTCCTATGATCACTGTTCATAAATGACTGTAGGCAGGATTCATGGGAAGTGAAGCCTTCTATTCACTCAGGTTAATGTCAGGAAAGGACATCAGCAGAATGAAAGTGAGATGATAATAGAATATAAGTGCTTTTGAGTTGCCAAGGCCAAAAAGAGGGGAAGGCACACTGGCTGTGGTTAAAAGGAGAGCAAATGCTCTGATATCTATTCATTTGCTGTTTTAATTCTCCTTAGGATCTTCCATTATATTATACGCAAACTCTCTTTGGCAACATGGTCCTTTGGACACAGTTCATCATGTAACTCTTTCATCTACAGGGTCTATTTTTCTCTCCCTTTCTAAAGCAGAAATATGAGAGGGAGGAGGGTCAGCTCAACTTCCCATTGTCCACTGACTTTCCGACATAGCCCACAGACTATATTCCAACCTAAACAAAGACTTCAGTGCATCCAAAACACCCAGTCACACTTCCTTCCCTGCCACCACCCCCCACCCCAGTACTTCCTATATCGTGGCTAATGTGACCTTGAACAAGTTCCATCATCTTTCTGAGCCTGGGTTTCCATGTTTGCAAACTAGGGAACTGGATCACTAAATGACCTTTACAGCTTGTAATCAGAAGTTTCTCTGATTAGTCTTATCTACTCAACCAGATTCAAAGAAACATCAATTTTTAACTTTGGCAGGAATGTTCAAAATGATCCAGTCCCAACACTTTAAGAAAAAGAACCCCAGACAAATAAAATGAGTGGCCTGGGTCCACCCAGCAAGTTCACAGCAGAGCTAAGATGAGAACCTCTTTCTTTTTCAACATTGTCTCTCATTTAACTTCCTTGAGGACAGGATAATTTCAAATTCCTCTTTGTCTTCTTCCATTACACAGTCCAAGAATTGTAACCAACACACAATAAATCTCAATAGATATCTGTTGACTTCAATTGGGAATGAGTAAGCATTGGTTACACGACCAAGAACCAAATTTCTGAGTTTGTTCAGAAGAGAACATGACTGCCATGTTCCCTGGAGGTCTTCTGCTCTCACGTCGGGGAGAAGGATGATTGTGTCTAACTAGTTTCTTTAGTTACTTGTTGATCAAAGAGTCAAAACACCTCCTTATCCAGCACTAGGCTGACATCACTGGGTCTCCAAACACCAGCGCTGCTCACCATGAAGGTGTGGTGGGCAATTTACACATAATTTCTCATTCACAGTTTAGGTTTTGAGAGAAGAGATAGGCTGTGGGTAAGGGCAAGATAGATTGGATTTAGGCAGAAAGGCACTAATAGTGCTTATTGTTTCAGAGTGAACTAATGTTTCTCTAAATAGAAAATACTTTAGACTCACAAGGAAGGTAAAGCAAAGGAGTCAAGTACTGAGGACCATCAGGTTTAGATTATTTGTCATCGTCTCAAATAGTCTCCTCTCCCATTTTTGGAGAGCTGCAAGGTTGAACATGGTCCCCTCCTGGGTGGCACTTCTGTTGAAATGAGGAGATGCAAAACCAAACATCATCCTGGCCCTCTCTCTTGGGAAACCACATTAATAAAGCTCAGCTTACTCTCAAATCAGGCACTTAGAGCATTCCGAGGGCACCAGTTCTGCATATTGACGAAGTCCCCTAGAAAGAATGTTCTGTCCAGAAACATGTTTGGGAAATTCTTTTTTTTTTTTTTTTAATTTTATTTATTTTTGGGTGTGTTGGGTCTTCGTTTCTGTGCGAGGGCTTTCTCTAGTTGCGGCAAGCAGGGGCCACTCTTCATCGCGGTGCGCGGGCCTCTCACTCTCGCGGCCTCTCGTTGCGGAGCACAGGCTCCAGACGCGCAGGCTCAGTCGTTGTGGCTCACGGGCTTGCTTGCTCCGCGGTATGTGGGATCTTCCCAGACCAGGGCTCGAACCTGTGTCCCCTGCATTGGCAGGCAGATTCTTAACCACTGCGCCACCAGGGAAGCCCGGAAATTCTTAGTTAAAGGGTTTTCTAAGTTTATTTCCTTTTTTAAAAAGGAGGTGAATTAATGTGTGATATTTGATGCATTAAAAGAATATATGGCACATATAAGCTATGAAGCTTAATGGTAAAATAAATACTGATGAACCCCCAATCAACTTCAAAATGAAAACATTGCCAGTGCCTCTGAATCTACTTGTGAACTCCTCCATGTTTCCCTCAACTGCCCCCCAGTATGTGTGTACATATATATGTATGTATTATAATATACATATATACATATTTGTGTATATATATATGTGTTTGTGTTTAGACATTTAATTTTACTTTTTTGCAATTTTATAAAAATTGAATTATGCTGTACAAAGTTTTGAAAGACTTGCTTTTTCTTCATTCATCATTATATGTTTAAGATTCATCCCTGTCATTGTATGTAACTACAGATCACGAAACTGTTAATGTCCCATGATGTAAAATCTTACTATTTATTTATCTGTACTATTGTAGATGGGCAATTGAGTTGTTTCTAGTTTTTAGGCAGTGTGAATAATGATGGAATGAATAGCCTTATAAATGATGCCTATGGAAAACATGCAAGAAATTGTCTAGCATGTATGTCTACACCTATGAGGAGAACTCCTGAGTCATAAGTAATGTGCATGTTTAACTTGACAAGATAAAAGCACGTTGTTTCCTAAGGTGCTTATATTGATGCATTCTCTAGGAGCAGCATATAAGAACAGTACTGGCTTTATACCCAGGCAAGAAGTCTCTGCCCAGGCCTGTACCACAAGGGATTGTGTACTTTGAACTGCCCTCCTGAAAATTTTCTGTTTCCCTCCTGTGACTAACACTGGCTCAGCCCAGGAGCAGTGACTGGTAAGGCATTCTAGGCCTTATTTAGTCTTTTTAGGGTTCTCTCTGTCCCTCTAACCTTCCACCCCAATCCATCTGCCCCACCCACACATGAGGAGTTCCCAGACTTTCATCTATGGGGTTGTCCTGGGGCCCAGAGGTGGGGTCTCTGCTCCAGGGCTTGGCCTGGCCAGCACATTGCTTCTGCTGCTTGACGTAGTATTTCTTTTGCAGGATTGTGTGAGACTGGGCTGCTAGAATAGAGGTGACAAGTTGATTTGGGGTGATTCTAATTGTTCATATAGACACAGTTCCTGAAAAAATATATTTGCTTAGAAGCCCACTCACTTTAGGTGTAAGAGTTCCCAATATTCCACAATCCCATCACCACTTAGTGCTGTCAAACTTCTTAATTTTTGCAACCTAGTGGGTATGAAATGGTCTCTCATTGTGGTGGTAATTTGCATATCCCGGACTACTAATTAATTTGATCAATTTTTTCCTATTTTTATATTTCATCATAATAATTTTTTTGTGAAATGTTTTTTCAGGTCCTTTAACCATTCATTAAAATTGTGGTAAAATATACATAATATTTACCATCTTAAACATTTTTAAGTATACAGTTATATCAAGTATATTCATATACTTGATTGTACAACCCACCTCCAAAACTTTTTCATCTTGCAAAACTGACACTCTATACCCATTAAACAACAACTCCCCATATTCCCCTTCCCCTAGCCCCTGGCAGCTACAAGTCTATTTTTGTTAATAGAATTCAACTACTCTAGATATCTCTTGTAAATGGAATCATACAGTATTTGTCTTTTTGTGACTAATTTCAGTTAAGATAATGTCCTTAAGGTTCATACATATTATATAGCATGTGTCAGAACTTCCTTTTTAAGTCTGAATAATATTCCATTGTCTGTATGCCACGTTTTTTTATCCATTCATCTATCAATGGACACTTGGGTTCCTTCCACATTTTAACTATTGTAAATAATGCTGCTATAAACATGGGTGTACAAATATCTCTTCAAGATCTTGCTTTTGCTTCTTTTGATGTATACCCAGAAGTGAAATTGCTCAATCATATGGTAATTTTCTATTTTTAATTTTTTGAGGAACCACGATGCTATTTTCCATTGTGGCTGCAGCATTTTACATTCCCTCCAACAGTGCACAAGGGTTTCAATTTCTCAAGTTCTTGCCAAATTTTTAGAAAGTAAATTCCATCCTAATAGATGTGAGTTGATACCTCATTGTGGTTTGTTTTGCATTAGCCTAAAGATTAGTGATATTGAGCATCTTTTTATATGCTTGTTGGCCATTTGTATATCTTCTGTGGAGAAATGTCTATTCAAGACATTTCTTTGTCCATTTTTTAATCTGGTTATTTTATTGTTATTATTGTTATTGAGCTGTAGGAGTTCTTCATGAATTCTCGATATTAACCCCTCACTATATATATGATGTGCAAATATTTTCCCCCATTCTGTAGGTTGCTTTTTCACTCTGTTGATTGTGTCCTTTGATGCACAGAAGGTTTGAATTTTGATGTAGCCAAGTTTATCTATTTTTAATTTTGTTGCCTACACTTTTGGTGTCATAGCCAAGAAATCACTGCCAAATTCAATATCATGAAGCTTTTCCTTTATGTTTTCTTCTAGGACTTTTATACTTTTACATCTTTCTTGGATCCATTTTGAGTTAATTTTTGTGTATGGTGTAAGGGAAGGATCCAACTTCATTCTATTGCATTTGTATATTCAGTTTTCTCAAGTGTTGCAAAAAGCAATCGTCATAACAAACATAGTGTTGAAAAGGCTGTCCTCTCTCCATTGAATGATCTTGACACCCTTGTTGAAAACCATTTGACTATACATATATATATATACATGCAAGATTTATTTCTGGGCTCTCTGTTCTATTCCACTGATCTGTAGGTCTGTCTTTAAGGTGGTGCCACACTTTGTTGATTACTGTACCTTTTCAATCAGTTTTGAAATTAGGAAGTGTGAGACCCAACTTTATTTTTCTTTTTCAAAATTGCATTGACTACTCAGGGCCCTTGAGATTCCATTTAAATTTTAGAATGAATTTTTCTATTTCTGAAAAAAAATGCCAGTGGGATTTTGTAGGAATTGCCTTAAATATGTAGATCACTGTGGGTAGTATTGACATAACATGAAGTCTTCCAATCCATGAACACAGATGTTTTCCCAGTTATTTATCTTGTCTTAATTTCTTTCAGGAACATTTTTTAGTTTTCACTGTACAAGTCTTTTGTCTCCTTTGTTAAATTTATCCCCAAGTATTTTATTCTTTTTGATGCTACTATAAGTGGAATTTTCTTCATTTCCTTTTCAGATTATATATTATTGGTGTATATAAATGCAACTGATTTTTGCATGTTGATTTTGTATCCTGAAACTTTGTTGAATTCATTTCTTAGTTCTAACAATCTTTTTGTGGTGGGGGATCATTAGGGTTTCTTTCAACTATTTTCTTTAAAAAATGTATCTTTTTTTTAATTTGGAGAAGTTCATTTTTTTTCCCCAGATACTAATCTTGGTAACATGCAACACAAACACTTTTTCCTTGTCTCTTTATGACATCCTTGAAGGAACAAAAATACTTAGTTTAATGTCGCTGGATTTAACTCTTTTGGTTAGCACTTTTTGAGTTGTGTTTAAGAAATCATTTCCTAGCTCAAGTTTATGAAGATATTTGCTTATATATCCTTCCAAATTTTAATTGTTTAATATCTATATTTAAGTATTTAATTCATCTGGAATTGACTGTGTGGTATGAGGTAAGTATACAATTTTAGTTCATTTTTTCCTAAGTAAAGCCATCCATCCCTGAACGAGTTATTCACTGGTCCCTCAGTGATGTGATGTTTCCTCTGGCATTTATCAAGTGTTCATTTATGCATGGAATTCTGTCTGGACTCTATTTTCTTCCAAATTAACTTTCTCTACAAAATAGTGACAGTACCTTAATTATTTGGTTTAAAATGAATCCTGATATCTAGGTAGATAATGTCCCCTCATCCTAATCGTCTTCTTTACGAGTGCCTTGGCTATTTGAGTGCATTTGCTCTTTTGTATACATTTTAGAAACAGCTTGTCAAGTATCTTAACAAGCCTCAATTGGAGTTTTTATTGGAATTGCATTGACTCTACATTGCCAATTTAGGAGAACTGACATCTCTACAATTTTGAGTCTTTCAATTCATAAGCAAAGAATACTTTCCATGTGTTTAAGTTTCTTTAATATCTTACAATATTTATTTTAATGTTTCTATACCAAGGAATTGCAGATATTTTGTTAAATTTATTCCTAGGTATATCTTATTGTTATTACAAATGGTGTACTTTTATATGGATCTTATATCCAGCCACCTTGGAAAGTTCTCACTAATTTTTATAATTTATCTTTAGATTCTTCTGAGTTTCCAGTGTAAATGATTAGACAATCTGTGCCAATGTTATTTCCTCATTTCCATCCTTATACCCTTTTCCTACCACACCAGCTAGGACCTCCACTGCAATATTTAATAGAAGTGATGATATTGGGACTCCCTTATTCCCCCTGACTTTTTAGGGAATAACTCTAACTTCACTATTAATAATGCTATTTTCTGTAGTTTTTTTAAAAAATACCTTTTGTAAAGTTAAGGAAGAACGCTTCTGTTCCTAAGGCTTGTTTGTTCATTTTGTTTTGTTTCCTTTTTGTTAATAGTTGCTTAATTTTATCAAATGACTTTTCTGTAACTATTGATACAATCAAGTAATTCTCTTTAATAATTATATATTTAATCTTCTTTAATATAATTCACAGATATAGGACGTAATATATGCTATTAAATTGCAGGAACTTTACTCTTACACACATAATAATAAAAGCCGTATCACACCAAAGATAAAAGATCTTAAAAAGAGCAAAAGGGAAAAATCAGACACTAAAAAATGATATGAGATAAAAGCAGTACCGATAATTGAAGCCAAAAGATGATGAATAATACATGTAAAATGCTGAGTGTGTAACCAGAAAAACCAACTCTCCAGAATGAAAATGAAAGAGAGAGAGATTTCCAGACAATTTCATGGACTAACATTCACTTAAAGAATTGGCAGCTCTCAAAAAGTTAAACACAGAATTGCCATAAAACCCAGCAATTCTATTCCTAGGTATATACCCTAAAGAATTTAAAACAGGTACACAAGCAAATTCTTGTACAGGAATGTTCATAGCAGCACTATTAACAATAGTCAAAAGGTGGAAACAGCCCAAAAGTCTATCAATGAACTAATGGATAAACAAAATGTGGTGTGTGTGTATATATGTGTATACGTGTGTGTGTGTGTGTATATATAAAAAATATTATTCAGCCATAAAAAGAAAAAAGTACTGTGATGGCCAACAGGCACATGAAAAAATGTTGAACATCTCTAATTATAAGAGAAATGCAAATCAAAACTACACTGAGGTATCACCTCACACCAGTCAGAATGGCCATCATGAACATTCTACAAATAATAAATGCTGGAGAGGATGTGGGAAAAAGGAAACCCTCTTACGCTGTTAGTGGGAATGTAAATTGGTGCAGCCACCATGGAGAACATTATGGAGAGTCCTTAAAAAACTAAAAATAGAGTTACCATATGATCCAGCAATCCTACTCCTGGGCATACATCCAGAAAAGACAAAAACTCTAATTCGAAGCACGCACACCAATGTTCAAAGCAGTACTATTTACAATTGCCAAGACATGGAAGCAACCTAGATGTCCACTGACAGATGAATGGATAAAGAAGATGTAATACACACACACACACACACACACACACACACACACACACACACTGGAATATTACTCAGCCATAAAAAAGAATAAAATAATGCCATTTTCAGCAACATGGATGGACCTAGAGATTATCATACTAAGTGAAGTAAGTCAGACAGAGAAAGACAAATATCACATGATACCACTTATATGTGGAATCTAAAAAAATGATACAAATGAACTTATTTACAAAACAGAAACAGACTCACAGACATAGAAAACAATCTTATGGTTACCAAAAAGGAAGGGGGGAAAGGAATAAATTAGGAGTTTGGGAGTAACAAATACACACCACTATATATAAAATAGATAAAAAACAAGGTCCTACCATATAGCACAGGGAACTATATTCAATATCTTGTAATAACCTATGAGATGGAAAAGAATCTTAAAAAGGATATATATATGTGTGTGTATATATATATATATTTATATAACTGAATCATTTTGCTGTACACCTGAAACTAACACAACATTGTAAATCAACTATACTTCAATTTTTTTTAAAAAGTATTGTTACATGCTACAGTGTGGAAAAACGTCAAAAACATTATGCTAAACAGAAGAAGCTAGACACAAAATGTTACGAATTCTATGATTCCATTTATAGCAAAGATCCAGAAGAGTTAAATCCACAGGGACAGAAAGAAGATTGGTGGTTGCTGTGGAATGGGAAAGAGGAGAATGGAGAGTGACTGCGTAATGAGTCCAGAGTTTTCCTTTGGGATGATGAGAATCTGGAACTAGACAGTGGTTGTGGTGCACAACACTGGAAATACACTAAATGCCATTCAATCGTACTATAAAATAGTTAATTTTATGTTATGTGAATTTCAGCTCAAAAAATATTTGTTTGCAGTAATTTTCCCAGTTCTAGGTGTATTTTAGTAGGGGGATTTGTCAGAGTACCAAGTCTATTGGAATTAGAAGTAGCATTTCATTTTTATAATGGCAGAATACCTCAGCTGTTTTAATAAACTAGTGTACACTGACATCTTCCAAGTAAGAGATAGAACACACAGGATTTTAGGGTGGTATTAGGAAGTCTGATTTTGACAGTGGTATTGCAGCTGCTATAGTAATGGCTAACATTAGCGAGCGTGTGCCCTAAACTCTGTCCAGCACTTTATCGCTCTTCACTCCCAGAACCTTCACAACAGCTCTGCGAGGGAGGTTATATTATTAATCCCATTTACAGATAAGAAAACTGAGTCCCAGCTCTTTAATGGATGACGTGGGTTCAGTCCAGCACTTAGGTCCGTCCACCAACAAACCCTCATGCTTCAAAATCCCCTTAAGGCAACGTTTACAGCTAGTCAGGAGTTTACAGTCTGGGCAGGAGTAAGCACTGACAACGAGGCAGAGAGAAAAGCAGCTGAGAAACCACAGAGCACTCCCATCCAAACTCTGCTGGGGAGTTACCAGTAAGGGTAGCAGCTTTCTGATACCTGCATTCTTCTGTAAGCCCTCACTTCCCTCCTGCTGAAGAAGTCCTTATTCCAGAGCACACCTTCTTTTTTGCTCCTCTTTGCCTAGTTCAATTCAACAGCTGTCTCCTTCCTTTTAATTATGGTTATATAAATATAGATATAGACATCTATCTATCTATCTATCTATCTATCTATCTATCTATCTATCTAATCTCCTCTAAGGTACCTCTAAGGTGCATGAGCCCTGAGCCAACACTCCTTTTGGGGATAATGCATGTTTCTGTGTTCCTTTAAGGTTGCAAGATGCACACCACAGTACTAATTCAATACGGGCATTGGTACCAGGAAAGAAGGTAGACTTGGGATTGACTGATTTTCCTCCTGTTCCACAGCTCCCCTCTCCATGGGCTCCCATCACCCTTGGCGCCATCCATCACAGCTGCAGCTCAGCCCGGTGATGTATTACACTAACATATCATTAGTGCAACGGCAGAGCAAGGAGCTTTGATGATGTATTGGGGCCATACATCATCAGAATGAGTCACTCTGATGATGTATAACTCAAAAGATGGTACTATCCAGGGAAATGTGGACATACCATAAATCAGGGACAATGTTAAAGAAGAAAACCCAGGACAGCCTCGAAGGAAAATAAAGGTTCAGGGGTCTCCTGCAGTAGGGGTTGAGAGACAAAACTAGTAAATTCTTAACGGCTCATATTGAAGCTTTCTGTTAGCTGTGGCTTCTTAATGACTAAACCAGATCATCGGCATCCCAGGGTGACACTTGGATTTCCTTTCCATCTGGAATTTAGTTTGGCTTCTGCTTTCCTGCAAAGCCCCCTTGTCCTGACGGAGATGAGGAGGAGTCCATCAGATCAAACACAAACTGCTCCAGGTCTGTGCTCCATCCGGGTCCTCTTGGATTGTCAATGGATTGGGGGGGGGGGCATTTCAGTCTATGACGGTTCAAGCTTATGTCCTTTCAGAAGTTCCCCACCTGTAGCCATTGATTACTGAAATTCCTTACACTCACAAATGGGTGTGAACTTGACATTAGATTAAAAAATAGAGCTGGGGAGCCCTTGCTTGGCCTTATTCATTATAAACTTTTAGAACATAGTTGAAGACTTCTATTTGTCAACAGGCTAGAACTTGCTATAACTTTCTTTGCTTTCCTTTCTACAAAATAGCAACAAAAAGGGGAGGAGTCTATGTAACATTTAGTTCAAGGCACAAAAAATTCCAAAATTAGATTTTTATGCTCTCAACTACTCGATTGGACTTGAATCGTTGACACTTGGTATGGGACCTCCTTTGAAGCCCCTTCCCTTCCACTCCCCTACTTTTCCCAGCTTTATCCCATCCACAGGGAGATAAATTATGGGAAGTGTCAGCCTCCCTTTAGGATCCTTAGATGAGGGGGAAGTGAATAACATTCTCATAGTTAAAGAGCATAAACCTCTTTGTAATTTTTTAAACTGGTAGATAAAGAAAGTCTTAAGGAGAGGGAGTTGAGAGCTTCCCAGGGCAGCAGGAGGAGGTAAGACCACACGCAAGCACACTGGAAAAAAATTAACATTTGTGTTTAATGCTTTATTTAATGCTGAACTGTCAACTTGAGATCTGAGGCTCAAGCACACTGATTCTATCCCTCCACCCATCCAAAAATAAAATAAAAATCAAAGCCTAGGTGCTTCGGGACTGGAGAATATCAGAACTCAGCCCTCGGCATATGGGATCCATCATATGCACGAAGTCTTCCTCTGGGAACTCCTTCCCCTGGTCTCCACCCACATTCCCGCAGGGAAGACGGCTGCAAGCAAAGGCTCTTCCAGTCAACCCTGGCCATGTTGCTGTGACTCACTGCCTTTACTTATTGCAAATTCTGCTGAGGACTCTGTGCTGGAGGGCAGCACACATGGAGGGCCCTCTGAGGGGGGAGGGGACAGGAGAAAAGCCTGAGCCAACCATAAAACACAGCCTCCCTTTCTTCCTCTCCCTGTGGGAAGGATGAGGGGGGCTTCACCACCTGAGCTGCAGCTAAGTAACAAAATGCTTTTTTTAAAAATGTTCTCAAATAGCTATGCCTTCAAAGCCTTTTAAAAGTTGAAACAGAACAGATCTTGCCTCTGCTCTTTATTTACTTTTTTGGTGGTGAGGGAGTGGGAGGGGAATATGGCAACTGATAAAGGCAGCACATTCCTCGGGGGTCCCTTAGAAAGGAGCAGGCGTCAAAAGGGACCTTCTCACTGTAGAATGGGATGGCACCTGCATCTCTGTGACAGGCCTCCCTCTATTCCTGCAGAGAAGAGGATGGGGATGCATGTCCCCATGGGAAAGCCAGAAAAATGGCTACAGACAATGCCAAGGGATGGGCTGATGGAGCGATTGGGACCTTACAGGACAATGCAAATCAGTGGTCAACATGGGCACAAAAGAGAACATAGAGAATTTTCCAGAAACAATAGTTTTACCTATTAGCGTCAGTCGCCTTCACTCAAGAGTGACTTGGGTCAAGCTGTGCTGTGGTACAGCCATTGAGTGACCCTGCAGATTTAGTCCTCTGGGCCTGCAGCTCAGGTCAGTGCTGTGTGGCTACTCATTAGACCTGTTAGATTCTGCATATGTCAACAGTAAGAGTAGCAGCAGCAGTAGCAGCAGCAGTAGCAGCAACAGGTACCCCAATTATTACACGTGTATCAGCACTATGTTAAGCACTTGACTTACATTATATCTTACTTACTCATCACAATAGCTTGAAGGGGTAGTTTTATGTACCCCATTTGCAGATGAGGAAACTGAGCCTAGCACCATGTATCTATTTTCTTGGTCACATGGCTAGTAAATGGCAGAGCAAGATTTCAACTCAATTTCCTTTGGCTCCTAAGTTTCTATCGATACTTACCAGCACCACGTGACCTACGATGCAGAGGCAGACATGCAATGTCACCCAATCGGGCTTTGGGTCTCTCTGTCGCTTCATCCCCTTCTCAAGCTTCTTGCCTGCAGAGATGGCTCAGACTTCCATGCTAGAACCCATGGCCAACCTCTCTAAAACTTGGAACAAGAATTATGATATCTCAAAGCCCCTGTTATTCTGTGTGTGAACTGAAGAGAGAAATGGTCCTAAAGACCAAAGGCCATTTGCCCAAAGGCACAACATAAAGGAAGAAAAGAGTTAGGTTGGATGGATCTATCTGGGGAGCTGCTCTTTGCTTGGCAGAGGGCTTACACCATACCACATGCTTGAGTTTCCATCCTTGGCTCTGGTACTGGTCTCAAAACTGCATCCTGGCCTTTTGATAATATGTCCACCCTTCTCCTGCTTTCAGAAAGACAGCATGGCCAGAGTCCAGAGGACAGCAGGACCACACAGAGATAACACAATTCAACTTTTCCTAAATTATCTGACTCTCCAGATATAATAACAATAACAATAAAAACACCCTTGCTGTGTTATTTTATTCCCCCCCAACTTCAACATAATAATGCATAGTTTTACAAGATGGAGGTGTAAGAACTAATAAAATATATGGTTTAATTAACTAAACTTATGCTGTAGTCCACATTAGAAGGCCATGATTTAGTATGCCCTCTCATCCTCAGGACAGAATAATGCAAACAGCATAATTAAAAGTTGATGAGAAGTGTATTTATTGGGCACACAGAAAGAAGAGATGCTCAGATTTATGATACATAAAGTAAACCTTTAGTTTACAATATAATTAATATTTTAAAAAGCACAGCGTGCATATAATGCAGTCAAAGAGTCCACCTCCACGGAAGGATAATTTTTTTGGAGTTGATCTTGGCCCCGTATAATAGTAAATTATGTTCCCGAGCATACACAAATGTAACATGATCTATTATGATCTAGAGATGATGCTCATTGAGATGTCTGCGGCTGTGATAGATCATGGTTGCATGTCTCTGAAGACATGGAAGATGGCTGAAGGGCCAATTATTTATCTGTGGCATGAATTCCACGGTTATTAGTCACACAGGCGGTGACGCAAAATGAGGGTATGCCACTACATTTTAATCAGTCCCCGCTCCAGAAAACACCCTATTAGCACAAAGCCGAGGACATCAGTAGTTTGCAGGGGAGAAGGAGAGCCTTTGTTTGGGTAAGGGGAACAGGCTCAGAGCAACAGGAAGCATCCAAACAAGCCACAGTGGCTTTAAGTCCCACCAGCGTTCATGGTCTTGGGTCACTGAGTTTAATCCCATGTAATACTCATGAGCTGCCCGTGGGATAGGGCCAATCTTCTTCACGCCTACTGTGCAGATGAGGAAACTGAGGCCCTGAGAAATCAGCATGCCAGTAAAGGCAAAGCCAGGGTTCACAGCCAGGTTGTATGACTCATTCTGCTCCACGCCGGGCTTCCATGAAGGACCCCGAGAGAGCTGGGTAATATTTCTCTATAATTCAGTCCATACTTCTCCCAAGAGTCCAGAAGCTCAGGGGTCCTCCTCCTACACAGATTCTGTTTCTCCTTTCAGACATAGCCCCAGATTGCCCCTCTGGGAGGCAAATATCTTCCACAATTGACCTCTTTTCCTTTTGTAATTTTTCCAGAGGCGCTAGTGATCCTGTACACTAAACAGCCTCAGGGAACCTCGTCCTCGATTCCATCTTCAAGGATATTCCAAACAGGGTCATGCTTGTTGCCATTTAATAGACGTATTTTTCCTTAAAAAAATGTCCTGATAGATAACTAAATAAGTGACCTAAATAAGTGAATTACTCTTCTTCCTCCCTTCATTCTCCCTCCTTCCCTTCTTTTCTTCCTTCTTCGTTTCCTTCCTCCCTTCTTTGTTTCCTTCTTCCCTTCCTTCATGTTTTTTTAAACCTAGGGATTGGGTTTAACAAATGTACTCATATTTTCTTTTTACTTAAACAAAAGTACTATATACTTGGGGAAAAAGATGGCTTTGGTGCATATTCTCTATTATCCATCCCATCTAAATTCCCCAGGCTGATCAGTCTGCCTCACTCCAGGGACTGTAAGTAATGTGGACACAGTGTCCGTTAGAGCAGTACGCTTTCAGTTGTCTGTTCACTCTGCTTGTCCTATCACCTGGACCATTCTTATAGGGAGCCACTGAAGGATTTTAGGAAAGAATACCCGCCTAATTCCCCTTAGGCAATATACACGCTTCACAGGTTATATAACAGTAATAATAATAATTTCCCTTTTCTTACAGAGAATGGGAAAATGGTGCTCAGCCACGTGGTAGGACTCCTAGGAGATTGGAATGCCTGGACTTTGGATCCTGTTGCTTCAGTTACATCCTAGTCTGGACCCTCTCACCCAAGGATCATAATCACAGACTAGGAGAAGTCAGACCAGCTTGGGCCACACTTCCTATTCCGACTGTACCTCACATTAAAAGTGGAAATGAGCATGGCTTCCTTAGCCCTAGGAGGGATCTATTTGGCTTGAATCTTGAGGGGGAATTCACTAGAGCCTGAGTGACTCCAAGTCCCAAAATGGGGAGCTATGCCCTGGGCATGAGCTTTGAAATTCTGTCCTGAGTGGTCTGGACAGGAGTCCATCCAGCTTTCAAATCTGGATTTTTTACCAGGTTTCAATGCAACTAAATGAAAAACATTTACCTACAATCCTAATGTTGAAAACACTCTCAGAATAGGCATGCAAAGGAAACTACAAAATAAATTAAGTACAAAGTAGATAAAGAAAATAATGTGAGTTCTTCTTCATTATCTGGTTCATTACACTTTTTAGTGCTTATTAAAATGGTTAAATGATTTAATTTTGTTTTGGAAAAAAAGCGGATGAAGAAGGGAATAAGAGATTAAGAAGGTAAACTGCTGAGGATTCCATTTTGAAACTGGTTTCAGAACAAGGATACGATGAGGAAATTAATTTGTAAGTCTCTCTGGGAGGCAGTTGACACCAGGCACCACAACACACACAATTTGCCTTAGTTTTTGCTTAATCTGCGTGGCCTTCTCTGGGGAGAGCTCAGCCTAAGCCAAGTAAGAGGATAAATCACTTTTGGGTGGCCCTTCTGGGTCATGGATAATTTTTCTGACAGCCATGTCAGATCAGGATGCTAATGTATCAGCTGGTGCCTCTGTATTCTAGCATTGAGAGGGTAATTTCCTTCCGATTAGCACAAATACACACCAACACATGCCCCGGGGTGGTCCCCAGTTCTGACTTGGGGAGGTAGAGCTCTGAGAGCTGTTCTAGGTCAGGACAGATAGTAATCTTTGCTTCTAGGACCACATTTCCACTCCCTTCAAGAGGGCTTCTATCATGGACTTAGTATCTCCTAGTTCCAGACGCCCTGCGATGCATGCTGGGTTTCTGGTGGCTACAGCTGTTCTGAAAAGGTCTCAGGTTTTCATGACAAATAACATCAAAACATGTTATCTTCACCAGGTAAAATATTTGGAGCCTAACCTATGCCTTTAGATCACCATACCTGAGCCCACATGAATAACACCAACAATGGAAATGTTGAGTTTTGAGATAAGGTTATAGAAAAGTATTTCAGGAAAGGGGAGACTATGTATGCTCTTCAAAATGCAGCATGTAGACTGCAGAGCACCCCAATAACTCTACTAACTGCAGTGGGGACGCCCTAGGTTGGCTGCAGTTGCTAGAAGGCCCAAGTTTGGTCTCATGAAGACCTTCTTCAGATGTGGGTCCTCTCAGGCCTCAAGATCCAGTTCTGAGATCACCAGGTATTAGTGTGCAATTCTAGGCAAGGACATAGACATGCCCTTGACCTCCTGGCCTCAGCCTACTTTCCAGTCTCAACTTCACTGGGACCACCCTTTTGTCCTAAGTAACAGTTAGGGTAAACAATTTGACATTTCCTGAATGCACTTTCATTCTCCCAGCTTCCACTGCCTGAGGCAGAGAGAATTTCTCCTCCCTATGTGTGTGCTTATTTATCACAGCACCATCACAATGAATGGGGCACCGCTTATTCATGTAATATCCTTCCTTGAGGGCAGGGACCATTGTCTTATGTATCATTAAATGGATATCATGGATATCAAGGGCTTGGCATACAGTAGGTGCCATAAATGCTAAGTCGATTGATTAGGACATGAGAAAATCTTACCTCAAAGGACAGTAGAGGAGACAGGAGAGTAAACCAATGGTCAAGGCAAAGTAGAAGTTGCCAAGCATCTTAGGAGAGGTGCGTGTCTTAAAGGTTATGGCAGTTTAGTGGAGGAAAGAACTGAGAAGAGCTGTGTTACCTTGAGGGCCTCCCTTGGCTCCGAGCATGTGTGACGCTGAGAGGCAGAGATGCTGTCACCTTGGAGGCATGGCATGGATCAGAACGGTGCTAGGGGCAGATTGGTGAGTCACGCATAAGGGCTCACAAATGAAGTCCTGGGGGCGTAAAGCATCTCCTTTTTGAGTTCTAGAAGTTGGTTTTTGCCTTTCTTCCCCCAAAAGTATCTCCAGCAACATGAGTCTCTCTTACAGTATCAAACTCTTTCCCATCTCAGTCCATGCCCGATAGGAATAGCTTTAGGAGCCCAGCCATTGGTCAAAGGGCCTCCTATCAGACAACCATGAGTGCTGAGACTGACAATGACGTCCCTAATGGAGAAAAGAGTGGTCCCTTTGCTGCCTCTGCCAATGGAGAGCACCTAGTCAGACTGGCTGGGGGCCTAGGAGGACCCAACATTATCCCCCGTAGAGCATCCATCCCATATTCACTGACCCGCCATGTAAGGTACAGGGAATTTACCAAGTCCTCTGCTAGAGGCAAACTGTGCAGCTACTCTCATCTTTTCTGTTGCCCAGAGACTTCCACCCACTGCTCAGTGGGAGCAACATCATTAATCGGAGAGACAACAAGGGAGGGAGCTGGCACTGATGATCAGTAGAGCCAGTGGAAGGGCTGGCCTGGGCAGGTGCCAGGGATGAGCCAAGCAGAATCTTTCCTTTATCCTGATGCTTCCCCTCCCAGGAGCCTTTGGTCTCCATTACTAAATCCTCCTCAAACTGCAGTGAGGGCAAAAAGCAAGCCTCTGCCTTTCATAATGGATTTGGACATAAATGAGCATTGTTCCTAGGTAACTCACCCTGCCCTACTTTCTCCCACCTGCTTTCTAACAAAGTCAAGCAGAGAGCAAACATGGTTGGGCTTTCAAAGCCTGAGATTTAAAACAGAAAAATCCTCCCTTGCACGGCGCCTGTACTACAAATAGGTATTCCATATTTATACAGCATATTAAACCCCCAAAACTACAGTAATGCAACATTAAAGTCAAGAAATGCAAAAGTGAAGGTTTTATGGCATTGCTAGCTTGCCCACATTGTGCATTCTGCATAATGAACCTCACCTTGAAATTCAAGCCATATACCATGAGACAGAGTTTACCCCACCAGGAGAACCTTAAACCTCCTACATTTTGTGAATGTCATTACTTCAAATTGCAATATTAATAACTGAAATGTACAGCCAAGAAAATGCTAATTTTCTGCTTTTCCTTTCATCTATTTTCCCTTCTAATTAAAAAGTGGGGAAGGTAAAGAAATAAAAAGAAAGGGAGGGGAAAAAGACAATGAGAAGAAAACCTATGACACAAATTCACAATTTCATGGAAGGGGAAACTGAGGCCCAGGGGGTGATGCCCACAGTTACTCAGTGAAGAGGGGATCTCACACTAGGTTTCCCACTGTACACTCAGTGCTCTTTGGCTGCATCTCCCTGGCAATTTGTTGATGAGGTCCCAAATCCAAATGGGAAAATGGATCCAATAGCTAATAAAGGAAAGGTCAAAGCGAAAACTTCTGTAAGCAGCTAGCA
This sequence comes from Mesoplodon bidens, assembly GCF_964165515.1. Classification (NCBI taxonomy): domain Eukaryota; kingdom Metazoa; phylum Chordata; class Mammalia; order Artiodactyla; family Ziphiidae; genus Mesoplodon; species Mesoplodon bidens. The sequence continues at coordinate 165,949,442 of NC_138176.1, forward strand.
CTACTTTTCTTCCATTTACACTATCTGGGTTAACAGCACTTAGCACAATTCTGATCTTGAGGGGTACAGAATGACTTTAAATTACCGGCATTCAAAGAAGACTCATGTTTCAAACAATAAAAGGAATATATTCTCTCTTTGATTATGTCATTCCCAAGGAGAAGAACATACTTAACTCACAAAGTAGCCAGCCTGGACAGAACCCCAGGGCCACACATTATACTTAGCAATATCCTTTTCAACCCAATGAGCTGGTGCCCTTGCAGGGATGGTTGCTCCCCATTTCTCGTGGAGAAAAAGACATGAGGTCTGAGACGGAAAGCCTGTTGAAAGTCCCGGCTTCCTCTCCAGCAGCCTGTTGTCTGGGCAGGCTATTATCACCAGGAAAAGAGAAAGGGTCAGTGTGACCTCGAGGCAGACTTCTCAATGAATCCGGGGCCAGAGCTGCATTGGCACTTGGGGTGCCCACAGAGTCCGCAAAAAATGGTAGGGGGGATTTTTATTCCAAGAAATTTGAACATAGAGTATGCCTTTGTTTGTTTCTTGGCTAGAATGCATCTGAAGGCGACGCCAACTTGGCAAAGGTTGACCCCACTGAAAGAAAGAGGAGAGAAGAGCAAATGCGTGTCCACAACCCCAGGAAGAGGTGCTCCTGGATGCCAAGCATCAACTTCTAGAACTTCCCCACCCAAGTGAACTGAGGGTTTCCCCATAGGGGGAATGTTTCACTGGAGCCTTTATCATCTCATATGCCTTGGAGACCTAGGGGTCAGGTTTTGGTTTGGTGAAATTGTTTGGAATCACAGTGAATTATTCTGTGCTGGGAGGCCGGAGGCCATTCTGCCTGGGATTGCCCTCTGCAGAGATGTTTATGAGGAAGGGTGGCAATCTGGGGGCAACAATTCAGCTCTTACACCTGCCCATGGGGCAAGAAGAACCAATTGCTGCAAGTGAAGGGAGGGGAGGACAGGGGAGGGGAGGGGAAGGGAGGAATGTCCCCAAGAGGGTTTTGCTTAGTTTGAAGACTCCTTTACAAATGGCCATGAAACCTAGCGGGTAAAGTGGAAACAGATTTAATGAGGCAGAAGATGGGGAAAAAAGGAAAGACCCAAGGGTGGCAGATCAAAGTCAGGAACTGATGTCCATCAAACAGGAGACAGGAGGAAAAGCGTTTTTTTCTTACTCCATCAATCCTACTCTGAGTGGCTTACCCTTCCTGGGTCAGTTTATTGAATCCGAAAGGTGCTTACCCCAGCCACAAGCAGCCTGCTCCTCTCCCACCCCTCTCCTCCTGTCCCCCTGCTCTCCTCCTAACAGATGGTAGCACACACGAGCATTTTTTTTCTTGCTTCTGATGCTAAGCATGATTTACAGGCTTGAGTTATTATTTATCATTATTCATTTTCTGTCAGCAGTGCATTGAAGGTTAATAGAAATGCCAGCATGCTCACTGATTTACTTAGTAAAATATTTGTTCCCAGGTTTAGGTCATATGATTGGTGTCTGAGTGAGTTTCAGGTTTATGCATTATGAAAAGCAAGATGGCTTGACCTTCAGCCACCAACACTAGCACCATATATTACTTTAGTGAGTGACCTTCAGAGACCTAAGATGCAGTAGATGTATTCAACACATGTTAGCCTCCTCCATATTGCTGGCATTGTATACATACCAGCTGAGTTTATGCAATGAAAGCTGAGCCCGGAGCCCATCTAGTGAATGGGAGGCAGATGAGATGTAAACTCAGGCTAAACCAGATCCTCTTCTTAAGATAATAAACTGGCTTTGCAGCCCAGGTGCGCTGAGGCTTTATGTACACATGGGGACTAATCGTTTCACATTGCCTCCTGGGCTTCTTGCAGCTTAGCAGAGAGAAGGAGGGGGACAAAAGGACAATTCTGAAGGAAATTGGTCTTGAATGAGCAATTAGTTAGGGCCCCAAGGAGAGAGTGGGTTTGGAGAGACCCGCCATGCTGGTGTCATTGTGCTGTGGTTGCAGGATGGAGTGGACAGAGGAGGGAGTAGCAAAGAAGGAAAGGGCACGAGCCTGGGTCTTTAGAGCTTAGGGCTAGTTCGGCAGAAGAGATCTAAATAGCATTACAGGGATGCAGAAATAAAAACCATGTCAAAAGCAAACAGTGGATAATTATTTCTAAAGGGCCAGCTCTAACCATTACGTAGAGGTAATGCAGTAGTGTAGTGGGTTCAACATATGGGCCCAGATTTAGGATGCCTGAATTTGAGTCCCAGCTCCACTGGGTGAAATTAGCTTCACCTCTTTAAGCTTCAGCTTTCTCATTTTTAAATGAGGATAATAAGTGTACTTTCCTCTTGATAGGGTCAATTAAGGTAATACATGTAATGTGCCTAGCTCAAAGGCTGCTACACTCACCAAATATTTGCCATTATTGTAAGTTCTGTGAATAGATGGTGAAGAGATTGCAGAGAACATCTGGCAGATCTTCATGTTTGAGAGAGGACTTGAAATGGGAGTTAAAGAGGAAAAAGAAATAATGTAGGTTGTTGGAGAAAACAGGGTCCTGGAAGAACAGAAAGCCTGCTGGGTTCCAGAAACATGTCACAATGCTGAAGCTAGAAATGAAAGTCAGAATGTCTAAGAACCTAACTTGTTTTCTAATTCCCAAACTGGGCCCCTTTCCTAAAGTTCTTCACAGAGGCTATCCAGGTCCCTTTACTAATAGTTCACTAAATATTATTTACTTTCATATCCAAAGAAATGTCTTGAGGCCTTCAGAGTGGCCGTGGACATAGTTGTAAAATTCAGTGATCAGCCGACATTCTCCAAGGAGTCTCCCCAGTCACTCCTCTACTCTGTCCTTTTTGTTCCTTGCTCTTGGCACTACCCACTACCACTTGGACTCCCCACCTTACTGGTAACACGTGTTATGTCTAAGTTCATTCATCTGGATTTACCTGACTGGCCTACATTAACTCTTCATGTCAATGGGAGGGGGCAGGTGTTTTGTTCGTTCATTGTCTGCACAGGTAGCTGTAATACTCCTGAGCCCCATCCACTTCTCCTGAAAGTGGGATGAACTCTCTTGCCCTCATGCTGTAATACTAAGCAAATAGCCCATATTGGACAGGTCAGAGAAGGCGGCTTAATATCCAGTGGAAGTCCCCTTTCAGAGAAAGCAAACATTAGAAATGGATGCAGAGATTCCCCTTACATCAGCCCAAAGGAAAAGGTGATACTGTATTTGGAATAAGAAAATGGTCCCTCACTGGGAACACTGCAGTGAACTAGAGCCAGTCCACAAATAATGGAAGACTGCCCATTGGTCATTTGTTCATCCATTACTTCTAGATATAATGTCTTCTGGGGTGGTGGGGTGGAGGAGTTCCTAAATTCAAGAGAGCCAAACTCCTCAAGGTCAAGGCCATGATACTGGGACACATACTGATCATTAATAATGGAATCACAAAGTCTAACCACCAGACAAATCTGAGAGGTCACTGAGTCTGAACTTTTCCCTTTGCCAGTGAGAATTTGGAAGCCCAGATTTGTTGATCTGTGGTTGACAGTGGCAGAAACAGTTCTGGAACAGAGATCTCCTGGCTCCTAGGAATAATCTTTACCCCTCTCCACGTTGGCCTCTGTACCAATAATCCCTTCTCCAAAACTGGCCCTAGCAATAAGCTGATGACTGGGATCTAGCTGCCCAGACTACAGGCCCACTCCCAGCAGAGCTACTTTCTTCCCCTTGAATGAGAGTGGAAATGCCAAGAAACCCATGGTATGTCAGAAATGTTGATGGTTAAATATCGCAATGTAATAACAAAGGCAACCTTTGGAGGAATGAGGAAACAAAGCGATTTAAATCTCATTTAAATAATTTTCCCTTCTTTCCCAGATCTTCACCCTAGAATGTTCTGTGAGCCCATCTGAATTCTGAGAGCATGTTCATCCTCCCACAATGGGGTCTGAGTGCTGGAAATGTCCTTTCCTTTAATTTCCAGTACTAGCTAAATTATCTATTGCCATGACCTGTGATTGATTTAGTTTTTATTGCTCTTGGCTGCAACAATCTATAAGGACCCAGCTGATTTTCCCTTTTTGGGTTTTAGGCTTTATTGCTGTCATTTTAATGACAGATATTAAACACAGGGAATTCTCATCTGTATCCTCTCCAGTAGGCTGAGCTGTATGTTGTATTTGAATGTGAGATGATACTAAGATCTGGTTCTTCTAAAATCTCCTTCTCCTGCATGGTCCGTGAAAATACGCCAGGAATCTGTGACATTTCTGAAGAACACATGTATCTTCAGACAAATTTCATTACCATAGTACCACATATATAGTAAATATCTAATAAATATTTGATGAATGAACTAATGAGTGAAGACTTCATTAACCCTTTTAGCATGTGAAATTTTCCATGAATCTGCCATTAATTCTCACTTCCAAATGCTAACTGAACACCTTCTGTGTGCAAAGAAATTATACTAGGTGTAATTCAAAGAAGTATGTGATCTTACTTTCTATGAACTTGCAATTTATTGATAAAAACCAAACATCTATATTAAAAAATCAATATTATAAAGTATGCAATGGTGATAAATGAGATTGCAAATTTCCTGAAGGTGTAAAATGGTAAGATACTCCTATGAGTTGAACAAGGAAAGAGAAAAGAAGAAAGAAAGATAATGTAAGTTAAATGGAAAAGGGAACCATCTGATACTGTGTTAGGCCTTTTTCAGCTACAAGAGACAGAAACGCAGTTCAAGTCAATCTACAGGCTCACATGACTGGCTTCAGACACTTCTGGGTTAAAACGGGCTCATATGATGTCATGAGAAATCTAAAATGTTTGCTCTCTACGAAACCAGAGGAATGATCATTCTGTCCTACCCTACACCTGTGCTCCTTTTTATAGGGTTTCCAAGTAAATGCATCTTCTTTACTCTTCAAACTTGGACACAGTTTGTTCAGTGTAAGAAATACAAAATTTCTAAATTTGGTTTTTGAGATGTCCTCTTAAGTCTTGAATATATGTGTTCAAATCAGGTTGAAATCCAAGAGCAGCAGCACAGTCAGGTCAAGTAAGTTGGCAGATAGATGGTTTGAAAGCCTAGAATTCAATTCTGCATTCTATTTATTAATCATAGGCTCAAGAGGGAGGTGTCTCCCTTCTTCACAATGCACGCATTCTTGGGATGCATTACTTAATGATATCCTAGCTCCTGTTCTTGGGTGCTGCTCCTGACGATATTTTCACTGGTTAATAAACTCAAGTGTCACTCTAGGGTGTCCATTCAGAGAGCTGGTTCTGTTAGAATAGAAAGAAATTTATTTACACTGGACTATTATGAGATTATTTATGGAGGGTGACGGTGAGAAAGTGTAAGTTACCATCTAAAAAAACATAACAACCCCACAGAATTGGATTTTTGCCTAGTCAGGAAGCACAGAAAATGTGTGTAGTTAGTAGTCATATTTAGTAATAAATATTTATATTTAATGTAATTACATGTATAAGTATTATATCTTAGATGATAAAAAAGATAACTTTTCAAAATGTTTTTGTTGATATTATTTTTCCTGTACAAAGACTTCAGTGATGACAATGAAGTATACTTATCAAATCTACAGATGACACAGAGCTTTGATGAAGGAATCTATACTCAAAGAGATACCTACAATGCTTTTTCCATTAGTCCTCAAATTCAGAATATATATGACTTACAATGTAGTTTTAAGTCAGCCACCAGCAACCTGAGCTTGTAGAAGGCCTACCAGGTAGAGGCACTTGAATCATTTCTGATACGAATAGAGCTTGGTCATTGGAGAAAATTAGATTTAACCAGAAGTTTCAGAGGTTGGGTTTTGTTTGCTCTTGGAAAACACGGTTTTCCTCATTTTGAGAAAAGAAGCTCTTTGAGCATCTGAAATTTTAAAGGGCTCTAGTTAAAGCCATTCATTCATTCCTTCATTCAACAAATATTTACTGAATGGTTTCCATGTTCCACTGTAGAGATATATTGATAAACACAAATGGTAAAATTTCCTACCCTTCTCAGGCTTACAATCAAGTAGAAAGAAGTAACTTTGGAACATACCAAGAGGGACCCACCTTTATTAGCAGGAGAATTAAGAAGGGACAGACTTGGATGATGAGAAAACTGAGAGAGAAACTAGCTGGGGAGGGAGTGGAAGTAGGCTCTGGGTACTTTCTGAATTATAAAGAAAATAAAACACAATGAGGAGTTTAGTAAATGTCCAATACTCTACAGTATCTCTGACCCTGGGCTAAAGTTTTCCACCTACTTCTATGCATCTTCAGGTACATCATAGTCAGGATCTCCACCAAACCCACTTGGGAGGAAGAAAAGTCCAACAGATGATCCACATGTCTCAAATGAATCCAAAATTCAACCAGAGGACCTAGGACTGTCATCCAGTAAAGCAATAAGGAAACCAATAATCACAGATTATTGTGTGCCCAGTGCTTTGTGCATGTTTTACAGTGTTTTCAAAAGGGGCCTTCAAGTCAGAAAATGGGTTGGGATTTTAGCTACAGTCATTTTTATCTGTGACTTGAGTAAGAGTGTAAATCATAGTATCTTCTACTAGTATGATTACTACTACTGCTTTACAACTATTACTTTTAGTACTACTCTCATGATTACTTTGTTGGATGTTATGTAATTCACCATAAAACCTTATGAAGCAGATATTATTACTCTACCCTAGGAAAGAAAAAGCAAGACTAAGAATTATTAGTTTGTCCAACATTGTCTAGAACGAAAGTAGTGGGTTTAGAATTTCAATCCAAGTTTGCTTGACTCCAAAACCTATGTGCTTGTCCAATAAGCCATAATACCTATAGGGTGGACAAGAATTCAGCTTCCTTAGGGCCAAGCCAAAGAGGAGAAGAATGGATGCCCAAGATCCTAAACAGCAGAAAATACTGTTAGTAGAGCAGAGGGCCACAGGGAGCATGGCTTTCGGACCACCTTAGACAACATCCAGAAAGACCACCCCAGGGCTGAATGCTGCTCATAGGTCACAAACTCTTGTTGGCGTCACCACAAATCTTGCCTTGACCCTCTCTGTGCAGGCAAACTTTTGTTTGTTACAGATCACTGTTGGACCATCCTCTCCGTTCCTATCTGTGGGGATGCCTATCTGCAGTGGGGCTAAATTGTCCAAGAAAGAAACCATTTAAAATATGTGGTCCAGGGCTTCCCTGGTGGCACAGTGGTTGAGAGTCCGTGTGCCAATGCAGGGGACACGGGTTCGTGCCCCGGTCCGGGAAGATCCCACATGCCGCAGAGCAGCTGGGCCCTTGAGCCTGTGCGTCTGGAGCCTGTGCTCCGCAACAGGAGAGGCCACAACAGTGAGAGGCCCGCGTACCGCAAAAAAAAATAAATAAATAAAAATTAAAAATTAAAATTAAAAAAATAAAATAAAATATGCGGTCCTTTTACACTGAGTCTTTTACAAGTCACTGAAATATTCTGGGAATTCTGATTTTTAGGTGTCCAAAACACTCTTAGGCTAACTTTTATATCTAAAAATAGTTGAAATAAGTTTATTGGGCTTATTTTTCATTTGGAAAGTCCAGCTGATCGAGCCAGGACCCATCTCCAGTTCAGCTTGCTAGCACCTGCTGCTGCTGACCTCTCAGAAGGGCTGCACTGCTGCCAGTGTCGGGACAAGGAACGCAGAGCCAGACATCACTAACAGGGGAATAGCCACATTGAGAAAGCTCCTCAGGGTACCATGAATAATAACAAGAAAGTACTCCATATTTATACACCATTTGACACCAGATCCTCACAAACTCCTTGTGCGGTAGGCCAGGTGTCTTACAGATGAGAAGGGGACTACACAAAGGAAGGGCCAGGGATTTAGTATCCAGTGAGCAGGTGTTTCACCTGAGATGGCTCATTTACCCTTCCCACAGCACTGGTGGGTGGAGGCGAGTTATTTTCTCTCATTTATAAGTGAGGAAATTCAAGTTCAGGGATTTAAAGTAATTTGCCCAGAGTAATAAGTTAGCACATAGTCACCTAAATCAAGGCTGCCAGGTCTTCCCACGGGTCCACACTGCTTTTCCCTCCAGACCACAAGCCTCCATGACCCCATTCCCAACCAGCCACTTCAGGGGATGCAGGCCCTGAGCCCTCACTGTAGAAAAGTTAAACGTTTGGATAGACCATGAAGGCCTCCGTGGTTAGGAGTATGTTTGAAAATCCAGACCATATTGAGAAGTTCCCATCCAAGAAGCTAGAGTCTGGTCTCAGCCTGAAGAAAGGCCTCCCCTACATCTGTAGGGTGAGGGAGGGAGAAATATGAGAAGAGATTCACACCACTTCATTATCCAGCACAAACACCTCTCCCGGTCTTGTATTCGGAGAACACCCAGGGTTCCTCACTTAACCGCTGCCATCTCTACCAAGCATAGAAAACTTGGACTTGAGCATTCTTTCTTCTCGGGAAAAGCAAGCTCAAACACAGTTCCCTATTTAGGGCAAATGAACTTCTGCAACCATAAATCATTTTACCATTTTATCAAATTCTTCCTACCATTTTATTTATCAGTTTATTAAACTCTTTCTGTGTGTACAACGCTTTATAAATATACAATTATACTTCTTAATCCTTAAAACGACCCTATGAGCTAGATAGTTGTATTTTCTTATTTTATAGAGGGGATAAACTACAGATCTGAGTTACCCAGGGCCCTTTAATAGGAAAGTAGCCAGTCTGGGATTCAAACACAGGTCCTTCTGGTTCTACAGCATCACACTTAAAGTGTATCTTCAGAAGTAGATGCGGGCTGGTATCCCCTACTGAGGTTTCAGCTGCACACTAGGTAGTATTGAACTTTTTTTCAGACATTTGTTCCGTTTCTACTTGGGATGGAGAGAGGGGCATCCCTACAGCTTCAGCCCTTGGAGGGGTGGTTTGGGTTTATAGGACTAGTGTTTGAAGTCTCCTACCTTCCTCCTGCCTGACTGTCATTTGCCAAAGAGCCAGGAAATACACCTAATGTTATTGCCATAGAATCACCTCGGTACCAGGTGGAGGAGAGAGACTACCAATGTCCCACCTGAAGTGGAAGGGGAGAGGTGCTCTCTGGAGGGTAGCATTTATCATGTCTACCTTCCCCTCCAACATCCAAGCCTAGGATATGGCATTCTGCATACTCAAGGGGAAGGAGTGTGAGTATAGGACATAAGCCACATAACCTCAGCCAGACCCTCTCCCAAGTGGTCAGCAGAACCCATTTGAGACCAACTGCCAAACACCAGGCGCCCAAACTCTGCCAAAAGCAAAGACCCTTTGTTCTCTTGAAAATGTGTCTTTGTTGGTGAGGTTGCTATTGTTGTGGTCTTAGGAGGGGGAGGGAGGGAAATGCCCACATCTCCAGTTTTTAATATGGTAAATGTCAGTGTTTATGCCTGCACGGGCTGGCCTAATTATCCCATGTCCTCTAAAATCTTCCACTGTAATTACCACTCACCACAGTGACACCTCCTGCTAAAGGGAGAGCCGTCAGCTGCAGGAGCTCAAAGCCAGAGCCCACTCAGCAAACTGCCAGCGACACCAGCAGCTGTTTCTGGTTTCGAAGCTGTGGGAGCTTCATAAGCCATTTTCTCTGGTCCCTCTGGAGTAAATGCCACCATGGTTGAAAAGTTGGAAATGTTTGTCAGGCCTGGAACAAAGCTGTGAATGAATACTACAGTAATTTGCTTTCCCACAATCCCCTCCTTTCTCTAAACCAGCCAAGGAAGCAACTGATGGGGCTAGAGCAAAAAAAAAAAAAGACTATTAGCACCAGTGGTAACTGGTACGTCTTTGCGATTGTGGCTATAATAGCCTTTGTGTTATCTACATGTGTACTGTAATGCACAGAGAATGAGACGAAGAGTTGAGACAGCTCAAGAGAATAGCTTTTAAGCAAAACGCTATGCTAAAGAGACTGAGCATCTTTCTAAAAAAAAAAAAATGCCCATTAGCACACATGGGCGGTATTGAATTGCGTTTGCAGTGCAGAGGGAATAGTTTGGCGGGGCTTCTATGCTTGCAACTACACAGAAGGAGGAGGGCAAGAAGAAGAAGAAGAAGAAGGAGAAGGGAGAAAAAAATCAATAAATTCAGTGTAAGCAAAGTCACAGCAACCTTTAAAATAATAAGACAAATCCATTTATTTCACAAATGTCTTCATTTCCAAATGCCATTGTTTGGGGCACTCGGCTGTCATTGTCCATGACATTTTCGAAAACTTGGCTCTTAATCATTTAGGTGTAGCTGGAGTTCCCCAGCAACGGCCAAGTTAAAAGATTATACATTCACCCCACTGCTCTGGCAGGGAAGATCGACTTTAACAGCCTTGTCCTGTGGGGTGAAGGAGGGAGCCTGGCGGTGGGGGAAGAGTCTGGGAGAAAGACAAGGCTTAAATATGGACAGAAAAGCTCAGCTGTATTGCTATATACAATGAAAAGTAATTACAGAGAAAAATGAAAGCTGTTTCTTGCTGTTAGCAGGAAGAATAAGAGAATTCTGTACCTTTTTAAAGCTCTGAGTCCATTTTGATGTAATTGGTTCTGGAATTATTTATGACATTAATTGCTGCGCTATCGACTGCCTGTCAGTGGCTCTGGCAGTTAGTCCATCTTTCTTAGCAGAGACAGCCTGCTCAGCCCAAACTAGACTGACAAGCTAATTATACCCATCTTTCCCTTCAATGACAAATGCTGCTCATCGGAAACCTTTCTAGAAATAAGCTCTCATTCTTTTCCCTTTTTCCTGAGCCAGACATAACAGATATCTCAAGGTGCAGATCACAGCTAAAACTCAGCTCGCAGGGCTATTAGCTCTGAACATCTCACTTGAGCCAAAAAACCTAAGCATCTTATGTTATCAAACTGTATGTCATTCCCTGATGCTAGTTTTCAGGGATGAGCAGGGGCCCATCCTGTCAGTCAGAGCAGGGCAGAGAGAGCCAGGCCGACTGAATTAGCCAAGCTCTTCTTACCTATCAACTGCATTCAATTCAGGTGATGATATGGAAGCTGGGGAAGTGCCTTTTATGCTTTGTATAGCTGCTGTGGGGTCATTTGGGGCTTACTGGAAGGCAAGGTGGATAGTTACCCTGGTCACCTCTTACCCAAAAGCCCTTTTGTGAGTTAATTGTGTAAACTATCCTTGTGTTTCAAGTTTATTCTGCATGCAATTTTAGTAAACCGTTTTGGAGGCATGACACCTTACTCCGTCAGGCATTGCTGTGAAAAGTGGGCACCCGCGTGTGTGACACACTTGGAGGAGGCACAAGAAATGATGTGATTCTCTTGCTCTAGGAGCATGCATGCTAATTTGGAAGACAAGACATGCACACAAACAGGGATGCAGAGTCTTTTCTCAAAGCATTAGGTAAACCCACGATAGTTATACATTTACAAGAAAGATGGAAAGCGTTACAAAATGCAACTCCTTTGGAAATACCACCTCGTGTATTCTCTGCCATGGGTACTTTTGCTCTATTTTGTGCTGTCCAAAATAAGTGGGCAACATGAATTCTCTTTTTAAAAGATTAAGGCACTTCAGAAAAGAAAGGCTCACCTGTGCTTTGTTACCCAGTCGGGAGGAGAGTCAGGAGGCTAGAATTCAAGGCCCTCCATGTGGGCCTTGGGCAAGACACAAGCTGTCAAAATTCAAATCTGCTGCATACGTTGAATAAACCCAACCTGCCTCCCGGACAAAGTTTGGTAGAAATAAATTGAGAAAAATTATAAAAACACTGAATAAAGAACTCTGTCATATACCTGCAAAGTAGAGTGATGAGAACAAGGGTGAAATAGGAGCTTTGGAGCAGGAAAATCACTGGATATGACTTGCTTCAGGAAAGATCTTAGAAGGCCTTTGAGACTGTGGGATTTCTAGGGCAGTTTTAGGCACACTGGGATCCTTCACATAATTTGCTATTGTCTTTATTTACAACCAAGGGGCCTGTTGATGGAAGCCAACTCAACAAGGGGTGGACTGTGGAGGATTTCTATTGTATGAGTTCAGTTAAACTGCAACATTTCCCAGAAATCTCTCCCCTGCATAGATCCAAGCTAACGTGGGCCACACAAGACATTTTGTACGAGATTTGGAAGGGGGAAGTGGAGGTGTGGCTGTATCCCTTTACTCTTGGGAGGTCAGTGGAGGCAGCTCATGTACTGTCACTTATCTGTCTGCTCATCTAAGTGGCCTGGGACAGAAGTCAGGCCCACAGCATCTCAAGCTCCTGCTGGGTCTTCTGCTTCAGCTTTCCTCATGCCTAGAACAGGTGCCAGCTTGACAAATAGGACCAGCTTCTCTTATGGCCCACCCCCACCCCCAGCTCAAAGTTGGAGGTCTATAGGAGGTAAGAGACCAACATGGGTTCCAGACTGTCCTCCTGAGTTCCAGCTCAGCCTTGTAGGTTCCAGCCTGTCCTTAATTTCCCCGTGCCATATCTGTCTTTATTTCTTGGCTGTCTGCCATGGACTTTAGGCCCCAGCACTTGTATGATATATATACTAGTATCAATATAATTAATATATATTATATATCAGTATTATTATTATTATTATTATTATTATATGTCCTTAGGATTACTAATTGTCCAGCTGGTGCAAGAGCCAAGACCCCTAGTGGACAAATATTCCAGTAAAGGACAGTAAAGCATGTGGGAGAGGACACTGGCTCCTGTGTCTACAAAGAAATGGACATGAATGTGCCTCATGAGATTTGATTTTCATGGTTGTATAAGGCAAATGAGAGAAGAAACACTGTGTGAAACATGAGCCTTACAATTTTCAATACCTAGGCAACACCTAATATTTTGACTCCAAACCAGCAAACACTTGTGTAGCTAGAAAATGAACTTTGTTTTCATGTGAAGGGTTGATAGTCTATAAATGTAACCTATTGATCCAATAAATAGCACAGTGAAACTTGACTTACAAAGGAGTATAAGTAGGGCGACTAACTGTCCCACTGCGCTCAGGGCTGAGGGATTTCATGGGTCCCTGGACCTTCTGTGCTAACACCGAGACAGTCCTGAGCCACTGGGATGGTCAATGACCCTAAGTGTAAGACTACTTTCTTGCCCTAAGAGTTAGCCAACCCAGCATTATAGTGCTCTCAATCATTCTGAGTCTGTTTCTTCACTTCCAAAATAGTTTATCCAAGTACAAATTGTTTTAATATGTGTAAGACACTTTCTACAGTTCTTGACAAATAATAACACTAAATATATTGTTACTAATAATTAGCGAGTAATATTATCAGAAAAAGTAACACATGAATATATAAAAATATAAGAAAAAAATCCATATGTGATGTAATCATAAGCATTAAGTGATGATGAAAACACATGCTACCAGAGTCTGTGGGGGGATATTATATGGGAACAGGAGGTTCTTGCATTCATTCATTCAGTGGAGTACCTACTCTGAGGCAGCACACGGCTAAATGCCATCTTTAATTTGGTGAACCAGGTAGACATCCGTTCCTGCCTTCATGGGGCTTCCAATCCATGGGACAGCCAGACATTAAACAAAACACAAGCAAAAGAATGAGTATTATAAAAGAAAGTAATGAATTCCCTCAGAGAAAATTTGGGGGGAGCTCTAATTCTTTTATGGCTCATGGGCCCAGCCGCTCCGCGGCATGTGGGATCCTCCCGGACCGGGGCACGAACCCGTGTCCCCTACATCAGCAGGTGGACTCTCAACCACTGCGCCACCAGGGAAGCCTGAGATCTAATTCTTATTGGGTAATCAAAGAGGATGATGATAATCATCATCCTCTTTGATGGGTCATCACTGAGGGTCATCACTGAGATGACCGATCTCAGTGATGGGTCACTGAGAACGAGTCCTGAAGGATGAGAAGGAGCCAGCCAGACACAAAGTAGGGAAAGAGCAGCTCACCCAGGGGAAGAACAGGGCTCAGAGAATGTATCTTGGAAGAGGTGGGATTTGAATTGGATCTTGAAGAATGGGTGAGGTTTCAGTGGACACAGAAATAAGGCCTATCATGGGCCCTTCTACTTCTTTGCTGATCTTGGGAAAATTCTTTGCATCACCAGGCCTCAATTTCTTCTTCTATGAAATAGAGATTTTCAAATGAATGATCCTTATGGAGGAATTATGGTGATAGGCTGCACTCTGCTCAAGAAGATGAACATGTAAGAATCAAAAGCCACTTGCCATTAAACACATATCCCACAAGAATCAGAGGAAAAGTGTGAGTTCCCATGGTTGCTATGGGCGCTGCCCATTCATTGTATGGGCCAAGATATGAAGACGTGATAGATGATGGAGTGTCAATTAGACCTGCCCGGGGGGCAGGTCTGATAAATGTGTCGGCATTTTGGGGAGGAATTTGTGCTTCTTATTTTCAGTGAATGATTTCAGTGGGTCAGAGAAAGGGAGTTTCCCTTTGTGAAGTCCCTTCCCCACGAGGAAGAAGAGGATAATTGAATAGCTAAACTGTGGACATTTTACACTATATATATTATTTTTTCTCCTGGTAAACTCCTTGGAAAAACGCACATAAATTTAACATGAAGCTTTAAAAATTGGATCCTTTAAACCACTCTCTGCCTATAAATTGTGTGGTGTTGAGGGCAGCTTTCTCAGGCCATTCTTTTCACTGAGCGTGCAGAGCTGCTGAAATAGGTGGATCGGGGGAAGATTATCATGCAAGTTCCCACCTCATCCCCAGGCAGCCGAGGGTTCATTTCTGTGCTTCTCCCTCAAAGTTGCCAGAAAAGGAGGAATGGGGACTTCTCTGAGGGCCTTCTGCTAGACCGGTGAGCCCCATGAGGGCAGAAGAGTCTACCATGTCCCTGCCCCATGGCACACAGCCCAGCCCAAAGTGGGCACTCAGGCATTGTCAATTGAAGAGACAAATTAACTTCAAGCCAAGATCTGGTTTGATCTGATCTGGCTAATGTGGAAACTGAAGGATGGCAAGGAGATTGGGGAAGCATTTCAGGCAAGAGTAGCATCCTGACACTTAGCAAGAAAAACAGACTCTCAATTAAGCTGAAGGGGAGGGCTGCCTTCAGCAAGTTGACCTTGACCTAGGTGACTGTTCTCTAACCTGAGCTCTGCAGGTAAACACTTCTCTCCTGGTTGGAAAAACATCCTTAAAAAAATAAAGTGAACTTGGGAAGTGAACTTGGTAAACAGTGTTTCAAATCTGTAGCTTAGACTTTTGAATAAACATGATATGGAATGGCTTAAATTTAGCTCCAGTGAAGACAGAAATCATCTAGCAATTACAATAACAATATCAATAGTACCTTATAGTTAGTAAACATTTCACAGACCCCTGAGTCCTCTTACATACATTATCCCATTTAAAATGGCACAACTAACACTAAGCTCCAATATGGGCAGGGACCAGGCATCTTTTGAGTATCACCGTATTCTCCTCAGTTTGATAAATACTTGTTAATAGATATTTGTTGAATAAACCAGTGAGAGCAGATAGAATGCTAAGGCTTAGAAAGGCCACGTCACTCTTCCAATGGCAAACAGCTCACAAATGGCAGAGCAGTTACATTTTGGCATAGGTAGCTCAAAATGTTTCCCAGGTGTGCTCATACCTCAGCATCTTGCCATGCCTACATGGCAGGGAGATTCACCTTCAGCTTCACTGATACAGGTAGGGTTCAAGTTGAAGAGCAGAGAAAGTTTTAGATCATAAAGAAAAATACAGAAAAACAACAATAACCTAACGTAGATTGCATTTTAGAAATTAACTCACAAATCCAAAAGAAAATCAGTCCTCATGATAGTTCTGTTTTATATGATGCCTTATCATCTTGGATAAATTGGTAATTTACAGCTAATGAATAATTTTTTTAAAGTTCACTGAAAATGCTCAAGTAATATTTCTCTTTCTTAAACTCCCCTGTGTTTCCTGTATAAGTATCCTTGGACCACAATTTAGCCATCATGCAGATGATATGCATATGTCTTTCATCTTTAAGAATAATATTATTCAGCACTCTATCTACGACTTGTGGAAATTATCCCATAGGCGCTTCTGAAATGCCTTTGTAATCCTGTACCTGACTGTTTACCAGTTTTTGGGACGGCAGGGTAAGTGGAACAGTTACATCCAGCCAAGATCAGAAACGCTACAGTATCGACTCCAGGGGAAGCTCTGTGTTCAGTGGTGCTTTCTCTTTTTAATTTCTGTATTTAAGGCTGCAGTTAGACAGAAAAGAAAGATGGGCAGCCCCTTTCCTTTGGGTCGATAAGCTCACATCACCTTGCCCAGTACTCACCCATGTTATCTTTACCCAGAACAGGCAGTGGAAGGAGTGTTTTGTTCTCTCCTCATGCTGTCCTTTTAGGTCTCCAACATTTTTGAGACACATGTAGAATTTTTTTCCGGTGAATGCCACAAGAGATCTAATAGAAGACGCATTTGTTTTTGACTTCTAATTAATCAAGATAACATCTCTCTCAACCATTAGACAGTAAAATCAATCCCTCAGGTGGCTGTTCTGCCAGTTAGACTTCTATACCGATACCTATTATTGGCAAATCAGTGATGTATTTAAGCGTGTTGTACTCTATCATTTTATATTATGCAACCAATGTGACTATGCTGAGAATGTGGAGAGGGGGCGATTGCTGCCCCTGGAACCAGTAATGGGATTGCTGCTGCATCCCCCAGCCCCTATCCACTCCCTCCCATACCCAAAACTGGGGTGGATGACTCACTCATTTCCCAGACTCTGGCTGGCATTAGACCACTCACTCACCATGAGGGATGTCAGAATCCCAGGACATGAGGAACACAGGAGGAGCATGGATCCTGGGTAAGGAGATGGGGCCACAACCATAAGCAATGTGGGTGCATTGGGAGGGCCCCTGGCTATGCTGAGGCCCTGAGCTCCCACTGAGGGGTGGGAGGAGGGGAAGAGGGAGGAGGGAAGGAGGGAAGTGAAGTCCCTCTCTGGAAACACCATGTGGAGATGTCTAAGGTCTTGCTGAGAGGGGAATGAATTTCTGGGGGATTTGCTATAGGATTCACATAGGAGGCACCTGCTCTAGTCACTGGAAACATTCTTCCAGGCCAAACCCACCAAATTAAGAGCTCCATGGCAGTGGGGGACTTTCTCTTTAAGGCAACTTGTTGCCTCCTCCTGACCCAGAGCTAGGGCACCGAGTTCATGAAGGTTCATTCCAGCAATTGGCGACGTACCCGAGACACAGTGTGGCCGACCAAGAAAGCCTATAAGACAAGTGATTCTCCCATGATTCCTACCTAGTTCTGTCAAGTCACTAAAGTCCTGCATCACTACTGCTCTTTACTAGGATGCCCTATATCTCAATCATCCAAGTTTTCATCTAATTTCCAAGTATTCTGTGAGCAAGATTCTTGAAGGCATGGCAAGTTCTAGGTGACCTTGGATCTGAAGAAGACCTTCTTACTCAAGCGAGGAAGGGGCTGACTGCAGGTACCTGCTAGAGCACTGAGGCACGACAGAGCTGGTGCCAACCTTTAGGCAGTCACACCCTTCTGACTCATCCTTTTCCAGAAAGCATTCTCTGACCTCTGCAGGCTTCCCCCTCCATGCCACCACATGTCACAGGGAGTGACCTGTTCCCTGTCTCTTCCCTCAGTGACTGTGAGCCCCATGATTCTTGCTACTCTCCATGTCTCCAGGGCCAAGTGCAAACTCGCTCCAAAGCTGCATTCTGTCGAGGGTAGCTCTTTTGCTGTGGAAATGCAGCTGCAGGCAGCACCCAGCTGTAAGGGTAGGACACCACACATGAGACTGACAGCAAAAGGGTTAAGGGGCACTGGATCAGCTCCATTTTCTGGGGTACCTGCTGAGGAGAGGGCCCCACTTCTATAGCTCCTATACAGTAAGTCTCCTACCTGCAAATCTTCAAGTTGTGAACTTTCAAAGATGTGAACGTGCATCTGGTTGAGCAAGGAACCAGAACCTGTGCCATCAATGTCCGGCCTGAGTGAAACAGCAGCTCACCCTCCGTCTCCTGTTGCTGACGATCCTTCAGCTCTACCATCTCCCACCTCCTCTCCTTCCTCCAGTCAGTGACTCTTCTTGCCTGTTCACTCCATGCCAGCGCCTGTGTGCCAGCTGTTGTACTGTACTACTATACTCTTTAAGGTACTGTACTGTAAGATTAACAATGTTTTACTTTTTGTGTTTGTTTTTTATGTATTATTTGTGTGAAAAGTATTATAAACCTATTACAGTACAGTACTATAGAGCTGATTGTGTTAGTTGGGTACCTAGGCTAAATCTGTTGGACTTACGAACAAATTGGACTTACGAACACGCTCTTGGAATGGAACTCGTTCATATGTAGGAGACTTACTGTATTTTAGGCAAGATGGTAATAACAACAACAATAATAATATCTACCATTCTTACGAAAATAAGTGTGTGGCATCATGTGTGTCCCCCTGAGACTGGAGTTAACGCCCTATGATATTGATGAAGAAACTGACTCTGAGAGGTCAAGTAATACCCCCAAGGTCACACGGCATTTGAATTTGAGTAGTTCTGACTGTAACACCTGTGCTTCTGCCACTGTGCTACATGAACTCCATACAGAACTCTGCAGTGGCGTGTCTTCAGTTTACACTGAGACATTTTCGCTTTTTCTTCAACACTCGGTTTTTTTCCCAGACCTTGGGATGTTCACAGCCTGTGCTGCCTTCATTGGGAAGCTACACTTGGAAAGTCAACATGTACAGAAAAGTAAGTTTTTAGGAATACTACCATTTTAGCAAGGCTACCAGGATCTATTCTTCTGACACCAAGATGGTGATTCCGTGAATCACAGACATTGCCCTAAAGATTTAGGAGCACAAACCCTCTGCAAGTGGGGGAACAGCCCGCGGTGTATGTGCTGGCTATAAATGATGAACTTCTGCTGACACTGCCTCCAATCAAAAGGCCTCAGTTAGGTACCCAGAGTTGCTCACCAGGGCTTAAGCTGTGGGCTTAAAAAAATGCCCCTCTTCCATTCCTTGTTTTATATCCAAACTGATAGTAGCTATGAGTTTACACTGTCTATAAGCCTGGTTAAATTTCTTATTGAAATATTTTGCTTAAACATGTCCTTGGGTGGGAGGTCGAAGCTGTAATCTGCAGCACAAGATTATGTGAAATGGGGCATGAGGCCTGTGCCCTCAGTCTTTAAGGTACTCCCCGCTAAATGACATTATTTCCACACTCACACCTCATATTGTCTTGAGCTGTATAGTCTGTCCCATTTAAATAGAAAGTCCTGTATCAACCAAAACGTTCAGCTCAATGCACTGCACAGAGGTCCGTGGGAATGAATTAGGGTTTTGATTAATTACCTGGTGTCTTAGCCTTGATGTCAAACCTCACCCTTAATGTATTACCATGCGAACATGCATTATAGATTGGGAAACCACTCACCCACACAGGAAGTTATTTGGCTGACAGTTCATTTTACCACTTGTCAGCCCCATGATATGAGAGACGAACCATCTTTTGACAGGAAGTACTCTGAATTCTCCTAGAGATTTGTTGATGATGCACCAACCTCTGCAGAGCATCTCATGATTGTTCTTCCGGTCCAGGGTTCATGCTTTACACCCTGTTAGTGTGAGCCCTTTGGTATTGCCAGCAAAGTCAGAGGTGGCTGGTCTTCCACAAAACAAAGGCTGGTCAGGTATGTCTTACACTCACACTCTCTTATGCTACCTCATTCACTGTGGTCTCTACCTCTGTGATTCCCAGGGGCTTCAGGTGACCCGTAATACTGGCCCCTCCTTCCCTGGTCTAGGCTACACTCCGAGTTGCTGCTCTGATCCAACCACCAATGTCAGCCATGTCTGTTTTCTTGCTTTACTTCTTTACTTTAATATTCACTCGTTCATTCATTTAACAAGTACTGGCTCAGTATCTACTATGTGCAGGCATCCTGCTAGATGCTAGGGATAAAGTGATGATTATGATTGACTTCATCCTTACATTCATGATTGTTAGAGCTTACTGGAGGAGACTGACAGTAGTCAAGTACATACACATGAATATGTAATTATGAATCATAATAAAGCTAGGAGGGAAAATAATAGCCATGCCATTAAAAAAAGAGTAACATGGGACCTACTTGAGAAGGGTTGGTGGGAATCAGCCTGTAGAATCCTTACTTCAGGGCCAGGAAGCGAATCCTCTCCTCCTCCATCCTTGGGAATTGCTCTAAGCTGAAGAGAGTTTCCCCACCCACCCTTCCTGGAGCACTTGCGTCCAATGACTGGTCCACATGGGGGATACAAAGGCCTGATTCCCTTGCCTCAGGGCAGGACAACTCTGAAGAAGGTCCCAGCTATAGAGGCCCTTATGGGATAGGGTGCAGCTCCATTCAACTTAACTACTTTCTCTCCCGGTCCCGCTCCTCTCACTTCCTTATAGGACTAGTTCCTGAGGATACTTCCAGTAGACCTGCATGCAAATCTCAGAGTCTCAGAGCCTGGTTCCCTGTGTCTACATGCATGGTTGGCCAGTAGGATGATAATACTGAGTGAAAGACATCAACAAACATGGTTAGAGAGTATGACTTTTTCTAGTGGTCAAGGATGGGAAATGATGTTCTGACAATGCATGAGATGAGAGCTTGACCCCAGATACCAGATACAGGGAGGGGCTTCCCAGTTCCCAAGCCCCTCACAGAACAAACAGCTGTGGTGAACAATGCCCCATGGAAGGAGGACTCAACCAGTTGCAAGACGACTGCTTTTGCCACCCTCCTGTTCTTAAAAATACCGTCCTGTCTTCCCCTTCCCTAACCTACCTGCCTGATATGAAGTCTCTAACTGTGGTCCTGCTTGCTTATCGGATGCAAGTAATGAATGCTATACATTCTAGTACATTCCTCTCTGCTTCAGGACCACATAAATGAATGGTTAATTTTCCAGATCTGGTGAACTCCAGCAGGCTCATGCTTCAAGCATGCATAACAGCCATTCCTGAAGTGTATCATCTAATCTGACAGTCAATACTCTCATACTATCATTTCAGTCGATTTTTAAAAGTTTGTTTGGTTTGTGGCTTTTGCTTTGTTTTTATGCTGTTTTGTCTCGTCTTTCTAAAATATCTGTTTTTATTAAGGGTAGTATACAGCTATCACTTAAACTACACAATGAGGAGAAACTACAGTATCAAGCAAACGAGTCAGTTAATTATCACTGCAACAATTTGCACATTTTTGTGAGTCTATTTATCCGTTTTGAAGATTAGAAATACTTACAATGTTTCGTGGGTTAACAAATTTTCGTAATTGTAAGAATTGCTTTTTTATTTTATAAAGTCTTCAATTGTTATTACAGGACAACTAGGCATCCTACTCTTCAGGCTGACTGCTCTATTATTTTTTAACACTATTCCCAGGAACTGCTCTGATATTTTTGTTTTATGCCAACATCAAGGTATTCTCTCCTGGCCCAAACATGTAATGAGTACTCTCCAAGGAGCCCTGGGTATCTGTCTGTCTGTCTATCTATCTATCTATCATCCATCCATCCATCATCTATCTATATCTATCATCTATCTCTTCATTTATCTATCATCACTTTATCTATCTATCCATCTATCATCTATCACTTATCTATCATCTATCATGTATGTATGTATGTACATATGTGTGTAACTATCATCTCTCATGCATCAATCTGTTTATTTGTTTGGAGTACGTTATTAGAAGTCAAAATTAGTTTTTGGACTGTATGAGGTAGGCATGGTAATAACAGGCATATTAGTTCTTTGTTTTTAGATATCTTGAGTAAAAATTTTATAGGAATATGATGTATGTGCAGAACGCTATGCAAAACATAACAGAGTAGAGCTCAATAGGTTTTCCACAATGTGGGCGCTGCCATGCCATATAACTACCACCCAGATCAAGAAATACAACTTTACTGGTACGACCAAAGATCCCCCATGACCCATTCTAGTCACTACTCCTCCAAAAGTAACAACTATTAAAAGATCTATCATATTGTGTCTCTTTACCTCTTCTTATAAGGACATCATTTATATTGGATTAGGGCTCACTCAGGTATTTTGGAGGGATATGATCAACTTATAATGGTCATTTTTAAAGCTCTGTAGTTGGTTGCACACCTAATTAGGACTGTTATGTCTTTTTGGTAAACATTTTTTTATTATATATTGTCCATCTTTATCTTTGGTAAATTTTTCTCTAAATCCTACTTTGTCTAATATTAAAATAGACTTTCTTTTGTTTTCTTTTGTTAGTATTTGCAAAGTGTATCTTTTTAAAAATTCTTAACCTACTTATATATCATACTTCCAGACTTCTATAGTTTCTTATAGTTATATCATATATTTATCAATTCTCTGTCTTTTAATTATTGTGTTTACATGATTAATATGTAGTGAAATTAACATGTTTAGGTGTAAGTATATCATTTTATTGTTTTCTCTGTTTTTTTTCCTCTGGGTCCTCTTTCCTGCTTTCTTTTGGGTTATTTAGACTATTTTAGTATTCAATTTTAAATTGTATATTGTATATTTAAATATATTTCTTTATATAATTATTTTAGTTGTTGCTCTAGGGATTAACAAAATACAATATTAACTTCTAACATTCTACTTAGAATCAATATTTTACCATTTCATGGTAATGTAGGAAGTGTACCATAATATTGGTCCCTTTACCCTCCCCTCTTTATGTTATACTTTTCATATATTACATCTATATACATTGAAAACCCCTTGAGACAATGTTTTAATTTTTTATTTCAAAGGATTACATTTTTAAAGAACTGAATAGGACAAGGATAGTTCATTCTATTTACCTAGATATTTACTATTTCTGTTGTTCTTCCTTCATTTCTGTAGTTACAAGTTTTCTTCTGTTGTCATATCCCTGTGTCTGAAGAACTTCCTTTAGCAATTCTTTTAGATCACGTTTGTTGCTGGCAATAAAATCTCTTAGTTTTTCTTCATCTAAGACACTTTTATTTTACCTCCATCCCTAAAGGATACTTTTGCTAGGTATAGAGTCATGGGTTGCCCAGTTTTGTTTTGTTTTTTCTTTCAGTACTTTTAAAAATGTTACTCCCTTCTGGCATACACAGTTTCTGTTGAGAAATCAAGTCACTCTAATAATTACTGCCCTAATTAATGATTCATTTTGCTCTTCCTGCTTTCAAGATTATTTTCTTTGTTTTTAGTTTTCTTCAGTTTTTGATGTGTCTGTGCATGGACTGTGTGTGTGTGTGTGTGTCTCCTGTTTGGGGTTCACTGAGATTTTTGCATCTCTAGGTTTATGTGTATTGCCAAATTGGGGACTGCAAAGGGGGTGAACTAGGAGATTACGAACAACTTTCAGTGGTCATCGTCCTGAGTTCTCCCTCTCTGTAAACTTCCTGAGACTTCTCAGCCTCCTGGGGCTCTCCTTTTCTAGTCCTCTGACAAGAAAGTTGGGAGTTGAATGATTCCTCTGCTGTGCACTTCCCACAAACTGTGTTAGCCAAGTGGCAGGAGAACAGAGAGAGGAAAGCAATGGAGATTTGCTCCACTCTCTTGGGAGTAAAACTCCTCCAGTCAGAGAGGAAGTTTCCCTCCTTCACAATCGTAGGCTTCTACCAGTCTCCACTGCCCCCACTACTGTCACCACCCCATCCAGAAAAGAGGAAAGAAAGAAAGAGAGAGAAGAGATAGGGACAGACAATATAGATGATAGAGAGTTAGAGAGAGAGGTGACAGACAGACAGATACAGATAGATGAGAGAGAGACAGAGAAGAGAAACAGAGCAAATACTCCCCAGAGATTTCCACATTATTACTGAGCATTAAGAAACATCTTCCTCATTAGAACTACAGGACTTCTTCTGAAACTTTTCACTGTTCATGTAAATATCTCCTTCTGTGTTGCAGACTGTACTGAGTCCAGACCAAGGATACCAGAAGGGAAAAAAGTGGTAAACCCACTGCTAGTTCAGTGGTATTTTGAATTCTGATCTTCTTCCACATTCTACCTATTACCTTTTCACTGTCCTCAAAAAGCTCCTAAGGTTTAGAGCAGCTTTCAGTGAGAGAGACAGGATGCAATGTGTTTATTCCATCTAACTTAGAAATGGTACTTGTATATATAGACTTTCTACTGTTTTTTTTTCTTTTTTTAAAAGAGTATTTTGTTGATAACTCCAATCTGTCCATTTATTAATACATATTTTTCTTTAATACTTTGAACATATTTTCTTTGACCATATTTATAAAAGCAGCTTTGATGCCCCGTCCACTAAGCCCAACATATGGGCCCATTTGGAGTCAGTTTCTCTTGTCTATTTTTTCCCCATATTGGGGTTATACTTTCCTTTCTTTGTTAGACATTTTAAAATGTCTAATAATTTTGCTTGCCAATAGGATATTGTAGATAACATACTGAGATGAAAGTCTAAAATTTATTTTATTCTTTTGAGGGTCAATGATTTTTGTTTTGTTGTCATTTTGTTTGTTTTGTACTAAAACACAGTTTGCTTGCCTGGACACAATCTGCAAAAACTCCTTTGCCCTACCCCCTAGTGTATAGCAGCAGATGTCATCATACAGGTTTTTAGCCTCAAGTTGTTGCTTTTAGCCTGGCCACTGAAAGGGAAGGGGAGTGAATTTCCCCTCTGCCGGCTTAGTACCCCTCTACAGTAGGAAATCTGGGAAGAGTTTATACTTGGATGATAGGGCTCATGCTTCATGTGGCGACCTTCCTTCTGAGCTTTTCTCCACCGTCAAAATGCCAGTTACTCTGCCAGCCCTGAGTTCTTCCCTGTGATGTCTCTGGTATGTAAGTTTTCCTCTTTATTTCTGCCTGAGTTGTGTGCAAGTTGGAGAACATACCCAAATAATGATGCAGCAAGCTGACAAATCTCAAGAGGATGAACTTTATCTTTCAAGATTAGGCCTTCTTCTCTAGTTTCTGCCTGCTTTTTAAAAAGACTCCCTGGGTTCTTGTATTATTTAGCTGGGAATTTGTGCAAGATTTTGAATCTCAGCCCTTATGTGGCTCTCCCATTTCCCAACTTATTCCTTCAATGTCTACCTGCTCTGCTGCTGTGAACTCTGCCACCTGCCATCTCAAGCCAGTAAGGCTGTAGATTTCCACCACCGGACCTGGGTACAGGAGGGTGGTTAAGGGGCATCCCAAGAGAAGAAAACCACAGTGCTCACCTGATGCAGTTGCAGTCTAGCAAGAGTCAACTCCTCTCATTGAAATGGCCATTGGTCAATTTCCTGTGCCTTCAAATAATTCTTGTTAATCTAATCATTTAGTCTACTTTTTATGACTCTTATCTGTTAGAGTAATCATCCTGCCTCTTCATATTATTATTCCCATAAGTCAACCTATATTTTACCCCTGCACAAGTACAGTATGCTTTAATCACTGAAGCTTTATAAGAAAGTTTACCATAAAGTTTTGTTTTTCTTGTTCAAGAGTGTCTTGGCTCTTCTTGCCTTTTACCATTCCACACAAATTTTGGAAGAAGGTTTTTAATTTCAATGATAAAAAAGTCTATGGGATTTTATTTGGCATTGTTAAATTGATAGATTAATCTGAAGAGAACTGACATTATTACAACACTACATCTTCCAATACATGAATAGGGTATATCCAACCCTATCTTTATTTACTCCTATTTAAATTTCTCCCAATATTTCTTTGTACTTTTCAGTGTAGAGAGCTTGTACACCACTCGTTAGACTTATTCTTCAGAATGTGATGTTTTATGATGCTGTTTTAAATGGTATTTTTAAAATTTCAGTTTCTAAATGCTTGTTGGTATATAATAATATAGTTTATTATTTAATATCAACTTCATTTCTTGCATGCTTGCAAAATTCACTGATTAACACTAATGTTTTTTCCTTCTGTGGGTCTTTTTTAAATTTTCCACAAAAACGACATCATCTGCAAATAACACAGTTTTATTTCTTAATTTCCAAACTTCTCATACATTTATCTTATTTACCTCCCTTACTGAAATGTCTAGAACAGGAGTAGTGATAGGTGGCATCTGTCTGTTCCTGATCTCAG
Source organism: Mesoplodon bidens (assembly GCF_964165515.1). Classification (NCBI taxonomy): domain Eukaryota; kingdom Metazoa; phylum Chordata; class Mammalia; order Artiodactyla; family Ziphiidae; genus Mesoplodon; species Mesoplodon bidens. The sequence continues at coordinate 165,975,536 of NC_138176.1, forward strand.
GGGAGAAGCTTTCAACATTTGACTATAAATGAAAATTATGTTAGCTGTAAATTTTTATTAGATACCCTTGTTAAGGAATTTTCCTCACATTATTGGGTTTATTTCTGAATGTTGAAGCAAACTTGCGTTTTTTGCATAAACCCAACTTGATTGTGATATATTTTGTTTCTTTATATCTTTAGATTTCATTTTGCTGGTGTTTTGTTTAGAGTTTGCATCTTTCTTACGAGTGAGATTAATGTACAACTTCCCTTTCTTGTAATGTCTTTGTCATATTTTGTGTTGAGTATGCTTGCTGTATAAAATGAGAATGATACCCACTTTTTCTGTTCTCTTGAAAGGTTTATGTAAGATTATTATTGATTCTATTTTCCACATAGAAAAGAAATAATTCACTATTGAAGCCGTCTGAGCTTGAAGATTTCTCTTGGGAGAGATTTCAATTACAACTTTAATTTCTTTATCAGATATATAAATCACATTTTCTAATTCTTCTTGCATCAGTTTTAGTGAGTTGCTTTTTTTAAAAAAAATCTGAATGTTTCATCTAGCTTTTCAAATTTATTGGCATAAGGTGTTTGTGATTTCCTCATTATAATGTCTACAGGAGCTGTATTTTCATCCCTTTATTGATTTCTGATATTTGTAATTTGTACCTTTTCTCTTTTTCCTTGATTGATCTTCCTAGGGGCTTATCAAAAGGCATAAATTATAAATATCATGAATTAATGACTAATGCATCTCTGAATATTAACACATAGTTCTTTTAGATAATTCTCTTGACTAGATTACTAAGAGTAGAAATACCGAATCATATAGTAAATTTACATGTACATTTTAAGGAAACTATTTTCCAAAGTTCCTGTATTATTTTACATTCTCATCAGCAATACATTAAGGTTCCGATTTCTCTACATTCTTAACAATACTTGATATTATCTTTCTTTTTGCCTATAACCATTCCAGTGGGTATGTAGTGATATCTCATTGTGATTTTAATTTGCATTCCTCTAATATTTAATGATGTTAAGAATTTTTTGTGCTTATTAGCCGTTTCTACATATTCTTTGATAAAATGACTATTCAAATACTTTACCTATATTTTAATTGGATTTCTATCTTATTATTAGGTAAAGGAATGATTTAAACATGCTAAATAGGAGGCATTAAAAATCCAGGCTGTTTTCAGTCTGCCCTGGTTTTTATTGTCCTGTAGTCCCTTTTGAGTCTCATATTTTGTGTGTGCAGCCTCAGAGTAAGCCAGGAGTGTGAGAATAGCTTGGAGATGCTGTGTCTCCACTGAGCACATATACAGACTCAGCCAAGAATACATTTGCCTCCATCAGGACTACAACCTCAAGCTACTAGAATGAAGCCATTGGCCTTTCCACTTGTTTGTCTCAGAGACATCATTTCCACTGAACATGAGCATTATGCATGGCCCCAAATAGAAGGAGTCCCCTTCAACTGTGTCAGAGAAGCTGTTAGTCCTCATGGTCTGCCCCACCTGGCACAACATCCACATCACCTGTTGGAGGAGGGGTTAATGAGAGCAGTCCCAGCAGCAAGCCTGAATGCCATAGACTCCCATTGTTCTTGCCCTAAGTTCAGCAGTTTATCACAGATTGTTATATGACTTTGATGACTTGATAATTTTTGTCAATTTTGTCCAACTTTTTGTGGAAAGGATTTGCTGATCTCAGTTGGCCATAGCCAGAAGTCTTGACCTTCATATCCTTCACTTTTATACTTTCTTCTTTTTAATATATGCATTTAATTCTACATATTTCCTTCTAAGAACAGCTTAAGCCATATTAAATACTTTTTGATATGTTTTATTTCATAATAACTCAACTTAAAGTACTTTCTAATTTCCATTTTGATTATATCTTTGCCTCATGGGTCATTTACAACTGTACTGCATAATTGCACATTGTGGGGAGTTTTTAGTAATCTTTTATTATTGATTACTGGCTTCATTAAACCATTTAAAAATAATATACTCTAAATCGGTCTTGATTTTGCCCCCGCCCCAGGGAACATTTGGCAATATCTGGAGACATTTGTTCTTGTCAAAATTGCTGGAGGGGCCCTGATACTGGCCTCTAGTGGATAGAGGCCAGGGAGAGTGCTAAGCATCCTATAATGCATGCCTAGGATAGCTTCTCACAACAAAGAATTATCCAGCCCAAAATGTCAAGAGTATCCAGGATGAGAAACCTTGAAATCTGTTGACACTAACCTTAAAGTCTAGCTTGTCACAAATTTTGGTAAATGTTTCACACCTACTAGAAAAGAATGTGACTCTGTCACTGTCCAATTCGCTCCTCTATTAGATTCATGTTTGTTAATTACATTCTTAGTGGATTCTGTATTCCTAATAATTTTTTGTCTGCTTGTTCTACCAGTTACTAAGAGAGGTATGTTAAATTCTCCCATTTTTGCTTATGGATTTCTTTCTTTCTCTTTTCTAGTTTTTTTTTCAATTATTGCTTAATATATTTTAAAGTAATTTTTAGGTTCATAAATATGTACATTTTTTCTGTCTTCCTGGCTAATAGACTTTTTGTCATTAGGAAATTATCTCTAGTAATGCTTCATGCCTTATCTGATATTACATCAGGTTTCTTACGGTTAGTGTTTCCATATCTTTCTTCCATCCTTTTTTTTTTTTTTTTTTTTGCGGTATGCGGGCCTCTCACTGTTGTAGCCTCTCCCGTTGCGGAGCACAGGCTCCGGACGTGCAGGTTCAGCGGCCATGGCTCACAGGCCTAGCCGCTCCATGGCATGTGGGATCTTCCCGGACCGGGGCACGAACCTGTGTCCCCTGCATCGGCAGGCAGACTCTCAACCACTGCGCCACCAGGGAAGCCCTCTTCCATCCTTCTAATTCTCAGTCTCTCTATAAATTATCTTGCTTCTTTTAAGTATAATACCATATCCAGTCTAATAATATTTGCCCTTTTATTGAAATATTCATGCAATTTACATTTAATATTGTTACTAATGCATTTAGGTTTATAGCTACAATCTTTTAATGATATTTTTCATTTATCACCAACTTTTGGTTCCTTTTTCTCTCCTTGCTTCAAACATTTTTGATTAATCAAATATTTTTATCTTTCTTTCCTCTTCATTTTCTTGCTATTACAATGGATTTTTTCCTTCTATTCTTTTAGTGATTATCCTAGATATTACAAAAATGCATTATTTAGAATCTAACCTAAGTTAGTACTTTTACCTCTTCCCAGATAACTCTGAGTTTAGAACACTTAACCTCCATTTATTTCTTAGTAGCTTCGGTGTTTTTTGTGTTGTTATTATACATTTTCACTTTGTATATATATTTTAAACCACACAAGACACTGTTTGTACAGTCAATATGCCCTTGTGTTTATCCAGACGTTTACCTTTCCCATTGTGCTCTTCATTCTTTCTTGCATATCCTTGATTCTGTCTGTTGGGAGGCAGAGATATTGAATAATATCCTCCAAAACTGAGAAAAAACTTTGAGACCGAAAAATGAAGCAGGCGACTCTGTAAAGTGTAATTACGAAGTTTATTGTGGGGAACTTACATACAGGCAAGGCTGGCGGTGGGGGGACAATGATCCAGAGGTGTTTGCAGCTGCACTCCGAGAAGCTGAAAGGGGTACAAGGGGCCAAAGGTAAAAATAGAATCTGGCTATGCAAGACAGGAACCAGGGATTTTTCTTCTCCCTGAGGGTCTCATGACCATTTAACCATATGCCTCACCAAAAGGCATTCTTCCAGATTTCATATTAGATGAAGGCAAGGGTAGGATTCGATAGGGAACGCATCTAGTGTAGGCACATTCCTTGTGAGTCAGGCTAAAGTTCCATCACAGGGAAAGGGGAGTGGGTAGGACAGCGGGACTAAGATGGAGCTGACCAAATGGAGTCAATGTGGTTCAGCACACATGGTCAGATTATTTTCCTTCTACCAGAGCTCTCTTTAGTATTTATTTAGCCCAGACTTGCAGGTAGCAAATTCTCTCAGTCTCTGTATGTCTGGAAAGTGTCTTTATTTTTCTCTTCACGTATAAAGGATATTTCTGTTAGGTATGGAATTGTAAGGTGGCAGTTGTTTTCTTGCAGCACCTTAAGTATATCATTCTGTTATCCTTAGGCTGCTATAGTTTCTCTTGGGACCTCAGCTGTCTGTTCTATTATTATTTCTTTTAAAGGTAATGCATCTTTATTTTGGCTGTTTTCAAGTCCTAGAAGTGAGTTCAGAGTGGTTTGCGCAGACAACTCTAGAGTATTTGATCAGAACGTGGTGTAGATGGGTTTATGTGGGCTTGGGGTGGGTGCCTCCTCTTGGTTATTGTAGATTCTTTATTCCATGGGAAGGGATACTGCCTTAATCAACTTGAGCTGCTACAAGATACCATAGATTGAGCAGCATTTAGATTTAGATTTGAGACACTTATTTCGTATAGTTCTGGAGGCTAGGAAGTCCAAGATCAAGGTGCTGGCAGATTCAGTCTCTGATGAGAACTTCTTCCTCGTTTGCAGATGGCTGCCTTTTTACCATGTCCTCACATCACAGACAGAACAAGAGCTCTGGTCTCTCTCCCTCTTCTTATAAGGGCACTAATCCCACCATGGCAGCCCTACCCTTATTACCTCATATAAACCTATCTCTCAAAGGCCCCATCTCCAAACACCATCACAATGGGGGCTAGGACCTCAACATATGAATTTTAAGGGGGCACAGACATTCAGTCCATGACAGGCACAGAGCAGGGCCCTTTAAGAGGGACAAAAGGCATGCACTCTTTCGTCTAATAGCTAAATACTGAGTCTATAACAAAGATTAAACTGTAAAATTAGGACTGAAAGTAAATAAATAAGCTTGGCAATTAGGACAACATTACAGAATGCAAATAATACATGCTCCAATAATACAGAAATTATACAAATGAAAATTGAGCAATGAAAGGCAAAAAAGAAGGGAGGTAGACAAGTCTGCTGATTTTTAACAGCCAGAACTGAAAGTATATCATTTAAAGCTCACAAATCAAGTATGGTCTGTTCTTCCCAATGCTATTTCTGTTACACTAATTCGATCATATGTACCTGATTTGAAATTGGTAGTGATGATGCTGGCGTACTGAGGAAGTCACATAGATCCATGAATGATATTTATCAGAGTGTTAAATTTCAAACCACAAGGGAACAGCAGCTGAACATAGCAAGCCCCAGAGGAGTACAAGACTACACATAAAGCCCAGCTACTATCTCTCTTCTTGGCTCACTATTTCTATATGCACTATCTCTGATGGCTTATTGCACATTACTCCCCAGTCACTGTGAATTTTGCCTTTGTTTCCAGAAATCAGCAGATGCAACACCTGTTTATACCTCCTCCCTTCAAACTACTTGCACTTTTATTTTTAAAAATACTGTATTTATTTTCCATTCCTCCATTTATTAGAAGTATAACATCATTGACTGATTGCTTGATTACTGGTCAAGTGTTTTTGTTGGGATTATAATTGTTTTTGTTCTGATAACAAAGTCACATAGATTTTGAATAGCCTGAGCCTAACTCTATTTTTCCCAAAGCTTGTTATTATATTTAGGAGACAGTTTTATAGCAATGAAATTTTTTTAAGTATGCACAAAAACACTAAACCTTAGTAACACTAAGAACAGATGGCCAAAAAGCACATGGAAAGATGCTCAGCATCACTAATTATCAGAGAAATGCAAATCAAAACTACAATGAGGTATCACCTCACACCAGTCAGAAGAGCCATCATCAAAAAGTCTACAAACAATAAATGCTGGAGAGGGTGTGGAGAAAAGGGAACCCTACTACAGTGCTGGTGGGAATGTAAATTGGTACAACCACTATGGAAACAGTATGGAGGTTCCTTAAAAATATAAAAATAGAACTACCACATGATCCAGCAATCCCACTCCTGGGCATATATCTGGAGAAAGCTCTAATTTGAAAAGATAAATGCACCCCAATGTTCACTGCAGCACTATTTACAATAGACAAGACATAGAAGCAAACTAAATGTCCATTAACAGAAGAATAGATAAAGAAGATGTGGTACATATATGCAATGGAATATTACTCAGCCATAAAAAAGAAAATAATAATACCATTTGCAGCAACATGGATGGTCCTAGAGCTTGTCATATTAAGTGAAGTAAGTCAGACAAAGAGACAAATATTATATGATATCACTTATATGTGGAATCTAATTTTTAAAAAAAGATACAAATGAACTTATTTACAAAACAGAAACAGACTTACAGATATCGAAAACAAACTTATGGTTATCAAAGGGGAAACGTGGAGGGGAAGGATAAATCAGGAGCTTTGGATGAACACACACACGCTACTATATATGAAATAGATAACAAAAAAAGTCCTACCACATAGCATAGGGAACTACTCAATATTCTGTGATAACCTATATAAGAAGAGAATCTAAAAAAGAATGAATATCTGTATTTGCATAACTGAATCACTTTTCTGTACACCTGAACATTGTAAATCAACTATACTCCAATAAAATTAAAATATTAAGAAGAAAACATTACGAAGGATATATAATTGAATAAAATCAGGTAGCAGAGGAGGAGGAGAAATTTAAAGTAAGCTAACAATTTATTTATTGCCCATTTTAGGACACTGTAACAGTCAGGGTTCCACCAAAGAAACAGAACAAGTGAAAAAATATATATGTATACACACACATAGAGCAGAGAACTGGCTTCAGTGACTGTACGATTGGTTAGGCAAGCCCTAGTGTATTGTGTACTCCACAGAAAAGGCAAGCTGCAAACTCTTGGGCAGGACTTATACTGCAGTCCACAGTGGGAATTTCTTCTTCCTCAGGAAAACCTCAGGTTTCCTGCTCTGAAGACCTTTCAACTGACTAAATTAGGCCCACCCAGATTAAAAAGGATAATCCTTTACTTAAAGTTAACTGATGACAGATGTTAATCACATCTACTGAATACCTTTATCGCAGCACCTAGACTAGTGTTTGATTGAATAACTGGGTACTATAACCTAGTCAAGTTGACACATAAAGCTGATAATCACAGAAAATAATAACTTCCAAAAAGAGATGATTAAGGGTATAGTATGTAGTTATAGATATGAAAGTAATCTCTAGCAAAAGTACAAGACTTCCTAAATATTTAGAGAATTACAAAATCAAAAAAGCAGAGTAAAGAGCACTTACTGAACTATTTTAAGTGATATAACAAAACAGCAAACTATAGAATAATATAAATTAAAAGAACATACATATCAATATTTTCACATGAACTAAATCTATCTCTTAAGACACAATTTTGGGTTGGATTAAAAAGCAAAACTCATGGGCATTCACTGTAAAAGTCTTTCAATTTTGCTGATCATTATAAAACTTTCATAATGACATGTTTGTACATAAACACTGATAGGGAAAAATAAAAGCAAAACACAACTCTATGTTCAAAATCTCTATAAAACATTTAAAATTACTAAAAAGGAAGTTCCAAATTTATTTTATGAAGTGAGCATAACATTGGTATCATAAGCCAATGAAGACAGCACAATAAGAAAAAACTATATAAAAACTCACTCATGTATATCAATTGAAAATTCCAAAATTAAATAATTTTGGACACAATTTATAAGTATATTACAAGAATAACAGAATATGAACAAGTGGAATTTATTCCAGAAATGCAAAGATGGTTCAATATTTTAAATATAGTAATATAACTTAATATATTAATGGACTTACAGAAATAAATTTTAGGGTTAACTCCACAGATGCTGAAAAAAACATTTCATCATTAAACATCTATTCCTGGGGCTTCCCTAGTGGTGCCGGGGTTGAGAGTCCGCCTGCCGATGCAGGGGACATGGGTTCGTGCCCTGGTCCGGGAAGATCCCACATGCCGCGGAGCGGCTGGGCCCGTGAGCCATGGCCACTGGGCCTGCGCGTCCGGAGCCTGTGCTCCACAACGGGAGAGGCCACAACAGTGAGAGGCCCGCGTACCGCAAAAAAAAAAAAAAAAAAAAAAGAAAACCCATCTATTCCTGGATTTTAAAACTTTCAGTAAAATAGGAATGGACTGTTAAATGTAGAACTTAAATTCATAATTTAATAAAAATATCAAATACAAAGAAATAAATCTAACAAAAGAAGTTGAAGACTTTTGTAAAAAAATACAGTATATTTTAGAAATATTTTTTAAAAAGAAAAAATTGAGTGATATATGATCATCAGAGATCTGAACACTTAATATGGCAAAGACACAATTTCTTCCTAAAGAGATATATAGATTCAATATAATCCTAATCAAAATTCCAGCAGGTTTTCTGCAGAAATTAAAAGTTGATTTTAAAGTTTATATGGAATCTTAAAGGACCAAAAATAGTGAAGATAATGTTAAAGAAAAAAAAAAACCGAATTACAAAACTTCTCTAATGGATATGGAGCTTTTATATAACTACATTAGTTGAGACAATGTGGTCTTGTTCAAGGAAAGACAAATAGATTGATGGAACACAAAAATGAGTCCAGAAACAGGCCCACACATATGGAGATACTTTGTGGCAAAGCTGACATCACAGAAAGGTCTTTTTAATCAATGGTGTTGATCACTGGATATTCAGGTGTTAAAGCTAGTTTGATCAGTACCTTCCACCATACAAATAGTGGATGGATCCTCAAGGTGGAATAAAGATCTAAATATAAATGGCACATCATTAAATCTTCTAGAAGATAACATGAACATAGGAGACTATATTTCTGAGGCTGATGCAACAAAGATATTGTAATGGGAAAGAACAATACTAAACATAAAACAGGATTTAAAAACTAGGGTACATAAAATTAAGTATTTTCACTCATTCAAAGACACACTTAAGAGAATAAAAAGGCAAATCCCAGTGTGGAAGAAGACATTTGTACCATATAAAGCCAACAAAGGCCAAAGTTAGTAGGTTATTGAAAAACAGGTTAGAGTTTTACCCTGTTTTATATGAAAACAATAAATCTACAGTAATTAAAACTACTGGCCCAGGGATAGACAATTAAACAAATGGAACAGAATAAAGAGCCTAGAATTAGTGGGATAAGAAAAATACTTCCCACTGTTTTCCTTTACTAAAAAATTTCAGAAAACTTGAGATAGAAGATGGCGGAAGAGTAAGACGCGGAGATCACCTTCCTCCCCACGGATACACCAGAAATAGAGCTACACGTGGAACAACTCCTACAGAACACCTACTGAACGCTGGCAGAAGACCCCAGACCTCCCAAAAGGCAAGAAACTCCCCACATACCTGGGTAGGGCAAAGCGGAGAGATCCCCACACAGAGGATCGGTGCCGAGCAGCACTCACCAGCCCGAGAGGCTTGTCTGCTCGCCCGCCGGGGCACGCAGCGCTGGAAGCTGAGGCTCGGGCTTCGGTCAGAGCGCAGGGAGAGGACTGGGGCTGGCGGCGAGAGCTCAGCCTGAGGGGGGCTGGTGTGCCACGGCTAGCCGGCAGGGAGTCCAGGAAAACTCTGGAGCTGCCGAAGAGGCAAGAGACTTTTTCTTCCCTCTTGGTTTCCTGGTGCGTGAGGAGAGGGGATTAAGAGCGCTGCTTAAAGGGGCTCCACAGACGGGCGCGAGTCGCGACTGAAAGCGCGGAGCCCAGAGACGGGTGTGGGACGCTGGGGCTGCTGCTGCCGCCGCCAAGAAGCCTGTGTGCGAGCGCGGGTCATTGCCCACACCGCCCTTCCGGGAGCCTGTGCAGCCCGCCACTGCAGGGTTCCCGGGATCCAGGGGCGGCTTCCCTGGGAGAACGCACGGCGCGCCTCGGGCTGGTGCAACGTCACGCCGACCTCTGCCGCTGCAGGCTCGCCCCGCACTCCGTGCCCCTCCCTCCCGCCCGGCCTGAGTAAGCCAGAGTCCCCGAAGAGGCTGCTCCTTTAACCCTGTCCTGTCTGAGCAAAGAACAGACGCCCTCCGGCGACCTACACGCAGAGGCGGGGCCAAATCCAAAGCTGAGACCCAGGAGCTGTGAGAACAAAGAAGAGAAAGGGAAACCTCTCCCAGCAGCCTCAGAAGCAGCGGATTAAAGCTCCACAATCAACTTGATGTACCCTGCATCTGTGGAATACAGGAATAGACAACACATCATCCCAAATTGAGGAGCCCGGAGTCAGTGCTGTGCCTCTGAGGTGGGAGAGCCAACTTCAGGACACTGGTCCACAAGAGACCTCCCAGCTCCACATAATATCAAACGGCAAAAATCTTCCAGAGATCTCCATCTCAACACCAGCACCCAGCTTCACTCAACGACCAGCAAGCTACAGTGCTGGACACCCTATGCCAAACAACTAGCAAGACAGGAACACAACGCCACCCATTAGCAGAGAGGTGGCCTAAAATCATAAAAAGTCCGCAGACACCCCAAAACACACCACCAGACGTGGACCTGCCCACCAGAAAGACAAGATCCAGCCTCATCCACCAGAACACAGGCACTAGTCCCCTCCACCAGGAAGCCTACACAACCCACTAAACCAACCTTAGCCACTGGGGACAGACACCAAAAACAACGGGAACTACGAACCTGCAGCCTGCAAAAAGGAGACCCCAAACACAGTAACATAAGCAAAATGAGAAGACAGAAAAACACACAGCAGGAGAAGGAGCAAGATAAAAACCCACCAGATCTAACAAATGAAGAGGAAATAGGCAGTCTACCTGAAAAAGAATTCAGAATAATGATGGTAAAGATGATCCAAGATTCTATTTCCCAGATCCAAAATCTTGGAAATAGAATAGACAAAATGCAAGAAACAGTTAACAAGGACCTAGAAGAACTAAAGATGAATCAAGCATCGATTAAAAACACAATACATGAAATAAAAAATACTCTAGATGGGATCAATAGCAGAATAACTGAGGCAGAAGAACGGATAAGTGAGGTGGAAGATAAAATAGTGGAAATAACTGCTGCAGAGCAAAATAAAGAAAAAAGAATGAAAAGAACAGAGGACAGTCTCAGAGACCTCTGGGACAACATTAAACGCACCAACATTCGAATTATAGGGGTTCCAGAAGAAGAAGAGAAAAAGAAAGGGACTGAGAAAATATTTGAAGAGATTATAGTTGAAAACTTCCCTAATATGGGAAAGGAAATAGTTAATCAAGTCCAGGAGGCACAGAGAGTCCCATACAGAATAAATCCAAGGAGAAATACGCCAAGACACATATTAATCAAACTGTCAAAAATTAAACACAAAGAAATCATATTAAAAGCAGCAAGGCAAAAACAACAAATAACACACAAGGGAATCCCCATCAGGATAACAGCTGATCTCTCAGCAGAAACTCTGCAAGCCAGAAGGGAGTGGCAGGACATAATTAAAGTGATGAAGGAGAAAAACCTGCAACCAAGATTACTCTACCCAGCAAGGATCTCATTCAGATTTGATGGAGAAATTAAAACGTTTACAGACAAGCAAAAGCTGAGAGAGTTCAGCACCACCAAACCAGCTTTACAACAAATGCTAAAGGAACTTCTCTAGGCAAGAAACACAACAGAAGGAAAAGACCTACAATAACGAACCCAAAACAATTAAGAAAATGGGAATAGGAACATACATATCGATAATTACCTTAAATGTAAATGGACTAAATGCTCCCACCAAAAGACACAGATTGGCTGAATGGATACAAAAACAAGACCCATATATATGCTGTCTACAAGAGACCCACTTCAGACCTAGAGACACATACAGACTGAAAGTAAGGGGATGGAAAAAGATATTCCATGCAAATGGAAACCAAAAGAAAGCTGGAGTAGCAATTCTCATATCCGACAAAATAGACTTTAAAATAAAGACTACTAGAAGAGACAAAGAAGGACACTACATAATGATCAAGGGATCGATCCAAGAAGAAGATATAACAATTGTAAATATTTATGCACCCAACATAGGAGCACCTCAATACATAAGGCAAATACTAACAGCCATAAAAGGAGAAATCGACAGTAACACACTCATAGTAGGGGACTTTAACACCCCACTTTCACCAATGGACAGATCATCCAAAATGAAAATAAATAAGGAAACACAAGCTTTAAATGATACATTAAACAAGATGGACTTAATTGATATTTATAGGACATTCCATCCAAAAACAACAGAATACACATTTTTCTCAAGTGCTCATGGAACATTCTCCAGGACAGATCATATCTTGGGTCACAAATCAAGCCTTGGTAAATTTAAGAAAATTGAAATTGTATCAAGTATCTTTTCTGACCACAATGCTATGAGACTAGATATCAATTACAGGAAAAGAGCTGTAAAAATTACAAACACATGGAGGCTAAACAATACACTACTTAATAACGAAGTGATCACTGAAGAAATCAAAGAGGAAATTAAAAAATACCTAGAAACAAATGACAATGGAGACACGACGACCCAAAACCTATGGGATGCAGCAAAAGCAGTTCTAAGAGGGAAGTTTATAGCAATACAATCCCACCTTAAGAAACAGGAAACATCTCGAATAAACAACCTAACCTTGCACCTAAAGCAATTAGAGAAAGAAGAACAAAAACATCCCAAAGTGTTTTTGGGAAAGAAAGAAGGAAAAGAAAGAAAGAAATCATAAAAGAAGGAAAGAAATCATAAAAATCAGATCAGAAATAAATGAAAAAGAAATGAAGGAAACGATAGCATAGATCAATAAAACTAAAAGCTGGTTCTTTGAGAAGATAAACAAAATTGATAAACCATTAGCCAGACTCATCAAGAAAAAAAGGGAGAAGACTCAAATCAATAGAATTAGAAATGAAAAAGGAGAAGTAACAACTGACACTGCAGAAATACAAAAGATCATGAGAGATTACTACAAGGAACTCTATGCCAATAAAATGGACAACCTGGAAGAAATGGACAAATTCTTAGAAATGCACAACCTGCCAAGACTGAATCAGGAAGAAATAGAAAATATGAACAGACCAATCACAAGCACTGAAATTGAAACTGTGATAAAAAATCTTCCAACAAACAAAAGCCCAGGACCAGATGGCTTCACAGGCGAATTCTATCAAGCATTTAGAGAAGAGCTAACACCTATCCTTCTCAAACTCTTCCAAAATATAGCAGAGGGAGGAACACTCCCAAACTCATTCTACGAGGCCACCTTCACCTTGATACCAAAACCAGACAAGGACGTCACAAAGAAAGAAAACTAAAGGCCAATATCACTGATGAACATAGATGCAAAAATCCTCAACAAAATACTAGCAAACAGAATCCAACAGCACATTAAAAGGATCATACACCATGATCAAGTGGGGTTTATTCCAGGAATGCAAGGATTCTTCAATATATGCAAATCAATCAACGTGATACACCATATTAACAAATTGAAGGAGAAAAACCATATGATCATCTCAATAGATGCAGAGAAAGCTTTCGACAAAATTCAACACCGATTTATGATAAAAACCCTGCAGAAAGTAGGCATAGAGGGAACTTTCCTCAACATAATAAAGGCCATATATGACAAACCCACAGCCAGCATCGTCCTCAATGGTGAAAAACTGAAACCATTTCCACTAAGATCAGGAAGAAGACAAGGTTGCCCACTATCACCACTCTTATTCAACATAGTTTTGGAAGTTTTAGCCACAGCAATCAGAGAAGAAAAGGAAATAAAAGGAATCCAAATTGGAAAAGAAGAAGTAAAGCTGTCACTGTTTGCAGATGACATGATACTATACATAGAGAATCCTAAAGATGCTACCAGAAAACTACTAGAGTTAATCAATGAATTTGGTAAAGTTGCAGGATACAAAATTAATGCACAGAAATTTCTGGCATTCCTATATACTAATGATGAAAAATCTGAAAGTGAAATCAAGGAAACACTCCCATTTACCATTGCAACAAAAAGAATAAAATATCTAGGAATAAACCTACCTAAGGAGACAAAAGACCTGTATGGAGAAAATTATAAGACACTGATGAAAGAAATTAAAGATGATACAAATAGATGGAGAGATGTACCATGTTCTTGGATTGGAAGAATCAACATTGTGAAAATGACTCTACTACCCAAAGCAATCTACAGATTCAATGCAATCCCTATCAAACTACCACTGGCATTTTTCACAGAACTAGAACAAAAAATTTCACAATTTGTATGGAAACACAAAAGACCCCGAATAGCCAAAGCAATCTTGAGAACGAAAAATGGAGCTGGAGGAATCAGGCTCCCTGACTTCGGACTATACTACAAAGCTACAGTAATCAAGACAGTATGGTACTGGCACAAAAACAGAAAGATAGATCAATGGAACAGGATAGAAAGCCCAGAGTTAAACCCACGGACATATGGTCACCTTATCTTTGATAAAGGAGGCAGGAATGTACAGTGGAGAAAGGACAGTCTCTTCAATAAGTGGTGCTGGGAAAACTGGATAGGGACATGTAAAAGTATGAGATTAGATCACTCCCTAACACCATACACAAAAATAAGCTCAAAATGGATTAAAGACCTAAATGTAAGGCCAGACACTATCAAACTCTTAGAGGAAAACATAGGCAGAACACTCTATGACATAAATCACAGCAAGATCCTTTTTGACCCACCTCCTAGAGAAATGGAAATAAAGACAAAAATAAACACATGGGACCTAATGAAACTTCAAAGCTTTTGCACAGCAAAGGAAACCATAAACAAGACCAAAAGACAACCCTCAGAATGGGAGAAAATATTTGCAAATGAAGCAACTGACAAAGGATTAATCTCCAAAATTTATAAGCAGCTCATGTAGCTCAATAACAAAAAAACAAACAACCCAATCCAAAAATGGGCAGAAGACCTAAATAGACATTTCTCCACAGAAGATATACAGACTGCCAACAAACACATGAAAGGATGCTCAACATCTTTACTCATTAGAGAAATGCAAATCAAAACTACAATGAGATATCATCTCACACCAGTCAGAATGGCCATCATCAAAAAATCTAGAAACAATAAATGCTGGAGAGGGTGTGGAAAAAAGGGAACACTCTTGCACTGCTGGTGGGAATGTGAATTGGTACAGCCACTATGGAGAACGGTATGGAGGTTCCTTAAAAAACTATAAATAGAACTACCATATGACCCAGCAATCCCACTACTGGGCATATACCCTGAGAAAACCATAATTCAAAAAGAGACATGTACCAAAATGTTCATAGCAGCCCTATTTACAATAGCCCGGAGATGGAAACAACCTAAGTGTCCATCATCGGATGAATGTATAAAGAAGATGTGGCACATATATACAATGGAATATTACTCAGCCATAAAAAGAAATGAAATTGAGCTATTTGTAATGAGGTGGATAGACCTAGAGTCTGTCATACAGAGTGAAGTAAGTCAGAAAGAGAAAGACAAATACTGTATGCTAACACATATATATGGAATTTAAGAAAAAAAAATGTCATGAAGAACATAGGGGTAAGACAGGAATAAAGACACAGACCTACTAGAGAATGGACTTGAGGATATGGGGAGGGGGAAGGGTAAGCTGTGACAAAGTGAAAGAGCGGCGTGGACATATATACACTACCAAACGTAAGGTAGGTAGCTAGTGGGAAGCAGCCGCGTAGCACAGGGAGATCAGCTCGGTGCTTTGTGACCGCCTGGAGGGGTGGGATAGGGAGGGTGGGAGGGAGACGCAAAAGGGAGGGGATATGGAAACATATGTGTATGTATAACTGATTAAATTTGTTATAAAGCAAAAAATAATAATAATAATAAAATAAAATAAATTTCAATTCTTATCTCATGCCAATCTGCCATAATCTCACTCCTTGAGTGGATTAAAGACATAAACTTAAAAACCATAGGCTTCAAACTTTAGATGATTAAAAGAAATGGAAATATATCCCATAGTCTTGGATTGGAAGAATTAATATTGTTAAAATGGCCACACTACCCAAAGAAATATACAGATACAATGTAATCCCTATCAAATTACCCATAACATTTTTCACAGAAGTAGAACAAATAATCCTAAAATTTATATGGAACCACAAAAGATTCAGAATTGCCAAAGCCATCCTGAGGAAAAAACAAACCTGGAGACATAACCCTCCCAGACTTCAGACAATACTACAAAGCTACAGTAATCAAAACAGTGTGCTATTGGCACAAAAAACTGACATATGGATCAATGAAACAGAATAGACAGCCCAGAAATGAACCCACTCACCTACAGTCATTTAATCTTTGACCAAGGAGGCAAGAATACACATTGGAGAAAAGACAGTCTCTTCAGCAAGTGGTGTTGGGAAAGCTTTCATTCATGTAAATCAGTGAGGTTAGAGCACTCCCTCACATCATACAAAAATAAACCTCAAAATGGTTTAAAGACTTAAATGTAAGACATGACACCATAAGACTCCTAGAAGAGAACATCAGTAAAACATTCTTTGACATAAATCACAGCAATATTTTCTTAGATCAAGCTCCCAAGGCAAAAGAAAGAAAAGCAACACATGCACACACACATGCATGTACACACAGTTAATCTGGAAATACTACTGCCTAAAGTTATTTGCTGTTTTAATACTAGACAATTAATGGCAGAAGTAGCCTATCATACTTCAGCCCAAACTTCAAATAACATTCAGGGAGAAAAATAACATCTCATAGAAAAACCCAGTTGAAGATGAAAAACCAGGTATGTTTTGTTAACCAGGAGAGTCATGTTAGATTATATGCAGCACTTAACTCTTAATTCCGAATCAAAGTAAAATGTGGCAAATGTCTGCTGAGAAGATACTTTTACAATAGTTGCCTTCAAAATTCTGTCATCCTCGTCACTGTCTTGCAATAATGATTAAGAGAGAAGTTAATTAAGAGACTGCTATCCCTTTAGGTTATCATTACAACAATAAAAACTAAGAGTGACTAAGTCTCCCAAGGCAAAAGAAATAAACACAAAAATAAACAAATGGGACCTAGTCAAACTTACAGCTTTTGCACAGCAAAGGAAACCATAAACAAAACGAAAAGACAGCCTACAGACTGGGAGAAAATATTTGCAAATGATGTGACCGAAAGCGATCAATTTCCAAAATATACAAACACTTTATACAACTTAATATTAAAAAAGCAAACAACCCTATCAAAAAATCGGCAGAAGACCTAAATAGATATTCCTCCAAAGAAGACATACAGATGATCAACAGGCACATGAAAAGATGCTCAACATTGCTAACTATTAGTGAAATGCAAACCAAAACTACAATGAGGTATCACCTCACACTGGTCAGAATGGCCATAATCAAAAAGCCTACAAATAATAAATGCTGGAGAGGGTGTGCAGAAAAGGGAACCCTCCTACACTGTTGGTGAGAATGTAAATTGGTGCAGCCACTATGGAAAACAGTATGGAGGTTCCTCAAAAAACTAAAAATAGAGTTACCACGTGATCCTGCAATTCCACTCCTGGGCATATGCCTGAAAAAGATGAAGACTCTAATTTGAAAAGATATATGCACCCCAATGTTCATAGCAGCACTATTTACAATAGCCAAGACATGGAAACAACATATATATATATATGAAATAGAACATTACTCAGCTATAAAAAAAACAAACTAATGCCATCTGCAGCAACACAGATGGACATAGAGAATGTCATAATGAGTGAAGTAGTCAGAGAAATACAAATATCATATGATATCACTTATATGTGGAATCTAATAAAGGGTACAAATGAATTACCTACAAAACAGAAATAGAGTTACAGATGTAGAAAACAAACTTATGGTTACTTGCGGCTAAGAGGGGGAGGTATAAATTGGGAGACTGGGATTGACACATACACACTACTATATATAAATAGACAATGAATAAGGACTTACTGTATAGCACACGGAACACTACTCAATACTCTGTAATGGCCTATATGGGAAAAGAATTTTAAAAAAGAGTGGATATATTTATAACTGATTCACTTTGCTATATACCTGAAACTAACACAACATTATAAATCAACTATACTCCAATAAAAATTAAAAAAAAAGAATGAAACATTTCAGTTGCAGCAACATGGATGGACGTAGAGATTATAATACTAAGTGAAGTAAGTCAGACAGAGAAAGACAAATATTATATGATATCACTTATATATGGAATCTAAAAATAATACAAATGAACTTATTTACAAAGCAGAAACAGACTCACAGACATAGAAAACAAAGAAAGAGGTGGGGATGAGTGAGGAGCATGGGATTAACAGATACACACCGCTATATATTGTATAAAACAACAAGGATTTACTGTATAACACAGGGAACTATATTCAACACCTTGTAATAACCTATAATGGAAAAGAATCTTTAAAAGAATATAAATATATATATATATATATATATATATATATATATATATATATATATATATATAAAACTGAATCACCTTGCTGCATACCTGAAACTAACACAATATTGTGTTTTAAAGAATCTTTAAAATAATATAAATATATAAATAAATAAGTAAATAAATGTGTATATATATATATATATATATATATATATAACTGAATCACCTTGCTGCATACCTGAAACTAACACAATATTGTAAATCAACTACAGTTCAATTTAAAAAGAAAGAAAAAATAAAGAGCATTTAGTATCAAGGGAAAATGTTCACAAGATCAGGACACAAAATTATTTAGAATATGATTCCAGATTTATATATAAAATAAGCTAACTAAAAATGTTGGCTGTGATTGTCAATAAAAAACACAGTTTTCACTTTAGAAGAATGTACAAGATTATCTTTACAGTCTCATGGTTAAAAATGATTTTTTAAGAAAGATACAAAAAGCGCAGATCACAAAGAAAGAAAATAGATAAATTCAACTATATTAAAATGTCTCTTATTCCAAAAGATACCACACGAAATGTTAAACAATTAGATATGGAATTATGAAAGACATTTGCAGCATGTAATACTACTAATGAATAGGAAATCAGCATATATAAAGTACCCTTAAGAATCAATAAGAAAAAAATCAACCCAGCAGAAAAACTGGCAAAGGATATGAGCAGATACATCATAAAAGAAGAAGTACAGAAGACCACTAAACATTTGAAAATATGCCCCATCTCACTGGTACTCAGTACTCATAAAAATGTAAAAGGGTCCCATGGCCCAGATGCTGACCATTCCTGCAATGCTGTGTCTGAGCACAGAATCTCACTTCCAGGAAGAGAAAGGATCCCTCAGGCTCAAGTTTATCCAGGCGGTTGTTCCTTCACTTTGCCTATTCTGGAACCAGAAGCTTGCTTCTAAGACTCAGGTAGAGGCTTCCAGTTTTAGCATTCATATTTCACAACATACAACGTTGAAAACAAGACTTGAAACATCATGAAGATAACACTGATGTTTCTGAGAATGACCAGGCCCATGTTCTCCAAGGAGAATCACATGCAAGAAATATAAAGGACATAGAGTGGTCGGGGGTCCTCATTTCACTGGGAGCTTGATAGACGTGTGAACTTTGGCCTCATCTTGGGACAACCTCCCAGTGAATTCTGATGTAATGAGGGTACCCTACACCCAGTTTTCATTTTAACTCTATCCTCCTCTGGACCTGCGTGGGTCTCAGGGTCTGGATAATATATATATATATATATAGTAAAAGGAACCAATATTAAGGTACCATTTAATGTTTATTAAATGTGAAAATATGAAAAAAGAAGTATGACAATTTAAAGGGCTTGTGAGGATGTAAATTATTGGGACGTATAATACAGCCCTGATTATGATATAAAATGTTCCTAGATATTTAGAAATGTCAAAGTGAAAGACACAAACAGTCCACACATGGCCCCAAATCCACCTCTGAATGCTTATTATAAATTCTCACACATGTCAAAGACTACAAATGAACAAGTTTTATTTGCTATAGCATTATTTTTCATAGTGAAACTGGAAACAAACTAAATATCCATCAATAAGAGAAATCTGAAAATTACTGAACTATGTTAGTTGACACTGACAGATCTTGCAAGGGTAATACTGGAGGAAAAAAGCAAGGTGTGAACTATAAATTCTGTATGATAGCATTTAAGGAATCTGAAACAGTCTGTAAAATATTATACTATGTATCTATAATTCTTGGATACATACATATGTAAGAATGCTATAGAAACATGTACAGGGATTGTAAACACCAAATTAAGGACAGGAGATTTCTCTGTGGAAGAGTATTAGGAAATAAAATGGGGGAGGGGCACAAGATAATGTACATCAGTTTGTATGTTTTATTTTATAGGGTTAAAAATATTCAAAGTAAATAAATCAAAATGCTAAAATTTGCTGAAAATGAGGGCTGATTATTGCATCAAGCTTGTTAGGTTTTTTTCTCTATTCTTGAATTTCATTTAAGATAAAACATACAAACAAATAAATAACGATTGAGAGTGGATAAAAAGAAAAAGGGACTTCTGATTTCTACAATACACAATGGAACCATGTCAAAAAACATTACAGGGTGGGGCAAACAAGCTTTAAGAATGTAACAAGGTGGGAGGGAGACGCAAGAGGGAGGAGATATGGGGATATATGTATATGTATAGCTGATTCAGTATGTTATAAGGAGAAATTAACACACCATTGTAAAGCAATTATACTCTAATAAAGATGTTAAAAAAAAGAATGTAACAAGGAGTCAAGATGTTATTCAAGTACAGGAGCAAAGTAAAGACATTTTCATATGTGACAGAACTTGAGCATACAGCAACCTGTAGTCCTCTTCCTTTTGTGGAGGTGGGGTGGTGGGGTTGGGAATAAAACCATTCAGTGATGACATCCAGGCTAACGAAAAAGAATGGTATGAGCTTCAAGATGGTGGAAGAGTAAGACATGGAGATCACCTTCCTCCCTACAAATACATCAGAAATACATCTACATGTGGAACAACTCCTACAGAACACCTACTGAACGCTGGCAGAAGACCTCACACCTCCCAAAAGGCAAGAAACTCCCAACGTACCGGGGTAGGGCAAAAAACAAACAAACAAACAAAAAGAAACAACAGAGACCAATGAATAGGGATGGGACCTGCACCAGTGGGAGGGAGCCGTGAAGGAGGAAAGGTTTCCACACACTAGAAGCCCCTTTGCGGGAGGAGGCTGCAGGTGGCGGAGGGGGGAAGCTTCGGAGCCTCAGAGGAGAGCGCAGCAACAGGGGTACAGAGGGCAAAGCGGAGAGATTTCCGGACAGAGGATCAGTGCCGACTGACACTCATCAGCCCGAGAGGCTTGTCTGCTGCCCCGCCGGGGCGGGCGGGGGCTGGGAGCTGAGGCTCGGGCTTCGGAGGTCAGATCCCAGGGAGAGGACTGGGATTGGCGGCGTGAACACAGCCTGAAGGGGCTAGTGTGCCACAGATAGCCAGGAGGGAGTCCGGGAAAAAGTCTGGACCTGCCTAATAGGCAAGAGACCTTTTCTTCCCTCTTCGTTTCCTGGTGCGCGAGGAGAGAGGATTCAGAGCACGACTTAAAGGAGCTCCAGAGATGGGCGCGAGCTGCGATTAAAAGCGCGGACCCCAGAGACGGTTGCGAGCCGCGGCTATCAGCGCAGACCCCAGAGACAGGCATAAGACGCTAAGGCTGCCGCTGCCGCCACCAAGGAACCTGTGTGCAAGCACAGGTCACACTCCACACTTCCCCTCCCGGGAGCCTGTGCAGCCCGCCACTGCCAGGGTCCCATGATCCAGGGACAACTTCCCCAGGAGAACACACAGCAGGCCTCAGGTTGGTGCAACATCACGCTGGCCTCTGACACCACAGGCTCGGCCCGCACTCCTTGCCCCTCCCTCCCCCCCGCCTGAGTGAGCCAGAGCTCCTGAATCAGCTGCTACTTTAACCCCGTCCTGTCTGAGCAAAGAACAGATGCCCTCCTGCGACCTACACGCAGAGGCGGAGCCAAATCCAAAGCTGAGACCCGGGAGCTGTGAGAACAAAGAAGAGAAAGGGAAATCTCTCCCAGCAGCCTCAGGAGCAGCGAATTAAATCTCCACAATCAACTTGATGTATGCTGCATCTGTGGAATACCTGAATAGACAATGAATCATCCCAAATTGAGGAGGTGGACTTTGGGAGCAAGATATATTATTTTTTCTCCTTTTCCTCTGTTTGTGAGTCTGTATGTGTCTGCTTCTGTGTGTGATTTTGTCTGTATAGCTTTGCTTTTACCATTCGTCCTAGGGTTCTGTCTGTCCGCTTTTTTTTTTTTACTATAGTTTTTAGCACTTGCTATAATTGGTGGATTTGTTTTTTGGTTTGGTTGCTCTCTTCTTTCTTTATTACTTAAAAATTTTTTTTCAAATAATTATGTTTTATTTTAACAATTTTATTTTATTTTACTTTATTTTATCTTCTTCTTTCTTTCTTTTTTTTCTCCCTTTTATTCTGAGCTGTGTAGATAACAGGCTCTTGGTGCTCCAGCCAGGCATCAGGGCTGTGCCTCTGAGGTGGGAGAGCCAAGTTCAGGATACTGGTCCACAAGCGACCTCCCAGCTCCACATAATATCAAATGGCAAAAATCTCCCAGAGATCTCCATCTCAACACCAAGACCCAGCTTCAGTCAATGACCAGCAAGCTACAGTGCTGGACACCCTATGCCAAACAACTAGAAAGACAGGAACACAACCCCACCCATTAGCGGAGAGGCTGCCTAAAATCATAAGGCCACAGACACCCAAAAAAAAGACAAGATCCAGCCTCATGCACCAGAACACAGTCAAGTCCCCTCCACCAGGAAGCCTACACAACCCACTGAATCAACCATAGCCACTGGGCACAGACACCAAAAACAACGGGAACTATGAACCTGCAGCCTGAGAAGAGGAGACCCCCCAAACACAGTAAGTTAAGCAAAATGAGAAGACAGAGAAACACACAGCAGATGAAGGAGCAAGGCAAAAACCCACCAGACCTAACAAATGAAGAGGAAATATGCAGTCTACCTGAAAAATAATTCAGAATAATGATAGTAAAAATGATCCAAAATCTTGGAAATAGACTGGAGAAAATACAAGAAATGTTGAACAAGGACTTGGAAGAACTAAAGAGCAAACAAACAGTGATGAACAGCACAACAAATGAAATTAAAAATTCTCTACAAGGGATCAAGAGCAGAATGACTGAGGCAGAAGAACGGATAAGTGACCTGGAAGGTAAAATAGTGGAAATAACTACAGCAGAGCAGAATAAAGAAAAAAGAAAGAAAAGAATTGAGGACAGTCTCAGAGACCTCTGGGACAACATTAAATGCACCAATATTTGAATTATAGGGGTCTCAGAAGAAGAAGAGAAAAAGAAAGGGACTGAGAAAATATTTAAAGAGATTATAGTTGAAAACTTCCCTAATATGGGAAAGGAAATAGTTAATCAAGTCCAGGAAGCACAGAGAGTCCCATACAGGATAAATCCAAGGAGAAACACGCAAAGACAGATATCAACCAAACTATTAAAAATTAAATACGAAGAAAAAATATTAAAAGCAGCAAGGGATAAACAACAAATAACACACAAGGGAATCCCCATAAGGTTAACAGTTGATTTTTCAGCAGAAACGCTGCAAGCCACAAGGGAATGGCAAGACATATTTAAAGTGATGAAAGGGAAAAATCTACAACCAAGATTACTCTACCCAGCAAGGATCTCATTCAGATTTGATGGAGAAATTAAAACCTTAAAGCAAAAGCTAAGAGAATTCACACCACCAAGCCAGCTCTACAACAAATGCTAAAGGAACTTCTCTAGGCAAGAAACACAACAGAAGGAAAAGGCCTACAATAACAAAACCAAAACAATTAAGAAAATGGTAAGAGGAACATACATATCAATAATGACCTTAAATGTAAATGAATTAAATGCTCCAACCAAAAGACACAGACTGGCTGAATGGATACAAAAACAAGACCCATATATATGCTGTCTACAAGAGACTCACTTCAGACCTAGGGACCGATGCAGACTGAAAGGGAGGGGATGGAAAAAGATATTCCATTCAAATGGAAATCAAAAGAAAGCTGGAGTAGCAATTCTCACATCAGACAGAATAGACTTTAAAATAAAGACTATTAAAGAGACAAAGAAGGACAGTACATAATGATCAAGGGATCAATCCAAGAAGATGGTATAGCAATTGTAAATATATATGCACCCAACACAGAGGCACCTCAATACATAAGGCAAATGCTAACAGCCATAAAAGGGGAAATCGACAGTAACACAATCATAGTAGGGGACTTTAACACCCCACTTTCACCAATGGACAGATCATCAAAAATGAAATTAAAGAAGGAAACACAAGCTTTAAATGATACATTAAACAAGATAGACTTAACTGATATTTATAGGACATTCCATCCAAAAACAACATAATACACATTCTTCTCAAGTGCTCATGGAACATTCTCCAGGATAGATCATATCTTGGGTCACAAATCAAGCCTTGGTAAATTTTAAAAAATTGAAATTGTATCAAGTATCTTTTCCAACCACAACACTATGAGACAAGATATCAATTATAGGAAAAAATCTGTAAAATATACAAACACATGGAGGCCAAACAAGACACTACTTAATAATCAAGAGATCACTGAAGAAATCAAAGAGGAAATAAAAAAATACCTAGAAACAAATGATATGAAAACAGGATGACCCAAAACCTATGGGATGCAGCAAAAGCAGTTCTAAAAGGGAAGTTTATAGCAATACAATCCAACCATAAGAAACAGGCAACATCTCAAACAACCTAACCCTGAACTTAAAGCAATTAGAGAAACAAGAACAAAAAACCCCACAAAGTTAGCAGATGGAAAGAAATCATAAAGATCAGATCAGAAATAAATGAAAAAGAAATGAAGGAAATGATAGCAAAGATCAATAAAACTAAAAGCTGGTTCTTTGAGAAGATAAACACAATTGAAAAACCATTAGCCAGACTCATCAAGACAAAAAGGGAGAAGACTCAAATCAATAGAATTGGAAATGAAAAAGGAGAAGTAACAACTGACACTGCAGAAATACAAAGGATCATGAGAGATTGCTACAAGCAACTATATGCCAATAAATTGGACAACCGGGAAGAAATGGACAAATTCTTAGAAATGTACAACCTGCCAAGACTGAACCAGGAAGAAATAGAAAATATGGACAGACCAATCACAAGCACTGAAATTGAAACTGTGATTAAAAATCTTCCAAGAAACAAAGCCCAGGACCAGATGGCTTCATAGGTGAACTCCATCAAACATTTAGAGAAGAGTTAACACCCATCCTTCTCAAACTCTTCCAAAATATAGCAGAGGGAGGAACACTCCCAAACTCATTCTATGAGGCCACCATCACCCTGATACCAAAACCAGACAAAGATGTCACAAAGAAAGAAAAGTACAGGCCAATATCACTGATGAACATAGATGCAAAAATCCTCAACAAAATACTAGCAAACAGAATCCAACAGCACATTAAAAGGATCATACACCATGATCAAGTGGGGTTTATCCCAGAAATGCAAGGATTCTTCAATATACGCAAATCAATCAATGTGATACACCATATTAACAAACTGAAGGAGAAAAACCATATGATCATCTAAATAGATGCATGAAAAGCTTTTGAGAAAATTCAACACCCATTTATGATAGAGCCCTCCGGAAAGGAGGCACAGAGAGAACTTTCCTCAACATAATAAAGGCCATATATGACAAACCCACAGCCAACATTGTCTTCAAAGGTGAAAAACTGAAACCATTTCCACTAAGATCAGGAACAAGAGAAGGTTGCCCATTCTCACCACTTTTATTCAACATAGTTTTGGAAGTTTTAGCCACAGCAATCAGAGAAGAAAAAGGAATCCAAATGGGAAAAGAAGAAGTAAAACTGTCACTGTTTGCAGATGACATAATACTCTACATACAGAATCCTAAAGATGCTACCAGAAAATTACTAGAGCTAATCAATGAATTTGGTAAAGTAGCAGGATACAAAATCAATGCACAGAAATCTCTAGCACTCTTATACACTAATGATGAAAACTCTGAAAGTGAAATTAAGAAAACACTCCCATTTACCATTGCAACAAAAAGCATAAAATACCTAGAAATAAACCTATCTAAGGAGACAAAAGACCTGTATGCAGAAAATTATAAGACACTGATGAAAGAAATTAAAGATAATACAAATAGATGGAGAGATATACCATGTTCTTGGATTGGAAAAATCAACATTGTGAAACTGACTATACTATCCAAAGTGATCTACAGATTCAGTGCAATCCCTATCAAATTACCAGTGGCATTTTTCACAGAACTAGAACCAAAAATTTCACAATTTGTATGGAAACACAAAAGACCCTGAATAGCCAAAGCAATCTTGAGAAAGAAAAACAGAGCTGGAGGAATCAGGCTCCCTGACTTCCGAGTATACTACAAAGCTACAGTAATCAAGATAGTATGGTACTGGCACAAAAACGGAAATATAGATCAATGGAACAGGATAGAAAGCCCAGAGATAAACCCACGCACATATGGTCACCTTATTTTTGATAAAGGAGGCAAGAATATACAGTGGAGAAAAGACAGCCCCTTCAATAAGTGGTACTGGGAAAACTGGACAGCTACATGTAAAAGAATGAAAAGTGAACACTCTCTAACACTATATACAAAAATAAACTCAAAATGGATTCAAGATCTAAATGTAAGGCCAGACACTATCAAACTCTTAGAGGAAAACATAGGCAGAACACTCTATGACATAAATCACAGCAAGATCCTTTTTGACCCACCTCCTAGAGAAATGGAAATAAAAACAAAAATAAACAAATGGTACCTAATGAAACATAAAAGCTTTTGCACAGCAATGGAAACCATAAACAAGACCAAAAGACAACCCTCAGAATGAGAGAAAATATTTGCAAGTGATGCAACTGACAAAGGATTAATCTCTAAAATTTACAAGCAGCTCATGCAGCTCAATATGAAAAAACCAAAAAACCCAATCCAAAAATGGGCAGAAGACCTAAACAGACATTTCTCCAAAGAAGATATACAAATTGCTGACAAACACATGAAAGAATGCTCAACATCATTAATCATTAGAAATATGCAAATCAAAACTACAATTGGATATCTCACAGCGGTCAGAATGGCCATCATCAAAAAATCTAGAAACAATAAATGCTGGAGAGGGTGTGGAGAAAAGGGAACACTCTTGCACTGTTGGTGGGAATGTGAATTGGTACAGCCACTATGGAGAACAGTATGGAGGTTCTTTAAAAAACTAAAAATAGAATTACCATACAACCCAGCAATCTCACTACTGGGCATATACCCTGAGAAAACCATAATTCAAAAAGGGCCGTGTACCACAATGTTCATTGCAGCTCTATTTACAATAGCCAGGACATGGAAGCAACCTAAGTGTCCATCGAGAGATGAATGGATAAAGAAGATGTGGCACATATATACAATGGAATATTACTCAGCTATAAAAAGAAATGAAATTGAGTCATTTGTAGTGAGGTGGATGGACCTAGAGTCTGTCATATAGAGTGAAATAAGTCAGAAAGAGGAAAAGAAATACCATCTGCTAACACATATATATGGAATCTAAAAAATAAATTTTAAAAAACGTCATGAAGAACCTAGGGGCAAGATGGGAAGAAAGACACAGACCTACTAGAGAATGGACTTGAGGATATGGGGAGGGGGAAGGGTAAGCTGGGACAAAGTGAGAGAGTGGCATGGACATATATACACTACCAAACATAAAATAGATAGCTAGTGGGAAGCAGCTGCACAGCACAGGGAGATCGTCTTGGTGCTTTGTGACCACCTAGAGGGGTGGGATAGGGAGGGTGGGAGGGAGGGAGACGCAAGAGGGAAGAAATATGGGGACATATGTATACGTATAACTGATTCACTTTGTTATAAAGCAGAAACTAACACACCATTGTAAAGCAATTATACTCTGATAAAGATGTTTAAAAAAAACTGTTTAATTGGGCTCTAATAATAATTAACAAACATCCAACAAGGTCTGGTCTCTGCATTTTAAGCTGAGGGACATAGTGACTGAGCAATTAAATCTGCAATGACAATAAAAGAGATTAAGTTAATACATAAAAAAAGAAAAAGAATGGTGATGATGTAGCATTATGAGCATGCAGTACTCAAATTCAAAAACCAATAGTACAATGTCTACATCTTGCTAAGAGAATGACAGTCTGACTTTAGTATGTGAAGAACTCAATGAATGCAGCACTGAAGTTCTTTCTAGAGAAAAGTACTCCACAATCAAAACTAACCAAGCAGAGAGAATAAAAATACAACACACCACAATGGAGAAAATTCACAGAAATGACTGGTGTTGAGCGTGGGCAATAAACTAATTCAAATGAAGAACTGAGACGATTAAACTCTGGACATGTTGATTATAGAATATAAATGTTATGCCTCTTGGTAAGTAAATTTGGGAAGTGGGAGTAGAAGTCTTGACAGGAACTGTAAAAGGGCTACCCTCTTACTTCCCTTAGTGTGAATTTGGTCACTACTGATTAAAATCGAAGTGGAATTTTAAGAAGAATATTACTTCCACAATCTCTTAAAGTTGGAAGTTCATTTCTTTTTATCCTTAGATAATTTAGACATTTATTACCTCTTGTGTAAAGAAACACATGAAGTTAAACAGTTCCCTTCATTTACATTGTTTTACTTTTTTCCTGTCAAAATCAAATAAGATTACATTTAATATTTTTATTAAAATAACATGGGTAGCATAATCTTGTTTTATTAAGATTTCTTTCCATCCATCCATCCATGTGCATAAGAGCAATCTAGAAGAATGTTATCTAATTTTATGAGCTATATGATTTCGGATATTATTTAAAATTTTTTTTGTTTTGATTGTACTTTTCTTTCTTCTTTATGCTTTGCCATATTGTTTGAAAAGTTCATGATGAACATGCAAACAAAACAAATTATAAAAACATTATTTCAAAAATTAAAGTAGGGGGGCAGATGTAGAAGGTTTTTTTTAAACTTCTTTTTATAATTTGTTTTTAATTTTTAAAAAATGTTTATTGGAGTATAATTGCTTTACAATGGTGTGTTAGTTTCTGCTTTATAACAAAGTGAATCTGCTATACATATACATACATCCCCATATCTCCTCTCTCTTGCGTCTCCCTCTCACCCTCCCTATCCCACCCCTCTAGGTGGACACAAAGCACCGACATGAAACCGACAGGCTTGGATGACTGCTTGACTATAGGAGCAGAGAAGAGGAGATTTCAAAGTCCTGCTGAGATTTGGAGCCGGGGCCACAGGGAGAGGGGAAGAACCAGAGTAGGAAACCCGGCAGAGAACATGGCTGATGGGAGCAAGCCAGTTCCTTCAGCCTAGGATATATGTGTTTCAGGGGTTATTGTCAGTATAGAGGTGGAAAGTTAGAGGTTGGAAGATAAAACTGGTTACAAAACCGTATTTAGGAGTCAACACTGTAGATGTTTGAGGTGGAGTTATTGGAAAAGGATGAGATTCCAGGAGTGGTGTGTACACAGGGAGAACTTGCGGGTCCTGATACGAGCTGAAAACATCATTGCTTTTAGGCAGGCCCCCTGGAAAGGAGATATTCTATTAAAAGGGTCCTGTCCAGTCACCAAGCACAAAACCGGAGGAGAAATTGGCTGCAGCTATGATACAGCAGCACATGTGGCCTAAACCTATCCTGACACTCCACAGGGCAGTCTGCAATAAAAATATCCACTCTGGGCCCCTGCCATTCTCAAATTTCAGGCTTAACTTGGGTCACTGTGACACCAGAATTCTCTTTCAACTTCAGCATTGACTCTTGGCATTTGGAAAGGGAGACAGTCACACCATAGTTGATTTATCACTCTGCCTGAGGCTCTAAGGAATTTTCATTGGAAATCAGACTCAGAGCTTATATGTGCCACTGACTTTTTATCAAATAATTATTGGTTGGATTTTTAAAAAATAAATGCACTTATAAAGTCCTTTTGTTATTTGAAAATGCTTAACTACAAGCCAATGTACTGAGTTAAGAACTATTAAATAAATACACCCTCTGTTAGTAGGCTGGAAGCCTGGGTAAAAGATTATACACACACCTGCTGTCATCCATCATGCCTTAATGCGAGTTAACCATCACTTCTGGGCTGGTGTTAATCAAGTCAGGTTCTCCCACTAGGTGAGCTTGGTTACCACCTGTTACTTTGGCTGGGTGAGAGGCCTAGCCATAGATTTTTATTTAGCAGAATTATTTGACTTTGGCAGACTGTTAAAAGAAGTAATATTTCAAAATAATGCAATGGAGCAATATTTATGAAACTATTTGCACAGTGTTACCGAAAAGCTAGCTCTCCTCTCCCATCATAAATCACTCTCCAGCCGGGTCAGAAGAGCAGGAGTGCCAAATATTTTTAGATCAAGCAGGATCTGCTGCACAGATCATTATATGCAAGGAATTAAGAGTCATCAGAAGTTACTGGTGGAGGAAGATGCTGGCAGAACAAAAATCACATGCAGAGATGTGGAAAGGAATTGGGAGATTGAAACCCTTGGCTTGGAGGGCAAGGCAGGGTACGAAGATAGCCAACAAGCAAACTTCAAAGCAGACCAGTGCAACCAGCCCTGCCTTTTGCTCCTGACCCCACCCAGCTGGAGTGCACCCACTGTGGGTGGCTGATCCTACCTTACTGCGGCTTGGCAACATCACTTGGTCAGGAAAGGGTGTTTTTAAGTTTTCTGAACACTTCCCGCTGGCTCTGTCCGTTTGCAGTTACCATTATGGAGTTGGGAGTATGACAAGGATTGGAACTGACATACACCAAACCCTGCATGTCCTGGAGCCAGCCTCAGTGGCTCTGCCAGTGTCACGTCAAGCTCCATCACTCCTGGTTTCTCAGTGCCTGGGCCCATGACACCTGTCAGAAACTTTCAAGTGTCTGCTTGTTTCTTCATCAGGGCTGCCCGGGCAGCCTGCACTAGGAAGGGATGACGTTTGGGATGAGGGGGGAATGGGCAGTGTCTTCCCCGTTCTGCCCCCTCCAACTGTCAGGTTGGGTTTTTTCGCGACATATCAAAGTTTAGACCCAGTTGCCTTGACATTTAGAAATGCATGCAGTGGTAACAAGGTTTGAAAACAATGTGGGAGACAGAGAACTTGAGCACGTCTCTTTAGAGAATGATGCGCTGTGAGGAAATTAAGCAAACAAAAGAGGCATCGCAGGAGGCTATCTGTGCCCTTTGGAAATGTGCTGCTTCGGGAGATGGGTGGATGCACTGAAGTCATCTGTACACATGGATTCCTTTGCATTAGTTTTCTCTTTCCATTAAAGTGGAATAATTTGGCATATGAGCTATCCAAAATAGCAAGGTTCCCTTGGTGGGAGGTTTTAGCTGTCTATGGTCTTTCTTGTTTTTAATGATGCTTTCATTTTAATAAAGGATGGAGGGGCAGAAATACAGGTCTTAATTAAAGTAAAACCTTCACAATGTTGCAAGCTCTGTGTGGATGTGTGTGTATAATTCACTCTTTTCATTAACATAATTTGGACAAATATGTAAATGAGGAAGTGCTGCTTCTGGTCCATCCAAATTTTTCCCAGTGGATTTAACAGATAGTACTAGGGTTCTTTCTGGACAAAATGAGTGTTTTGTTTTTCCTTTAGTCCATCTGAGCTATTACAACACTCTAAACAGGTTTCAGAGAGTTAAGCTGTGTCATTCTACTGCTTCATCTCCCCTCAGTGTCCAGTTCGCTTAAACCCTGGCTTTCCACCTAAATGTAACCCAAACCTCTGTGCTTCATTTTGTTTTGTTTTATTTTGTCCCCCACAATAAATATTCTTTCCATTTACTCAGGGGATGTGCCTTCTCAAAGTAGGACATTCAACTGGGGACTGACGGGGCTGGCTTCTTGTGGGGATCTTGTCAATCATGGAGCCCTAGTGACTGCTAACTGTCCCGTGAGGTCTGTACACACAGATGCAGTAGAAGGTGTGCTGGCTTCAGGGTCAGATGTGGTGTTTTGCCCCAACTCTTTTCTAAGCCTTGGGTTCATGACTTCACCTTTTTGTGCCTCTGTCCCTGGATATAGAATGGGAAGATAGAATCATGATTTGCCTCACTCATGAGATCCTTTTGAGGCCCAACTGAGATAATGGTTATGAAATTATTTTGAAAAGAATAAAG
The DNA here is from genome assembly GCF_964165515.1 of Mesoplodon bidens. Classification (NCBI taxonomy): domain Eukaryota; kingdom Metazoa; phylum Chordata; class Mammalia; order Artiodactyla; family Ziphiidae; genus Mesoplodon; species Mesoplodon bidens. Next base: position 166,007,845 of record NC_138176.1, read on the forward strand.
TTATCACTAGTAAAAAAAAAAAGGGGTGGGGGTGGGGGAGGGTGGTTGGGTGCGGAAAGTTTGGATAATTAGTATGAACACATATCTTCTAAATACTGCAAATGGGGTTCTATGACCAGGCTTTTCTTGCAACCATCACATCTGACAAGTAAATAGACCCAGAAGGCACATCTGTATGACAGAGTGATGACTACCTTCTGGAAGGTGAAGGAGAAGTAGAAACACACAGCTTGAGTAAGGAGACTGAAAAGACATACTATATATTTGAATTGCTTTAGGGTAGAACAGGAGATTGCAAAAGGCTCCACATAACTTTCACAAGATAGGAGAACTAGTAGATCCCAGGAATAAAAAGAGAAGAATATGATCATAATGGGTGATAGTGAAAGTGGGGGAGCCTCTCTGGGCTTTGTATCCAGGGTAAAAGGGAAATCTGGAAGGGAGAGGAATATAAACAGGCAACTCTCAAAGGTCCCCGAGGAGCAGATGAAGGGGCCTGTCAACAGCAATGTTCCTCATCTCAGCCAGCAGTTTCCCCTCTAGGCTCACACAGGGCCACACAGTGGAGGACAGGGACTTCAGAGAGAGAAAAGCAAAGCCATGGGGCAGATATTTCCCTCCACATCCAGGTGTCCAGCATCAAGTAACACTGGCTATTACTGAGTACAAAATTCCATGGAGAGGAAATGATGTGCTGGGCCAGATGTGAGCAGTTCCCAGGCTGACATGGGGGCTGTCAGCCCCTCATACAAAAACTCACAGGCCATGGACAAAGGGGCATGGTCATAGCCCTTGTGTGTGGACAGGGAGGTCATCTCAGAGTAGGTCCCTGCACCCACAGAAACCAGCCTCACCATCCTGCAGTTGACAAGGCTAAAGGGACTCAGTGCCTCTATGTGAGTGCAAGGAGATGTGAGGAACCCTTCTCTCCCTTGCTCAGTATTCTTTGGCTCAGAAAAGGGCGAAGGTTGCTCTTCAAAAGTAGTGCCTTAGCCCACCCCGAGGGAGGAGTGAATCTGCTGTGGGAGATTGGGCTCCAGCCATAGCCTATGCAGCTCTGCCCCTCTGGGCTCTCTTTCTATGCTGTCCATCTGCCTGCCTGCAGGTTACTGATTTCCTATTTTGCTCTGGTTGCCAGGAGGTAGGGAAGCTTACAGGAGCACAGAGAGCACCTCTAGTGGCCAACTGGCAAAAGGGCTATACAGCCTTTGCTGGTGCCATTCCACTTACTTGCATTTAATTATATCAACAATAAAGCTGATATTTTTGTCCCTATCTGACTCTTATTTCAATTTTTAATTGTTTTTTGACTCCTGGAGAAAAGGGTTATTCAAAATTTTAATGGGAGATTCTTATTGGTATAAATCACATGGGCCCTTTCCCTGGCAACTTCTGTAGGATGTTGAAGAACACTGACATCATAAGTAGAACTGTGGGAAGCAATTAAAAGTGAATCCCCGGTGAATTCTCAGAGGCAAAGCATGAGTTACAAACTACGCATTGACGCTTGAATCATTCTCCCTGTGATCCCAGTGGGGACAGTACTATAGTGGAAATGGCGTGTGTTAGAGGTAGCTTAGGTCAACATCTGAAAATAAAATTTAGTAGGTATAACTGTGAAGTTGTGACTGTAGTTCTAAAAAACAAACTTCACAAATATAGAATGAGGGAGTATAACTACATGTGAAAGGAGATACACTATAGTAAACAAATTTAGGGTCTGCCAGTATCTCTAGGACTATAAATTACAGTGAGGACTTTCACCATGGAGACTACAGTCCTACCCCATTCTGCCCTGGTGGAACCACTCGTGGAATTTTGAGGCCAGATTGAATGTGACACTTTGAGTAGGACACAGGAAAAAACTGAGCAGGCCCCTAAGAGACAGAACAGGATGGTGAGAGGAAGGGATCATGGGCTATGTATATCTCATGGAGAAAGGAGGCATGGGAAAAGGCATGATGGCCATCTTTAAATATCCAAGTGGTGACCATCATGTACAGAAGGAAGCTAGCTGCGTGGTTGTAAGATAGGACCAAATGGTGAATATAAGGAAGAGTTTTCTAACAATTAGGTCTACTTGAAATAGAATATCCCCCATGGAGTGAGTTTTTTAATTATCAAAGTGCAGTATAGACAGAATTCATGGCTTAGGTAAGAGTTGAATGGGGTGAGATATTATATAGGCATTCATGTCTGATGTGTTGCAATTCTAGAAATTACTAATCCACACAGCCTTGAAATGTTATAACTAATTCTGAATGTGGATTCTCTTCTCCTTTTTCCTTACTAGTTCACTCATGGGAGCTAACTTAGTGCCTTTCACTTGAGCACTTGATAAATGCTGCCTGAATAACAGACACCCAAATCTTTTTGATGGTGATGATATATTCAATAATATTTGACTAGTGGGTTAATAAATAAGAACATTAAGTATTGCAAAGTTTTCCCCCTCATACTGTTTATTAACACAAGCAATTCGTCCTGGTTTGGTAATATTTCTCTTTAACATTATTTACATGAGTTGAACACAATATGCTGAACAGCCTTGAGGCATACTCCATCCAGTATGGCTCAAACAGGACAATATAATTTACATTGGATGTAAATTATACAAAGGATGCTCGCATCCATTATTTCTTTATAATCCTCAAAATAACTTTATGAGGTTGACATTTTCCAAATAAGGAAACCAGGCCCAGAGATAGGAAGGGACTTGCTCAAGGACACAGAGCCAGTAAGTAGCAGTCCCTGAACCAAAAACAAGGTCCATTAATTCTAAGATGCATGCTCTTTCCACTGTGGATCAAATGCCCCTGACAAAGGCCCTATATGAAAAGAAGAAAGGTTGTATGCTTCCATGTGGTTAAGTTGGTCAGACCCACCTGCCCCTTATTTTCCCTGTGTGTCTCTCTTCCCGGCTTCCTGCATTCCATAAAGCCAACTGTTCACAGGATATGGCTCTGGTTTGCCTGGATGCTGAGCTGATGGTGATGCTATGTGAATATGACCATGACATAACTTGTCTTTATAAATATCCATTCCTTCAAGTGAAACTACTCATTTGAAATCTGAGTCTGTTTGGCAGGGAGACAGGGACAGGGCAGCTGTAAGTTGGCATAGTTACTCTAGGCTAGTCCATCGCAAGCCACCTCACTTACAGGAGGACTGGAAGCCGGTGCAGTGGTTTAATACCAGGACTGCTGGCAGCTCCCACCTTGTGACCTGGGATTGCAAGGTGATCTGTGAAGAGAGGCTCTGAAATATCATCAGACATGCTCCAAGGGTATGCTTGCTGATGCTTAAGTGTTTTGGAGAGGGGACATCTATTAAATGTATTCAGTATTCTCCCTTCCTCTTCAATCACATCTTCTCTCACTCTTTTTTTCCCTCCCTTCTTGAGGAAACAGCCAAGAGGTAACATGTTCTCATAATAATCAGATCAAGTTTCCTCAGATTAATCCATTTAATAAGCATGAGCACGTATACAATGTGCCTGATGGTGGGCTAAGTTACAGAAATATGGAACTGAAAAATACTGTTTAGGTGACAAACGAGTTACAGTCTAGTGGGAAAGAAAGCAGTTAGACATACAAGTAAAATAAAAGTTAAAAGTACTATTACTGAGGTATTTGCAAGATGCTATAATTGACAATCATTAAGAAATTATCAGAATCAGTGGAATCTAAATAATAATTGATGTATAACAAAAAAGTGTTCTCAAGCTGAATAAGAGTGGAGTTACAAAGGATTCGCCACATAGAAGGTAAATTCATGAAAGAAGATCAACATTTAATTGTATCCTGAAGAACTGTAATTTTTTCAGTAATTATCTTAGTTTGAATAAAGTTTCCTAGCAGAAGCAAATAGTGATCATTTCTGGAAGAAAGCTTCCCCTTGTAAGGACCTTTATTGTTGTTTAAATGATTTTGATTGTATAACTGTAGTTCACTATAGAACAAAGTATTGCCATTTTTAAAATGCTTTACATTTTCCCTGGAGTTTCTAGTTGCCTTTATTTCTTAAAGTTTCCCCCCACACACACACTTTTTTAATGCCTTTTACACAGATATGCTCCTGGTTTTTCCTTGGATAGTTCCCTTGAGTTAAATGTACTGGTTCTTTGTAGCCCCCTCACAGTACTTCCATTATAGATCATGTGACCCAGAACATGGTCACATGGACAGATCAATGCAAAAATAAAAATCAATTCATCATTAATTGACATATAACCTCAAATAGCTTCCTCTGTCAGTTTGGATTAGGTACAGCTGCATGTAAGAGAATATTTTAAAATTAATGTAACTTTAGCAAAATGAAATTTTATTTCTCTATTACAAACAGAAATTTGGTGGTAGGCAGTACAGAACTGGTACGGTGGGCTCATAGTGTCATCAGGGACATAGTTTCCCATCTTTCTTTTCCATTATCCTCCAACTGTGGCTTTCATTCTCAAGGAAGCCAACCAAGTCAAAATGAATGTTAGAGCTCCAGTGGCCATGCCTACAAATTAGAAGGAGGAACAAGCCCTCTCTTTTAACAATATCTCCATGAAGGCCACCCACAACATTGGCCAGGACTTGGTCATATAGCCATCCATAGCTGCAAGGGAGGCAGAAGAAGAAAATATTTTTTAGCTTAGCTGGAATATGTCTAAATAAAAAATGTTTTCTATTGCTCAGTTACAAAAAATAAAAAGAATGGGTCATTGTGAGGAACAGATTTCTGCATCTTTCATGTCTGAAAATATCTTTACTTGACTCACATTTGTTTTGTATTTTGGCAAAGTATAGAATTCCACTTGAAAATCATTTTCATCAGAACTTTAAAAGTATTTTTCTACCAACATCTAGCATTCACTATTATGACAAGAGGTTAGTCCTACAGAGGTGTCATATTTGTCTGATTGATTGATTTTCATTCTCTGTAAGCTTTTAGTTCTTTATCCTTAATGTTCTGAAATTTCAACATTCAAGAGAATGATTGTTCCATTTACTTTCAATTATTATATCCCTTAGCTCTTCAAAATTGTATTCCACTATTTACTTGAATATTTTATTTCATTAATTTCCTGTATTTTTTCTTTCTATAACTTCTATTAATTGACTATTAGACCTCTTGGATTGGTCCTCTGTCATTTATATTTTCATCTCTACATTCTTTTAATTCTACTTATGAAGGAAGGTATCCTGGAATTTTTTATTTCAATCCTTCAACTCATTTCTTCTGCTCAATGTTTGTTGTGTTAATAATATTTTAATCATCAAGATCTCATTCCTGTTCTATGAATCTCCCTTTTTTTATAGCATCCTGGTGTACTGTGGATGCAGTATCAGCTCACATGTCTCTGAGGATATTAATAAAGGGGTTCTTGTGTGTTCCCCCCCGCCATTCTTGAATATCTCTATTTCCTTTGAAACTTTTTTTCATTTGTTGTTGGGTGGCAGGGAGGGAGATGCAAGAGGGAAGAGATATGGGGATATATGTATATGTGTAGCTGATTCACTTTGTTATAAAGCAGAAACTAACACACCATTGTAAAGCAATTATACTTCAATAAAGATGTTAAAAAAAAAAAAGAAACTCTCACCACTGCAAACATTATAAAGTGTTGGAATACACACACATACACACACCTGAGCTTGAAAGTGAGAAAGAAAAATTTTCAGCTTTCAAAAGAAAAACTCCAAAAAATAAAAACAAAAAACTGAAAGCCATAGATGAGTATAAAAATAAAAATCAAGTGGCCCACAGGGGCATAGGATACAAGCATAAATGCTGAGGGGAGGAAGTTTTAGATACCAGGCCCTTAAGCACAATGAACTGAACCTAAGCTCCTGAATAAGGCACTGAGCCTGAAAGGATGTGACATGTGATTCAACTAACTGCTTTGAACAGTATGTGGTAAAGGATTCATTCACACAAAATTGGAAACCCAAGTCTGTGCAGTGGGAGATGTGGAGAGTTCAAAACTACACTTCACTCCTAGGGAAAGAATTACAAGCAGAAGATGAACACAGTATCTGCTCTGGAATTGGCAATACCTACAGGTTCCTAACAAAGGCAAATTTGGAGTTGCCCAAATAGAGATACTTGATGCAGAGCATCAAGTATGATCTTGGCAAACAAACATCAAGAAGAAGAAAAAGAACAAGGGGGAGGAAAAGGAGGAAGAGGGGAAAGAAGAAGGAAATTATAAAGAAAAAATCATAATGAAAGTCAGCTGCTACAAAAATCAGGCAAATTGCACCCCATGAACTACAGGTAACAAACCAAGCTGGAGGAAAGTTTTAAAAAAAGGAGTAGAAGAAGGCAAATATGGAAAAACTAAATTTCTAAATATAAAAATAGCTAAACATTTCCAATTTTGATGAAAACTATAAACTCACAGATCTGAGGAGCTCAACAAACCCCAAAAAGAATACACTAAAAGAAACCACACTGTAGCACATCATAATCAAATTGCTGAAAACCAATGATAAAAAGAAAATCTTAAAAGCTGTCAGAAAAAGAAAGCCACATTATATACGGAGAAATGAGATTAGAATGACTGTAGATCAAAAATGATGCAAGACAGAGAACAATGAAATGACATATTTCATGTGCTGAAAGGGAAAAGTGCCAACGTACAACTCTATATCCAGTGAAAATATCCCTCAAAAACAAAGGTGAAATAAGGCCATTTCTAAACAAGGAAGAGCTGAGAGCATTTATCACAAGCAAAAACCACACTATAAGAAACGCTAAAGGAAGTTTTCATGCTAAAGTTTTGAAATGGAAACTCAGATTTACATAAAGAAAAAAAGAACACTGAGAATTTATATTTACAGAAAGAAATGAAGAACACCAGAAATGGTAAATACCTAAATTAGAAAAATATGTGTGTGCATAAACCTTTTTCTCTTAAACACTTCTTTAAAAGGTAATTGGTTGTTTAAGGGAGGAGAAGCTAGGCTGGCTCAGGGGTGGGGTGGGGAGGTGGGCGGGGTGGGGACGGGAGGAAGAGGAAGTAGGGGACGTCGCTTGGCTGCTGGTCGCCCACTGGCTTCGTTCACACCCGCCCCCTTAGCAAAAAGAAGAAAAATAAAAGAAAAAGAAAATTGGCTGTTTAGATAAAAATAACTTTAAAAGCATTATGCATTTTATAAATATATAGAAATAAAATCTATGACAATAAAAGCACAAAGGATAGAAGGAGGGAATGGAAGTACCCTGTTGTAAGGCACTACAATGCAGGAGAAATAAATACTGATTAAAGACACACTGTGATAAGTTGAAGATTGTTACTGTAAATCCTAGAACAACCACACAAAAAAAGGTAAAATGGAATACTGAAATGATTAATCAGTAAAAAGGAAGGGAAAGACCACATAGGAACAGAAAACAAACAGTACAAATAGAAAGCAAATAGCCAGATGGTAGAATTAAAACCAAATATACTGATAATTTCATTACATGTAAATTATCAAGACACTCCATTAGAAGGCAGAGATTGTTCAACTTTTTTAAAAACAAGAGCAACTATATGCTATGAATAGAAAAGTAATTTTAAATACAAAGACACAGGTTAAAAGTAAAAGAATGAAAAAAGAGAAATCATACTAATACTGAAATAGCTATATTAATAATAAAGCAGATTTCAGGATGAGGAATATTATCTGAAATATGGCAGGACAATTAAAAAAGACAAATGCATCACAAGTATATAATAATTCTAAATGAGTAAACAGCATCTAATAACAGTTTTATAATACATAAAGGAAAAACTTACATACTAAAAGGATGTATACAAAAATTCACAATTATAGTTAGAGATCTCAATGTATATCTCTCAGTAATTAATGAAAATTTATGTATAGAATCAGTAAGGACATAAAGGACTTGAACAAAAATATAAACCAACTTGCATTAGTTGATTTTTGTAGGACAATACATTATAATAGCACTAGACACATTCTTTTTAAGTGCTTGTAGAACATCTACCAAGCTGGATTATATGCTAAAGCTCAAACACTTAAGCAAGATCAAAGTCACACAGAGTACATTTTCTCACTCATAGAGACAAATTTAACAGGAAATGAATATGAAAAATAATTCGGAAGATACTCAAATATTTGGAAATTAAACAAGGTACTTCTAAATCATCCATAAGTCAAAGAAGACATCACAAAGGACATTATTAAATATTTTTAAAGGAATGACATAAAAATCACTACAAATCAAAATGTGAGGATGAAGCTAAAATAGTATTTAGAAAGAAATGTGTTGCTTTAAATGCTTTTATTAGAGAAGAAGACAGTTTAAAAGTCAATTATCGAAGTTATCATATTAGCAAACTAGGAAAAGAAAAGTAACTCAAAGGAACTGAAAGGGAAAAAATAACAAAGTAAAAATGTAAAATAATAAACACATGAGAAAAATCAATGAAACCAAAACTGGCTCTTAAAAAAGATAAGAAAAATTAATAAATCTCTTATAAACTTCTGGATCATTGATAGGTGAAAGGACATTAGTGAGACAACCAAGGAAATGTAAGTAAGGTCTATAGATTAAAAGTATTTTCCAATGTTAATTTTCTGGTTTTGATAATTGCATTGTAATTATGAAGATGTTACATCTGGGAAAGCTGGGTGAAATGTATACAGAAACCCTTTGTGTTACTTTGGGGCAAATTTTTGTAGATCTGAAATTATTTCAAAAATGAAAACTTTTTTAAAAAGGTCTTTGAAAGACTCTGTTAAGAAATCAAAAAGGCAAACCACTGATTGGGAGAAAATATTTGCAATATATACATCTGACAAAGACTTGTATCAAGACTATATAAAGAATTCTTACAACTCAATCATAAGAAGACACACAAACCAACGTAAAGATATGAACAGATATTTCACAAAAGAAGACCTATGAATGTCCAACAAGTACATGAAAACATGCTCAAAATTGCTAAACATCACAGAAATGCAAATAAAATCCCAATATTAGAACACTACGTTTGAAATATATGGCTAAAATTTTAAGACTGATGACACTAAATGTCGGCTTACATGTGGAGTAACTGAATCCTCCTACATTGCTGTTGAGAGTGTGAAATGGTACAACTTCTTTGGAAATAATTTGGAAGCTATAAATGAAGGTAAACATATTCTTAGCATATAACCCAGCAATTACACAGCTAAGGGTTTACCAAAAGTAATAAAAGTATATATCCAGAAAAAGACATGATCAAGAGTGTTCATAGCAGCACTCTTCAAAATACCTCCAACTATAATAATCAACCAGTGTGGTACTGGCATAAAAACAGACATATTCAGCAATGAAACAGAAAAGAGAGTCCAGAAATAAGCACTCACATGTATGGTCAATTGATTCTCAACATGGGTGACAAGTGCTTTCAAATAGTTTTTTCAGAAATGGTGCTAGGCTGTTTGCAGATGACATGATACTATACATAGAGAATACTAAAGATGCTACCAGAAAAGTACTAGAGCTGATCAATGAATGTGGTAAAGCAGCAGGATACAAAACTAATGCACAGAAATCTCTTGCATTCTTATACACTAATGATGAGAAATCTGAAAGAGAAATTAAGGAAACACTCCCATTTACCACTGCAACCAAAAGAATAAAATACCTAGGAATAAACTTACCTAAGGAGACAAAAGACGTGTAGGCAGAAAACTATAAGACACTGATGAAACAAATTAAAGATTATACAAACAGATGGAGAGATATACCATGTTCTTAGATTGGAAGAATCAACATTGTGAAAATGACTATACTACCCAAAGCAATCTACAGATTGCTACTAAAGATCTACAGGAAACACAAAAGACCCCGAACAGCCAAATCAATCTTGAGAAAGAAAAACGGAGCTGGAGGAATCAGGACCCTGGACTTCAGACTATACCACAAAGCTACAGTAATCAAGACAGTATGGTACTGGTACAAAAACAGAAATATAGATCAATGGAATGGGATAGAAAGCCCAGAGATAAACCCGTGCACATATGGTCACCTTATTTTTGATAACAGAGGCAAGAATATACACTGTAGAAAAGAAAGCCTCTTCAATAAGTGGTGCTGGGAAAACTGGACAGCTACATGTAAAAGAATGAAAATAGAACACTTCCTAACACCATACACAAAAATAAACTCAAAATGGATTAAAGACCTAAATGTAAGGCCAGACACTATCAAACTCTTAGAGGAAAACATAGGCAGAACACTCTATGACATATATCACAGCAAGATCCTTTTTGACCCACCTCCAAGAGAAATGGAAATAAAAACAAAAGCAAACAAATGGGACCTAACGAAATTTAAAAGCTTTTGCACAGCAAAGTAAACCATAAACAAGACAAAAAGACAACCCTCCGAATGGGAGAAAATACTTGCAAATGAAGCAACTGACAAAGGATTAATCTCCAAAATTTACAAGCAGTGCATGCAGCTCAATATCAAAAAAACAAACAACCCATTCCAAAAATGGGCAGAAGACCTAAACAGAGATTTTTTCAAAGAAGATATACAGATTGCCAACAAACACATGAAAGGGTGCTCAACATCACTAACCATTAGAGAAATGCTAATCAAAACTACAATGAGGTATCACATCACACCGGTCAGAATGGCCATCATCAAAAAATCTACAAACAATAAATACTGGAGAGGGTGTGGAGAAAAGGGAACCCTCTTGCCCTGTTGGTTGGAAGTTAAATTGATACAGCCACTATGGAGAACAGTAGGGCTGTTCCTTAAGTAACTAAATATAGAACTACCATACGACTCTGCAATCCCACTACCAGGCATATGCCCTGAGAAAACCGTAATTCAAAAAGAGTCATGCACCACAATGTTCATTGCAGCTCTATTTACAATAGCCAGGACATGGAAGCAGCCTAAGTGTCCATCGACAGATGAATGGATAAAGAAGATCTGGTACATATATACAATGGAATATTACTCAGCCATAAAAAGAGACAAAATTGATTTATTTGAAGTGAGGTGGATGGACCTAGAGACTGTCATACAGAGTGAAGTAAGTCAGAAAGAGAAAAATACCGTATGCTAACACATATATACGGAATCTAAAAAAAAAAAAAAAGACTTCCGGGTAAGATGGCGGAAGAGTAAGACACGGAGATCACCTTCCTCCCCACGGATACACCAGAAATACAGCTACACGTGGAACAACTCCTACAGAACACCTACTGAACGCTGGCAGAAGACCCCAGACCTCCCAAAAGGCAAGAAACTCCCCACATACCTGGGTAGGGCAAAGCGGAGAGATTCCCGCACAGAGGATCGGTGCCGAGCGGCACTCACCAGCCCGAGAGGCTTGTCTGCTCGCCCACCGGGGCGGGCGGCGCTGGAAGCTGAGGCTCGGGCTTCGGTCAGAGCGCAGGGAGAGGACTGGGGCTGGCGGCGAGAACTCAGCCTGAAGGGGGCTAGTGTGCCACAGCTGGCCGGGAGGGAGTCCGGGAAAACTCCGGAGCTGCCGAAGAGGCAAGAGACTTTTTCTTCCCTCTTGGTTTCCTGGTGCGTGAGGAGAGGGGATTAAGAGCGCTGCTTAAAGGGGCTGCACAGACGGGCACGAGTCGTGACCGAAAGCGCGGAGCCCAGTGACGGGCGTGGGACGCTGGGGCTGCTGCTGCCGCCGCCAAGAAGCCTGTGTGCGAGCGCAGGTCACTGTCCACACCGCCCTTCCGGGAACCTGTGCAGCCCGCCACTGCCGGGGTCCCGGGATCCAGGGGCGGCTTCCCTGGGAGAACGCACGGCGCGCCTCGGGCTGGTGCAACGTCACGCCGACCTCTGCCGCTGCAGGCTCGCCCCGCACTCCGTGCCCCTCCCTCCCGCCCGGCCTGAGTGAGCCAGAGTCCCCGAAGAGGCTGCTCCTTTAACCCTGTCCTGTTTGAGCGAAGAACAGACGCCCTCCGGTGACCTACACGCAGAGGCGGGGCCAAATCCAAAGCTGAGACCCAGGAGCTGTGAGAACAAAGAAGAGAAAGGGAAACCTCTCCCAGCAGCCTCAGAAGCAGCGGATTAAAGCTCCACAATCAACTTGATGTACCCTGCATCTGTGGAATACAGGAATAGACAACACATCATCCCAAATTGAGGAGCCCGGAGTCAGTGCTGTGCCTCTGAGGTGGGAGAGCCAACTTCAGGACACTGGTCCACAAGAGACCTCCCAGCTCCACATAATATCAAACGGCAAAAATCTTCCAGAGATCTCCATCTCAACACCAGCACCCAGCTTCACTCAACGACCAGCAAGCTACAGTGCTGGACACCCTATGCCAAACAACTAGCAAGACAGGAACACAACGCCACCCATTAGCAGAGAGGTGGCCTAAAATCATAAAAAGTCCGCAGACACCCCAAAACACACCACCAGACGTGGACCTGCCCACCAGAAAGACAAGATCCAGCCTCATCCACCAGAACACAGGCACTAGTTCCCTCCACTAGGAAGCCTACACAACCCACTAAACCAACCTTAGCCACTGGGGACAGACACCAAAAACAACGGGAACTACGAACCTGCAGCCTGCAAAAAGGAGACCCCAAACACAGTAACATAAGCAAAATGAGAAGACAGAAAAACACACAGCAGGAGAAGGAGCAAGATAAAAACCCACCAGATCTAACAAATGAAGAGGAAATAGGCAGTCTACCTGAAAAAGAATTCAGAATAATGATGGTAAAGATGATCCAAGATTCTATTTCCCAGATCCAAAATCTTGGAAATAGAATAGACAAAATGCAAGAAACAGTTAACAAGGACCTAGAAGAACTAAAGATGAATCAAGCATCGATTAAAAACACAATACATGAAATAAAAAATACTCTAGATGGGATCAATAGCAGAATAACTGAGGCAGAAGAACGGATAAGTGAGGTGGAAGATAAAATAGTGGAAATAACTGCTGCAGAGCAAAATAAAGAAAAAAGAATGAAAAGAACAGAGGACAGTCTCAGAGACCTCTGGGACAACATTAAACGCACCAACATTCGAATTATAGGGGTTCCAGAAGAAGAAGAGAAAAAGAAAGGGACTGAGAAAATATTTGAAGAGATTATAGTTGAAAACTTCCCTAATATGGGAAAGGAAATAGTTAATCAAGTCCAGGAGGCACAGAGAGTCCCATACAGAATAAATCCAAGGAGAAATACGCCAAGACACATATTAATCAAACTGTCAAAAATTAAACACAAAGAAATCATATTAAAAGCAGCAAGGCAAAAACAACAAATAACACACAAGCAAATCCCCATCAGGATAACAGCTGACCTCTCAGAAGAAACTCTACAAGCCAGAAGGGAGTGGAAGGACATAATTAAAGTGATGAAGGAGAAAAACCTGCAACCAAGATTACTCTACCCAGCAAGGATCTCATTCAGATTTGATGGAGAAATTAAAACGTTTACAGACAAGCAAAAGCTGAGAGAGTTCAGCACCACCAAACCAGCTTTACAACAAATGCTAAAGGAACTTCTCTAGGCAAGAAACACAACAGAAGGAAAAGACCTACAATAACGAACCCAAAACAATTAAGAAAATGGTAAGAGGAACATACATATCGATAATTACCTTAAATGTAAATGGACTAAATGTTCCCACCAAAAGACACAAACTGGCTGAATGGATACAAAAACAAGACCCATATATATGCTGTCTACAAGAGACCCACTTCAGACCTAGAGACACATACAGACTGAAAGTAAGGGGATGGAAAAAGATATTCCATGCAAATGGAAACCAAAAGAAAGCTGGAGTAGCAATTCTCATATCAGACAAAATAGACTTTAAAATAAAGACTACTAGAAGAGACAAAGAAGGACACTACATAATGATCAAGGGATCGATCCAAGAAGAAGATATAACAATTGTAGATATTTATGCACCCAACATAGGAGCACCTCAATACATAAGGCAAATACTAACAGCCATAAAAGGAGAAATCGGCAGTAACACAATCATAGTATGGGACTTTAACACCCCACTTTCACCAATGGACAGATCTTCCAAAATGAAAATAAATAAGGAAACACAAGCTTTAAATGATACATTAAACAAGATGGACTTAATTGATATTTATAGGACATTCCATCCAAAAACAACAGAATACACATTTTTCTCAAGTGCACATGGAACATTCTCCAGGATAGATCATATCTTGGGTCACAAATCAAGCCTTGGTAAATTTAAGAAAATTGAAATTGTATCAGGTATCTTTTCTGACCACAATGCTATGAGATTAGATATCAATTACAGGAAAAGAGCTGTAAAAAATACAAACACATGGAGGCTAAACAATACACTACTTAATAACGAAGTGATCACTGAAGAAATCAAAGGAAATTAAAAAATACCTAGAAACAAGTGACAATGGAGACATGACGACCCAAAACCTATGGGATGCAGCAAAAGCAGTTCTAAGAGGGAAGTTTATAGCAATACAATCCCACCTTAAGAAACAGGAAACATCTCGAATAAACAACCTAACCTTGCACCTAAAGCAATTAGAGAAAGAAGAACAAAAACATCCCAAAGTTAGCAGAAGGAAAGAAATCATAAAAATCAGATCAGAAATAAATGAAAAAGAAATGAAGGAAACGACAGCAAAGATCAATAAAACTAAAAGCTGGTTCTTTGAGAAGATAAACAAAATGGATAAACCATTAGCCAGACTCATCAAGAAAAAAAGGGAGAAGACTCAAATCAATAGAATTAGAAATGAAAAAGGAGAAGTAACAACTGACACTGCAGAAATACAAAAGATCATGAGAGATTACTATAAGCAACACTATGCCAATAAAATGGACAACCTGGAAGAAATGGACAAATTCTTAGAAATGCACAACCTGCCAAGACTGAACCAGGAAGAAATAGAAAATATGAACAGACCAATCACAAGCACTGAAATTGAAACTGTGATAAAAAATCTTCCAACAAACAAAAGCCCAGGACCAGATGGCTTCACAGGAGAATTCTATCAAGCATTTAGAGAAGAGCTAACACCTATCCTTCTCAAACTCTTCCAAAATATAGCAGAGGGAGGAACACTCCCAAACTCATTCTACGAGGCCACCATCACCTTGATACCAAAATCAGACAAGGACGTCACAAAGAAAGAAAACTAAAGGCCAATATCACTGATGAACATAGATGCAAAAATCCTCAACAAAATACTAGCAAACAGAATCCAACAGCACATTAAAAGGATCATACACCATGATCAAGTGGGGTTTATTCCAGGAATGCAAGGATTCTTAATATATGCAAATCAATCAACGTGATACACCATATTAACAAATTGAAGGAGAAAAACCATATGATCATCTCAACAGATGCAGAGAAAGCTTTCGACAAAATTCAACACCGATTTATGATAAAAACCCTGCAGAAAGTAGGCATAGAGGGAACTTTCCTCAACATAATAAAGGCCATATATGACAAACCCACAGCCAGCATCGTCCTCAATGGTGAAAAACTGAAACCATTTCCACTAAGATCAGGAAGAAGACAAGGTTGCCCACTATCACCACTCTTATTCAACATAGTTTTGGAAGTTTTAGCCACAGCAATCAGAGAAGAAAAGGAAATAAAAGGAATCCAAATCGGAAAAGAAGAAGTAAAGCTGTCACTGTTTGCAGATGACATGATACTATACATAGAGAATCCTAAAGATGCTACCAGAAAACTACTAGAGGTAATCAATGAATTTGGTAAAGTAGCAGTATACAAAATTAATGCACAGAAATCTCTGGCATTCCTATTCACTAATGATGAAAAATCTGAAAGTGAAATCAAGGAAACACTCCCATTTACCATTGCAACAAAAAGAATAAAATATCTAGGAATAAACCTACCTAAGGAGACAAAAGACCTGTATGCAGAAAATTATAAGACACTGATGAAAGAAATTAAAGATGATACAAATAGATGGAGAGATGTGCCATGTTCTTGGATTGGAAGAATCAACATTGTGAAAATGACTCTACTACCCAAAGCAATCTACAGATTCAATGCAATCCCTATCAAACTACCACTGACATTTTTCACAGAACTAGAACCAAAAATTTCACAATTTGTATGGAAACACAAAAGACCTCGAATAGCCAAAGCAATCTTGAGAACGAAAAATGGAGCTGGAGGAATCAGGCTCCCTGACTTCAGACTATACTACAAAGCTACAGTAATCAAGACAGTATGGTACTGGCACAAAAACAGAAAGATAGATCAATGGAACAGGATAGAAAGCCCAGAGATAAACCCACGGACATATGGTCACCTTATCTTTGATAAAGGAGGCAGGAATGTACAGTGGAGAAAGGAGAGTCTCTTCAATAAGTGGTGCTGGGAAAACTGGATAGGGACATGTAAAAGTTTGAGATTAGATCACTCCCTAACACCATACACAAAAATAAGATCAAAATGGATTAAAGACCTAAATGTAAGGCCAGACACTATCAAACTCTTAGAGGAAAACATAGGCAGAACACTCTATGACATAAATCACAGCAAGATCCTTTTTGACCCACCTCCTAGAGAAATGGAAATAAAGACAAAAATAAACACATGGGACCTAATGAAACTTCAAAGCTTTTGCACAGCAAAGGAAACCATAAACAAGACCAAAAGACAACCCTCAGAATGGGAGAAAGTATTTGCAAATGAAGCAACTGACAAAGGATTAATCTCCAAAATTTATAAGCAGCTCATGCAGCTCAATAACAAAAAAACAAACAACCCAATCCAAAAATGGGCAGAAGACCTAAATAGACATTTCTCCACAGAAGATATATAGACTGCCAACAAACACATGAAAGGATGCTCAACATCATTAATCATTAGAGAAATGCAAATCAAAACTACAATGAGATATCATCTCACACCAGTCAGAATGGCCATCATCAAAACATCTAGAAACAATAAATGCTGGAGAGGGTGTGAAAAAAAGGGAACACTCTTGCACTGCTGGTGGGAATGTGAATTGGTACAGCCACTATGGAGAACGGTATGGAGGTTCCTTAAAAAACTACAAATAGAACTACCATATGACCCAGCAATCCCACTACTGGGCATATACCCTGAGAAAACCATAATTCAAAAAGAGACATGTACCAAAATGTTCATAGCAGCCCTATTTACAATAGCCCGGAGATGGAAACAACCTAAATGTCCATCATCGGATGAATGGGTAAAGAAGATGTGGCACATATATACAATGGAATATTACTCAGCCATAAAAAGAAATGAAATTGAGCTATTTGTAATGAGTTGGATGGACCTAGAGTGTGTCCTACAGAGTGAAGTAAGTCAGAAAGAGAAAGACAAATACTGTATGCTAACACATATATATGGAATTTAAGAAAAAAAAATGTCATGAAGAACATAGGGGTAAGACAGGAATAAAGACACAGACCTACTAGAGAATGGACTTGAGGATATGGGGAGGGGGAAGGGTAAGCTGTGACAAAGTGAAAGAGCGGCATGGACATATATACACTACCAAACGTAAGGTAGATAGCTAGTGGGAAGCAGCCGCATAGCACAGGGAGATCAGCTCATTGCTTTGTGACCGCCTGGAGGGGTGGGATAGGGAGG
Source organism: Mesoplodon bidens (assembly GCF_964165515.1). NCBI lineage: Eukaryota > Metazoa > Chordata > Mammalia > Artiodactyla > Ziphiidae > Mesoplodon > Mesoplodon bidens. Next base: position 166,025,459 of record NC_138176.1, read on the forward strand.
GTGAGAGGGAGACGCAAAAGGGAGGGGATATGGGAACATATGTATATGTATAACTGATTAAATTTGTTATAAAGCAAAAAATTAAAAATAAATAAATAAATAAATAATAAATAAAAATAAAAAAAAATGGTGAAGAACCTAGGGGCAGGACAGGAATAAAGATGCAGACATACAGAATGGACTTGAGGACTTGGGGAGGGGGGAGGGTAAGCTGGGATGAAGTGAGAGAGTGGCATGGACTTATATAAACTAACAAATGTAAAATAGATACCTAGTGGGAAGCAGCCACATAGCACAGGAAGATCAGCTTGGTGCTTTGTGACCATCTAGAGGAGTGGGATAGGGAGGGTGGGAGGGAGATGGAAGAGGGAGGAGATATGGGGATATATGTATATGTAGAACTGATTAACTTTATTATAAAGCAGAAACTAACACCCCATTGTAAAGCAATTATACTCCAATAAAGATGTTAAAAAAATAAAAATAAAAATAAATTAAAAAAAAAGAAAATGGTGCTAGGAAAACTGGATATCCATGTGCAAAAGAATGAAATTGGATCCTTACTTTGTATTATATACAAAAATTAACTCAAAATGTATCAAAAACTGAAAGAAAGAGCTACAATTACTCTTAGAAGAAAATATTAGGGGGAAATCTTCAAAATATTGAATTTGGCAATAATTTCTTATTGCAATAATTTTTAAATTGCCTTTGGATATGACACCAAAGACAACAACAAAAATAAATAAATTGGACTTCACCAAAATTTAAAGGTTTTGTGAAACAAAGGACACTCTCAGGGGAATGAAAAGGCAACCCACAGAGTGGGAGAAAACATCTGCAAATCATGTGTCTGATAAGGGATTAAGATCCGGAATATATAAAGAACTCCTACAACTCAAAATAAATAAATAAATAAATAAATAAAACAACCCAAATAAAAAATTGGCCAAGGACTTGAATAGACATTTTTCCAAAGAAGATACTGAAATGGCCAACAGGCACATGAAAAGATGCTCAACATCTGAGTCATGAGGGAAATGCAAATCAAATCCACAATGAGATACCACTTCACACCACTAAATCGATATTATAAATTAAAAAACAAAGAAGGAAAAATCTGGAAATTGGAACCCTTATGTATTGTTGCTGGAAATGGCACAACTGCTGTGACAACAGTAGGGCAGATCCTCAAAAAGTTAAACTGAATTACCTTATGGTCCAGTCATTTCACATTCTAGGTATATATACAAGAGAATTGAAAGCAGGGACCTAGCCAGATACTTGTACATCCATGTTCATAGCAGCATCATGCCAAATAGCCAAAAGGTTGCAGCAATGCACATATCCATCAAGAAGAATAAATAAACTAAATGTGATATATACACACAATGGGACATTATTCATCTGTAAAAAGGAATGAAATTCTAATACATACTACAACATGGATGAACCTTGTAAACATTATGCTAAGTGAAATAAGCCAGATACAAAAGGATAGATATATACTGTAATTATTTCTCTTGAGGTATGTAGAAAAAGCACATTCACAGAGACAGAAAGTATAATGAAGTTACTTGGGGCTGGAGAAAGAAGAAATAGGGAGTTATTGTTTAACAGGTTTGGGATTTCTGTTCAGGATGATAAAAAAGTTCTGTAAATGGAGTGACAAGGGTTGCACAAGACTGTGAGTGTACTTAATGCCACTGAAGTATACAGTTAAAAATGGCGAATTTGATATTATATATATTTTATCACAATAAAAGAATAAGAAAAAATACCACCAAACTTGATAAAAGGCAAATGTCCACAAAGGAAAATGGAGAAACAAATTGTGTTATCTCCACACACTGGAATACCATTCAGTAATAAAAAGGAACAATATAGGTACATTTCAGGTATACAATACGGAGCAAATGAACCCAGGCACAAAATAAGTATATGCTATATGACTCCATTTATATGAAGTTCATGACAAAGCAAAACTAATGAGTTATTGAGTAGGACTGGGGTTCTGGCTGTAAAGGAGTATAAGGGGACTTTTAGGGGTGATGGGAATGTTTTATATCTTGATTGGCATTGTGATTATACAGGTTAATGTATCTGGCAAAATCCACTGAAATCTAAACTTATAATGAAGTAATTTATTGTTCTACTGTATGTAGATCATACCTCAATAAAATTGAGGAAAGGAAGGAAGGAGGGAAGGAAGGAGGAAGATGAAAGCAAGGAAGGAAGGAAGGGAGGGAGAAGAAGAAAGGAAGAAAGGAGAAAAATATCACTCTGCCATAGCAATTAGAATAGGCTAATATTGGCACAAGAAAAGGTAATTACACGCGTTTGAAAAAAACAGAGAGCACAGAAATAATTCCACACATATACACAAATTTGGCAATGCCAGAGGTGGCACTGAAAAGGAAAGAAAGTTTGAAATGGAACAATAAGCCAACCATGTAGTCAAAAAGTTTAATTCTATCCTGCATCACACCACCACATGGGAAATTCTGGATGGATCGAACACCTAAATACGCAAGTCAAAATTTTATAGCTTTTAGAAGAAAATATAGAATAACTTCATGATTTCGAGGTCTTTCAAGAAATTCCTCAGACATATCACAGCCTTGGCTATATCTTTTAAATATTAAGCAATCTGATCGCATTCAAAGACAATAAAGTTAAAAGGTAAACCAAAGACTCACAAAAGATGATCTGTTAACACGTTAAAGCCAAGTTTTCATAACTAGATTATTCAGGGAATCCCAAGAGTCTTAGTGCAGTGTTAAGCTTTAACCATTTCAGAACTGCATGTGCTACTAACTTAAATGATAATATCTGAAAAGTTAACTACTTTAAAATATTGATATCTTTCTTTCTAAAAATCAACATAACTTCTGTCTTGTGCTACCCAGCACTCTGATCAATTTTCAAACTTTGTAAAAACTTTCCTCAGCTGCTTCTCAGTGACAGAAAGAACTGCATTTATAATTCTTGCCTCAAGAGCCTCCAAAGAAGGAGGTTTTGATGAGCACGTGACAGACAGTTTGAACATGACCCTGTGAGGAAAAATCTAATAGAGACAGATTGGGTGACCTAAGTGACCAAGCAAAAGGTTTCCTCCACTGAGCCATTGTCTGAGAAAGTGTCATCACAAACTACTGCATCCAAATAAGTTAAAATTAAAAATTTACTTTTCAAACCCACAAAAAAGTGGAAGAGCAATGTAAATATACTGCCAAATGATATATTCATAACTGCGTAGCTTTTAAACTTCTAGAGTCATTAAAGCTTAAAACTTTACTAAGACTTGAAACACACTGAATAATGTATGCCTACAAATTTCCAACAAAAACTGCTTATTTTTCTTCCTCTCCGCATTGTTTTATCAGTTGTTTTTTGTATATGTGAGCCTATATTGATAGATATATATGCATGCATGATCATTTTTTTTCATCTTGTGTTTCTTTTAGCAGTAATATACCATCTGTATTAGGCAGCATTCTCCAGACACACAGTCAATAAGATATAGATATAGATAAATATTTATTATGATGAATTGGTTAATGTGATTGCAGAGCTTGGGAAGTCCAAAATCTGCCATCTGTGAATTGGAGACCAGGAAAGCAGGTGGTATAATTCAGCCTGAATCCAAAGGTCGGAGAACTAGAAAAAACAGTGGTGTAAATCTCAGTCCAAGGGCAGAAGATGAGATGAGATGTCCCAGCTCAAGCAGTGAGGCAGCAATAAAAGGGGGAAAGTCTTCCTTCCTCTGCTTTTTGTGCTATTCAGCCCCTCAATGGATTGGAGGATGCCCACCCCCATTGGGAAGGGAAATCTACTTTCCTGAGTCCACCAATTCAAATGCTAATCTCATCCAGAAACACCTTCATGGAAACATCCAGAAATAACATCTAACATGGGCACTCATGGCCCGTCAAGTTGACACATATAATTGACCATCACATTTTGCTCTTTAGGGATGTTAAGTGAAAAAAAAGAAGGTGCAGGACATTGCATATGAAGCCATTTGTATAAAAAGAAGGGATTAAGTATATAAATGTGCACACATGTATGTGTATATATGTACATACATATATATATATACACTAGTTCTCAGTCCTCCTTAGGTGGGGAAAAAATAGCACTTTATAGTTAGGAGGGAAAAAGCAAATGTGGGGTTTATTCTCTTCATATACAGGCACTGACAAATAAAAGGCCATAGTCTTTCCCAGTTTCTGCCAATCTATGGAAGAGGAAAACAACTTTCGTGAGAACTAAAAACCACTGGGAATTGCTTTAATAGCTAAATGGAGAAAATGTAAAGATAAGAGAAACCATTACAGATACAACTTAGCCTGTAGTAATGAAGCTAGCTACAAGCCACAGTTTAGGATTTTTAGTTGTAAATTAAACCAGTGTTGAGTGTTGACAGGACTAAGGATTTTTAAAATATACATCAAATAAGTGGTGTCCAAATTCCCCCCAACCTTCCCCAAGGGGTATGACCTAGTCAGGGTTGGGATTACAGGAGTCTGAAGTGAAATTTCTTACCCAAGGCAACTGGGGACATCAAAGGATTAAGGAAAGTAAAGGTCTGGGTAGAATTGTCAAGGCCCAAGCTAGAAGAGTCAAGCCAGGAGGAATTTCTGAAAAATTAGTAAAACTAAATGAGAATGGATGGCCAAAATTAGAAGTGGCACTAAAGTCAGACATACAGGGAGTACAGAGTCAGAGAAATGAGAACAGATGAAACATGTTGGAAGCAAGAAGGGAAAGGGGCATTTCTGAGTGATTACTTAGAAAACATGTTGGTCTAGTTTATAAGTATCGACTAAGCACAAGACCTAGGACATAGAATGTGAGTTTGTTGGCTTTGATGCTTTAAGGACAGAACAGAACAGGTGAATATAATGCTGTGTCAAGCCACATTGGAGCCTGGGCTAAGGGAAACATTTTTTATTTAACATTTAATTTTTTGTTCATCATGAACTTTTTTTGCACTAATTTTTACTTTTTAAGATATTGGATTAAAATATTATTTCTCTTTATTACTGAGAGTTTTGGGGCCCACTTACATTTGTATCCAAGGTGAGTGCCTCACTTACCTCACCCAAGTCCAGCCCTGGTGAATAAACAAAAACTAGAGGAAATGTTAAAGTCATTCCTTCCAAGTATGGTCACTGCATAAAGTAAGTGAAAAGCCACAAACGATTATTACCAAGTGAAAACATGACACATGAAAAATACCATCCATGAAGTTTAAACAACACTAAGGCAGTAGGCAACTGAGTATATGAGACTCAGCTATAAAAAGGTGACTAATTTTAGAGTCCCCACTCTAGGAATGATGCAAATATTGTGCTTCTGTCTATTTTTAAGTAGCCAACTTGAGAAACTATGCCCTCATCCTAAGAATGAAACTGACCACCTAAAACATTTCCAAAACCTCCTTTTTGAAAATGCCTTCAGAATTTTCAATTTACCATATAATTATTTACACTGTGGTAGCACTTTATTTGGCAAAGCACTTTCATATACATCATATCTCCCAAAGTCACGAAATTCCAAGTTTGGAGAGACACTGGGGATCCCCTTTGCCTTCAATGGTGTTAACTTCAGCTGCTTTTGGACAGTTTCCATTTCCTCCCTTACCTGGCATAGGAAGTGAAGGCCAGACAGAGGGGCAAAGCAGGGAGCAGAACAGAAAGAGAACCCAGGCCTGTACGTTCTGGCACCATTCACAACCATCCACTAAGATGGAGTTTCCCCAAATTTTCAACATAACTAATGATTTCCTAACTGAAAGCAGAAACCAGGATGTGAGTTTTCCAGGCAATTAATTCTTTCAAGTCACTGTGTTAAGTGTTCACAGGAAGTCTTCAAAAAATCTTAAATCATAGAAAATATTTTTCATTTGAAGGTAACTTGGATTTATTTATAGAGTGCTTTTTTAAAAAACATATTCCAGGGGATGAATTGGGTCATTGAGTTATAGACTGCTACTTATTCTTTGTGTTCACACTAAGCCTCATTTTATGAATGATTTGTAAAAGAGTTTTAAGATTTCTTCCAAAAGAGAACTTTCAAACATGTTTTGAGCAGTATCTCCATCAACAGAAAAATGTGAATTTTACGAAGTAAGAGAATGCCTCTCGCAGAGATATTGCATCAGTGAAGAGCATGGACTCTGGACCCAGAGAGCCTAATTAACCTCCTGGAATTCACAACTACGACCTGTATGTAACCTATTCCACAGGACTGAGCCTTTCAGGGCCTTGCTTTCCTTATTTTTAAAATGGGGATAAGAGGGGCGTCCCTGGTGGCACAGTGGTTAAGTATCTGCCTGCCAATGCAGGGGACATGGGTTCGATCCCTAGTCCGGGAAGATCCCACATGGCACGGAGCAACTAAGCCCAATTGCCACAACTACTGAGCCTGTGCTCTAGAGCTCACGAGCCACAACTATTGAAACCCGTGCACCTAGAGCCCATGCTCCGCAACAAGAGAAGCCACTGCAGTGAGAAGGCCATGTATCGCAACAAAGAGTAGCCCCCACTCACTGCAACTAGAGAAAGCCCATGCGCAGCAACGAAGAGCCAATGCAGCCAATGAATAAATAAATAAATAAATAAATGAAATGTGGATAAAAGCACCGATCTGATGAAGTTGGTGCATGATTAAATTAATGAATACGTGTAAAGAGTTTTTACAGCAGTTATATAACTGATAATTGTAATTACCTAACTAGATTCATAAATTCTGTACCCCACTCCTGACAGGAAAAATATCTCATTATTTTACCTTCACCTATCTGAAGTTTTGACAAGGTTGTGAGGCTAAGTTACAAAGTTAAAATAAGTTAGTTCTATTCATGTTGGATAAGATAATAATTTAATAATGTCTGAGAAGAGTTCGTTTCATAAATAATGACTGAATTTCTCTTTAAATCTTGCTTTGTATATATTTTATTATTATAATGGTACATAAGAATTATAATAAAGATTAGATTTTGTTTGAAAAATTTTACCTGAATGAATGAGAAGAGCTTCCATGTCCATACATACAATCTCTGATACAGAATGCACAGGTGTGTCCACAATCAAATCCATACAGCCTGCTGGTTGCATGAGGTGTAACTAGAGAAGGCCCTATAAAGCTGACACTGCATCTCAAACGATCCAAGGTCAAGCTGCATATCATCTTGTCATTTCACTTCTTGACATTCATTTTCCTTTCCTGTTTCATTGTTAACCCATTTCCACTGGCCATTTTTCATGCTTCTACATTGTACATTGTTCCCAAACAGAATGAAGTAGTTTGTTTGCTTGATCCAAGATAAAGAAAAGAGGTAGAAATTTTTCAAGTGAAAATCCCTTTGATGAAAGAGATTCATCCTGTTTAATGTGCAAGAGTATGTCTGTAAACATAGCCTAATAGACCTCTGTGAATTGGAACTGTTCTTTCATTCATTCATAAAACATTTATTGAGTGCCTGTACATGCAAGGCACCCTTTAGCCTCAGAACAAAACAAGTCTTTCCCTTTGTTTGGACAAAAAATGCCCCTTCCCATAAATATATAATGTGTCAAGTGATGACCAAGTGCAACAGAGGAAAACGAAGCAAGGTAAGTGGACTGTGCTGGGGGTGCTACTTTAGATACAGTGGTCCCAGAAGGCCTCTCTAAGGAGGTGGCATCTGAGCAAAGACCTGAATGGCAAGTACAAAGTCCAGTACTGACCAGTGTGGCTGGAACAGAGAGAATGCAGGGAGAGTGGTAGGGAATGGTATTTGCATTTATTTTTGCTTCACTCTCACAGCTTCTGGGACACTGATTTCTCTAGGACAGATCATACAAGGCCACGTAGGGTCTCATAAGGACTCTGGCTCTTACTCCAGGTGAGATGGGAAACGAGTGATGTGATATGGGTATGGGAGACACATGAAATTATTAAGCATTTCTTAAAGGATTGCACTGACTTTCTGTCAAGAACAGGCTGTAGAAAGGCAAGGGTAGAGTCAGGAGACCAGTAAGCACAGAGTGGGGATGAATGATCCAGGTAAGAAATGATGGCAGCTGGGATCAAGATGTTAACTATAGACATGGTTGGAATATGGTTACATTTGGAATTAACTTCTCACTGTCATTTCTGGGCCTGAATTCATTTAGTTCTTTAGTGCAATCTCTAACTTTGTACCTATCACAGTGTATAATGATTATGTTTATGTATATCAGCCTCCTCCAGATAAAAGTTGTCCAAAAGTAAGTCATCCTCTTATTACTCTTGTATTTCTAATTTCTAGTATGCTGAAGGTGCCCATTAAATATCTTTGGAGTAAGGGCATCCCTAAGTGCATCTTTCTGGATATGGATTAGCATAGTTTTAAAAGACAGTTTCAAATCCAGAGAGGACAACCTGAACCATGGAATTATTTAGAAAACATTTCTAGAGAAATTGGTAACCCAGTAGGGGTAGGAGGGAATGAGGAGTACGTGCAAATGTTAGAGTTTTAAATTAAATAATTAGAGCCCCTGTGTACTCACAAATGTCATCCATATATATTGGTCTGACTACTTCATTTTAATAAAACAGGTATTAAATGCTTGATTAAATGTTGATATCATAAAATAATTCTAGGAAAAAATTATATCTTTATTATATGCATATGTGCTTATGCATGTGTGTATTAAAAAAACAGAGCAAAGAATCCAGTAATAATTTTACCCACTGAAGTGGTCCACTGACCAAACTGCCAAAAGAGAGTTGCAAAATCCATTTTAACATATAAGTCAATATCCTATATCTATATTATACATACAAATATTCACAAGTGTAAACCTATAAGCCTGGCTAATAAATTGGAGTTGAGATTCTAATTTTTTTCAGTTAAATATAATTTGTTAGGCAGCATTTAAACCTAATTTGTGAAGATACCTACACTGACTCTTGTGATAGTAACCTCCATCATCATCATACAGTCTCTGACCTTCAAGGAATGTATGGACTATTAAGTTCAAAACTTTTACAGTATAATGTGATCCTTTGAAAATGGATGATTCTCAGTGGGTATACCAAGTAAAGTTTTAAAAAGGGAAGGGGAAAGAAGTATTCCATTTGGAGGCATGCTCCTACATTTATTACGTTTGAGCAACATAGACAAAGCCAATGTGGCTACAGAATGTGGGTTATATGCTATAGTTCTGCAGATAATGGAGGTGTTTTTTGGAAGACTGCCTTTATATACAAATAGGCAGACATGGAAATTGGGAATGAATGTACGTAAACAGGGAAATACAGATAGTCTGAATAAAACTTGGTTTTATATATTAACTTTCTGAAATAACTCGCATAGCTATTTTTCACTGGGTATCAAAGACATCACCTAATTGGAACAAAACAGCTCTATGTTATACTTTGAACAATGATCTCATTGTGTTCAAATTAGGTTTCAAAGGTCTCGAAGGAGGAAAACCAAAAACATCATGACACTGTTACACCAGAGCCTAAGCAAGTCATAAAAAGTAGCTAATCAATTTATAAGAAAGGAGGGCACAAAGTAGACATTAGTTAATTAGATATGAAATAGATACATTTTTCTATATAACATCATAACAGGAGCAAAAGCTAACTTACTGTGGAGTTTACAAAAAAGTTAGAAAGTTATTTACAATGACAGTCATAGGAGTTCTCTACACAGATCCTGATCTCTTTCTCTCTCTCTCTCTCTCTCTCTCTCTCACACACACACACACATACACACACACACACACACACTTTTCAGGCTATTTAGGATGACTTGACAACTGTTTCTGATAAGTCAAGTAATTAGTTAAAATATTTTAGAAGATTTTGTAGCTCTCACTGTTGTTGTTTTAACTAAGTTATTGTAAGCACAGAAAAACTTTTTTTCTAGTGTAAAAGTAGCCTGACAAACTTTAAATATAGGGTGGAAGTTGGTGTACATTTTTTCATGAAAGATTAAGTTAAATAATAGTAACAGTAAAAAATCAAAGCACTAAAAAGAAAGAGGAGGAACCCAAGTTGGAAAGGAAGTAGTAAAACTGTCACTGTTCACAGATGACATGATACTATAGATAGAAAATCCTGAACACACCACCACCAGAAAACGACTAGAGCTCAACAATGAATTCAGTAATGCTGCAATATACAAAATTAATATACAGAAATCTGTTGCATTTCTATACACTAACAATGAATCATCAGAAAGATAAATTAAGGAAACAACCCCATTTACAATCACATATAAAGAATAAAATACCTAGGAATAAACTTACCTAAAGAGGTAAAAGATGTGTACATGGAAAACTATAAGACACTGATGAAAGAAATTGAAGATGACACAAATAGATGGAAAGATTTACTGTGTTCATGGATTGGAAGAATTAATATTGTTAAAATGACCATACTACCCAAGGCAATCTACAGATTCAATTCCATTTCTATCAAAATACCAAATGCATTTTTTACAAAACTAGAACAATTAAAAAATTTGTATGGAAACACAAAAGACCCCAAATAGCCAAAACAATCTTGAGAAAGAAGAACAGGCCTGGAGAAATCATGCTCTCTGACTTCAGACTATACTACAAAGCTACAGGAATCAAAACAGTATGGTACTGGCACAAAAACAGATGCAGATCAATGCAACAAAATAGAGAGCCCAGAAGTAAATCCATGCATTTATGGTCAATTAATTTATGACAAAGGAGGCAATAACATAAAATGGAGAAAAGACAGTCTTCAATAAGTAGTGCTGGGAAAACTGGACAACTACATGTAAAAGAATGAAATTAGAACATTCTCTAACACCATATACAAAAATAAACTCAAAGTGGATTACAAACCTAAATGTAAGACCAGATACTATAAAACTCCTAGAGGAAAACCTAGGCAGAACATTCTGTGACATAAATCATAGCAATATTTTTTGGATCTGTTTCCTAAAGGAAATAAAAGCAAAAATAAACAAATGGGACCTAATGAAACTTAAAAGCTTTTGAACAGCAAAGGAAACCATTGACAAAACAGAAGGACAACCTACTGAATAGAAGAAAATATTTGCAAATGATACAACCAATAAGGGATTAGTATACAACATATATAAATGGCTCATACAGCTCAACATCAAAATAAACAAACAAACAAAAAAACCTGATTGAAAAATGGGCAAAAGAACTGAATGGACATTTTTCCAAATGTAATTTCTTTTATAGCACCACTTAATTATTATTATTTAAACTATTATTTAATAAATGTAACATTTATAAATGGATAATGTATATTAATTTTTACCTATTTCAAGGCTCCATAACTTGAATAGTCTGAATATCTTTGTTAAGCCCACCATAAGGTGCCTTTGCCCCTCTCATTACAAATACTCAAATTGAAAAGTTAGTGTCTAAAGGAGATTATCCCCAAGTGCATTTCAAATTCATTCCTATTCCAATATAAAGAAGGAAAAATTGATTTAAAGTAATCGATGTGGCACAACATGAACATTATTTCCAGAATATTCTGCATGTTAATTCAGGTCATCCAGTTGAACTTAGATGTTATCCACTCCTCCTATGAGTTGAGTTCTCATCTACTGCCTGCACCCAGAGACAGTCAAATCCTATTGCCAGCATCTTCAGTCCCACAAAGAGCTAGGGAACTAACCTTAGGATGCTGGTTTCTGTGGAAGACTGGACACAAACCGTAGTCATCTTTGTTCATATGTAGCCATCGCATGCATGATCATTTATCCCCACAGTGCTTTGTCATCAACCTTTTCCACACTGCTTCATTGTCTTAGGCAGAGAAACTTGTAAAACATCACTGAATGGTGGCACTCCTCACTTAAGGATGATTCCATTTTGAGGAGGAAATATTGTTCAACACCACTTTAGAGCTAAACACCAGCAAATCTTCTAATTGGCATCAACTGTCTTTTCCCTTCCTTTTTCCTTATTCCCTCAGCCCCCTATATCCACTAAGAGTCCCCACTTTAATTCTGTGTCAGGCTCCGCTTCATGCTCTCCTTTGGTATAATTCCATGTATTACCACTTGCATCATTCTCACCTTAGCAACTCGTCCCTAGACATATTCCAAACTTAGAATATTCTCTTCTTTCTAAGGAAAACTCCCTTGTCCTAGGTTGCCACATTCCATGCTACTTTAGAAAAATTAGCATATGCTACTACATTAATATGTACAAATAACATTACCTACCCTGCCCACAAAGTGACAACTTAACATTTAGGATTATAATTACCCAAAGGTGAACTACTACTGCTGGAAATTTTCAGGTAAATTTGTAGGAAGGTAATCATTTCAGACAGCTGACTGTCTTTGAATGTTCTTCAAATCCCTTAAGTGTTTGCTGATGTACTAGAAATAACATACAGTACTCCACCAAAGGCTGATGGTCTGTTTGTCATACCAACAGGTAACCAACATGTTTGGTGGCCCTCCAGTGTTCTTTCCCTTTCTAGGTGTTAGTCACGGTAGTTTACACCATGGTATTTAGACATGTTACAGAGACCAGAGTCAAGTCATGCTAACAGCCTTCTTTGGTGAAGGCTTCTTCTTGGCAAGAGAATTGGGAAAAGCAGATGGTGAATGTCACATTGGATCAGCTGTGCTGTATGGCCAACACGTAAGGGTCTCAGTGGACCCTGTGTTGTCCACCCTGGGCATTAGGCAGCGACACACATCTGACTTAGCCTGCTCTTATGCAGAGCAAACACTGAACACTGTTATTGTTTTGATGAAAAGAGCCCTGTGGATTGTTTTTGATCTGCATATTAACAAAGACGAGAAAGCCAGGTTATTTCTTAGAAGCAGCAAGAAAGACATTTTTCCTGGAAAATGTGCAAGATACATCTCTGCTGGAAAACACACACACAGAGACAAAACAAAACAAAACAAAACAAACAAAAAATCCTTTCATCCAGAATCTGTGGCTTGCTTTCTTGTATTCCTCAGCACACGTGAATGTGTGAAAATGCACAACGTTCAGACGTGCAGCCTGATCGAGTAATAATCTCTTATAATGTTCCTCTATTTAAAGCAACAAACAGATGGAGGGTTTATGAGCACGGCTGGTAAAAGTAAAAGCAAATGATTGTAATAGTTGTACTTTTAATAGGATTCCCCACAATTGAAAACATTATTCCTCAAGGAACAAACTGTTCTATAAAATTACATTACTTAGGAAAGAGACAGTCCACCCTGACTTTGCTGAGGCAACAGAGGACTCTCAGGACGGCCTGTACTGCAGGGGGCTCTCAAGTCAGATGGGTGTCCTGGGAGAGAGGACACAGGGATGCCTGGCACCATGATTCCCAAAGAAAAAGCTCAGTGGAATAGGGTCAAAAGCAGAAAGACCAAGCGGTGAAAGGGGGTATGAAATATGTCTGAGCTTGCATTGAATTTATTACCTTCTAATTCTCTACTTTGAAATACAACATTTGGGAAATTCCTAGGGATTTAAGATAAGCATGCCACATTGCTTCTCCCTCTGCCAATTTAGACCAAAATCTAGCTCAAGCACAGAAAATCTTGCTTAACAAACAGTGGAACTGTAAACAACCCAACACAAGTTCATTATCATTATTCCTCTTTTAAGAGCAACAAAACTCACTATAATTCTATCATTAAGATGAATATACTGTCGTGAGGGCCATTACGTAAATTATAATTAAAGCTAATCTCAGTTAAAGTTATTACACCATTTTGGAAGAAAATAAACAACCCAAAGAGAGGGAAACAATGTGGTCAATAACTCACTCCAAAAATATTTTTTGCCTCCAAAGCTCGCATTGAGGGAGACATTCCTGTACATGATACAAATGGTTCTGACATTAAGAAAAGTAAACAAGTAAGAAAAATAAAGATGGAAAAATTCTGTGGTCAGTTCACAAGTGCTTTTTTATTGTTTGAGGCAGGGTTAAAGCCTTTTATAAAGACAAGGATATATGTGCCGCTAGATTGAATGTGACATTGGACTAGTCTAGCTGCCCTTGCACAGAACTCTGGCTGCCCATAATATGCCATGGACAAAACATGTGTTGGTGCTTCCAAACAAAGAACCAGGGTGGGACTGAATACAACTCATTTAAAGCATTATCCCAATGCTGTTTTGTAGATCAAACAGAGCAAAGGTACTCGACTCTGGTTATTAATGGATTTGAGAGATAAAGCCAAACATTCGATATCCTCTAATAATTAATGGTCTTAAGGACTTCCATCTAAATTTGTCTCAATAACTGATCACCAAGTGTTGTGTAATCTGCAAGACGGACTGCTGCCAGCCCCAGCACAAGTCATTCAAGGACTGTGTTGACTCAGTAGGCCAGAGGCCATGTAAACGGACTAAAACAGAGAAAGCAGGTTCTTCTTGGGTGTCTCAGGGGTTCGGAGTCTTTAAAGACTTTTACCATAGCAGCTCTCTAGTCATTTGGTATCTATAACTGGGAAGGATTCTCTTTCATGTTTTGCTGTCCTCAAACTAACCGAATACTGGGGGACCCAGGACAATGAACACCTGGTCCAAATAAAAGCAAAAATAAATGCTATTGTGTCAAGAGCAACAAGCCTTTCAAACATCTTCTACTGGTGTACCGGTATATTAAATGGAATTATAGCCACCCAACCAGTATGATCACGCTTATTTTCCTTGTAACATTAGGGCTGGAATATAGCCAAAGGTGCACAAAGACCATCTCACAAGCTGTGGATTTCATTTCTGAGAGATTCTGAGGAATATACCAAGTTCAAAGGGTTTTGTGCCTTTTATTAAAAACTGTTTGGTCTGGTGAGTGTTTTCCGCAGTCTTCACTTTCCTTTTTAACTTCCTGACCTATCACTCTATCTTTTATCGCCTCACTCCCTTTAAATAGCACCCAAAGGAGCAAGCCAGCTCCAAACACACATATGGCCATAGACATAGCTGGGAGGGTGTGTGGTTAAAAATAAATAAGTAAGAGTCTTTGGTACAACCAGAACCCGGTGTTGTGAAAGATGCCTGACACTAACTAGTATTCAGGGCAAGAAATGGATTTATAAGTGAACAAAATATGATAAAGTCCATGTTTTTGTAGTCAGGGATTTAGGGAAAGCAATTTACTCCAATATACGAATTGTCAGAACACAAAGCTCACCATAAACATACAATGTGTCTAAGAACTTACCTCTTCTGTTGTCTGAAAAACTGCAAACTGAAATGCACTGCCTGTGATAAAGATGCTAAAGGCTGATGGGGGTGGGGTGGGAGGGGACCATGCAGAATACAAGAGGTTAAGATTTAAGGGAAATAAGGGAGTAGAGACTTCCTTTAAACTGTGACTCTTTCACTGAAAATAAACCCACAGCACGGTGGTATTAGGAGGATCTCTACTCAATAGGCAAGCTAAAGACACAGTCTCTCTCACTTGACTAAAGCCACTGAGCATGCTTAGGGAGGCCCCAGGTGTGACCTCTGCTCCCCTGTGAGCAGTGGAGGGGCCAGGCAATCTATCATGGTGTTCATCCTGTCAGCCCTGGTGCTTCGCCACCGCTGTCTGTCACTGTGGTGGATGAGACCTGCTTAAGGGCAATCATGTCAATCTCTATGTGACCACTCAGTCTAAGGCAGAAGGATGATCTTGACAGGCCTGGCAAAGTCAGCAGAAGGTACCAAAAGCTGAAATCATAGCTTTCCCACAGAAAAGCGATGTGGGCCATTGTCTTTTCGTTTAGCTTTTTCTTTATTTTTGCTTTCCCTTTTTTCTTTTACTCTTATGTCACTGGCTAAGGCATATAGAACTTGCCTTCAGAGCTGGTCATCGCGGATAAACCTGTTGCCCTCTGAGTTTTTCCCATAGTAAACATAGTGACACTTCCCCAGGACACCTGCAAATAAAAAGATACACATCATTACAGGTGGCACAAGTAGTATAGCAAGAAAACACAGGTGCTGCAAGGCAGAAATACAACACAATCACAGATCCCATGGGTGGCAGCAAATGGATTAAGCCCCAGAAGGGAAGGACCCTATTTTCTTGTCCTCAGGGTTGACATTCAAATAAAATGTCACCAGAGCACAGGCTCCTAGGAATAACATTTTCCTGCATGATTTCTTTTCCACATTTTAGAGAATTTTCTAGTTTGGCCAATTACTTCTCAAAATAAAGCAAAACCCTCTTCTCTCTCCAAGTTCTCTTGGTAGAATTTCTAAAAATGGAAAATTAAGAGTTTAAAGATGGGCCCAGCCCAAACAAAAGATACAAAACAATCTTCCCAGAATGTGGCTCTTTTCAAATTCTTTATCATGAACCAATTTTGTTAATTTCCAGAGAGAACCTTCCAAATCCCAGCAGACATCAAGTACATAATGGATGATTAAGGAAGAATGGTGGTATTCACAAAACGCCACATGGAAAGTAATGGAGCCTCTGACATTAAATGGCTTCTTCTTACAGGGGAATCCTTCTTCTTACAGGGGAATCCTGAACTGTATTCTCAGGTTAGAATGCACTTGATTTTCATCTTCAGTTTTATTTTAAATAGTTTTATGGCTCCATATACAGCTTTCCTGTCATTCACGGAGATCATAAGAGGACTTAACTATAAACGACGCCCCTAGAATAAGGTCAAACCTTTCAATCAACTCAATATTTATTCTAAATATCTATAAGAAATCGCCTGCCACAGTTATTTTGACAGCGTTATTAAGTAAACATCAGTTTTTCCAAGAAAATATTTGTAACTACAATTTGCTTTTTGCCACCTTGGGTTTTTTCCCTTTTAATTTTAGAAAAACAAACTTAAAATTCAGCTTCATGGAATTGTCTTACTACTAATACTATGTGAGTCTCTGAAGTGTGCATAACGAAACAAAAAAAAGAAACAACCCAAAGAAGTGTCCATAAAACATAAACTCATGAGCTACAAATCTGTCTGTAAAAATAGCTTTCTATATATATGTTTTTCCCCCCATTATTTTGATGATAGTGTGAAACCAGCAACTACCATCTACTATTCATCTGGGATAAATTAGCACTTGAAATTATTCAGGTTCTTCAAATCAGAAGTCCTACGTGGTAAATACTTGGGTCATTGTACAGGAGATGTTTCTCCACTACAGAACTGTAGACCATATTCTTAAACATGGACTCTCAGAAACTTTTCATGACAAGGCAGATGCTCCTTGGTTCAGTTGGCTTGGGACAAAGTGGAGAATTGCTGGGGTCTCAGAATCTCTGCAAGCTGGCAATAGGGAGGGGATGACATCATTCCATGGCCTCAGACTGGGCCTTGAGCTGGTTTTCATCACCTCCATTTCCTGCCATGGTCCCCTGAGCAAGTTCACTGTGGACCACTCTTCCCCTTTGGCTATGCTTTTTCCTTGGCCCCCAATCCCCAAGTTCTGCTTTTCAGTAACAGTCTGGAGCCTGGAAACATTGAGCTTGGATGAAACCTCCCTGAGACCCTTCTTGGGGCCTAAATTATTCTTTTGGTTGTTGTCACTGAGCTGTTCCCTTTATTGTGCTGAATTACGTAGCACCTGGAGTTGTGCTAATATTGTCACCAATGCTAGGAAGGGTCTGTGGGCATGGCCGTTGAGGCTGCATTCCAGGAACAGCATCCCCTGCAGGCCTGGGTGGGAGTGTCTCAGAAGTCACTGAAAATCTGCAAGGGGCTTCCTTAAACATAACTGATTCCAATAAACCCTCAAGAATCTGGAAGGATGAGGCCGAGGGATGTTAATTTCTTTCTAGAGCACCAGGACAGCAAGAATTTTTATAAAAAGGAATGGATAGGGCTGTCAGATATTATAAAGAACACAGAAGAGAAGGAAAGGCAGACACACACACATACACGCACACATACACACACATACACAACACACCAGCGGGTGTATTTGCTCCAGGAAACTCTCCAGCACATTCTGGATTGAATTATTTTCTCTGTGCTCTCTCCATGGTAAACCTCAACTGCAGACCTTGCCTAGTCTAGATACAACCTGGACAGCAAGTGCCCTTCTAGAAACAGGCTGGATATTCCTGAACATGGGCCATAATGTGGAGGAAGGTGACATGCTCTGAGCCACACTCCCCAGCCCTGCTTTCTGATCAGCATTGATAAAAATCCTTTTTAAGGCCTGCCCTGTTCCTCTGGGCCTGGAAGCAAGAATGTTTATAGACACCCTGGTGAGAGAGGGCTGTTTGATGAATGCAGGAGACTGTGGCAAAGTGTCAGAGCTTGGAAAACGAGGCAAGGACATGAGGTATTAACATTGTCAATGATCTCTTGACGGGAAAACAGATACCGTGCTCACCCTCAGATTTAAATAGACATCAAGTGCATTAATGACAAGAGGGCCGACTTCAAACAAAGGGGCTGTGTGGTGGGGGGCAGAACGCGTCTCTGGGCTGGCAATAACCTGATCTGAAAAGACAGTGTCAGGGCTCGAGACAGGCCCAGGATTGTGTGTGGTGACAGAAAACAGAGATGCTGACAGAGATACCAAAGCCATATTATGCCAAGGATATTCTAACGCTGTCTGCCCCGCTAACGAAAGCTGACATCACTCCCTAGCACTTGGGGTCTTCTTCGCCTTCTCCAGCAGAACGTTTCTCCCCAGACATCATTACAAAACTCGCTGCCGTGGCCAAGTTCCTGGCAGCCCTGTTCTGTCAGAGCGCTGGGGTCACGAGGCCCGAGGATGACCTCAGTCAATCTAAATTTGGGCTCTGCAGGAGGACCACACTCATCCCCCTCCGATATCCCGGCTACTTGAGGTGATCAGAGCGCCAACGTGTGAGGAGCTGTCACCTTGAATAAAATCCGGAAAAGGGAAGGCACTCAGTCTGCGGGCTCCTCCAGGAGGCATGGGGACAGCCTGGCAGCCGACAATGAAATCCAGCTGCTGCCGCTGCTCCCCTGAGGAGACAGGGGGGCCGGCTAGTGACAGTTAAAATCGGATGAGATTTTTGAACTTGAACCGTCTACGACTGCTTCAATTAACCAAGTGGTTGCCTCCATTGAGACGCCTACCTGAGCTCACAGCTCAGAAGGGCTTACCCCCCCAAATGGGACTTTTGTATTTAAAAAATAAGTAAGTAAATAACATTAACAAGGGAGGAAAAAAACCCCGCCCAGTCCCATGTGTGGCCATAAGACTTCACTTATCATGAAGGTTATTTGTAAACTCATAGGAGCTGCTCATAAATGAAGGCACGTGGTGACTGTGGGTTTCTCTCTTCTGCTCTCCCCCTGGCCTTCCTCCTTCCAATACGGCAACTGCCATAAACTGAGAAAATTTACAGAGGAAACAGTTTGCTTACAAAGAACATTTTGACGGGGAGGTGCTCCAAGGCTGGAATTCGGGAACCCGCGGGTGGTGACTCGGTAGGCGGTGGTTTCTGTGTACATCTGCAATGCATTCCCTTGTTTGTGTCTCCCTGAACTCTACACGTCTTGGGACTAGAAGGGGAACAACACATTTAATGGCGTATGTAGTGTTTTTAATTAAAATATCTGGCATTGCCCATAATAAACGAAGCAGGCTTGCCATGCATCAGGCTGACATGTAGCTGTCTGTGGGGGGTTTCTTTTGGGGGGCCCTGGAAAAACGACAGTGCCCTGTCCCCTCGGGAATCCTCTCCTGCCAAATGAGGCCCCTAATTTTTTTTAAATAGCCGGCTCTGCCATTGCCGTAAGTTCTTAAAACTATAGTTATGGAGAAAAATGTACTGGGAAGAATCTGTTTTAAAGAGGTCCTTTTTCTTTTAGATGTTTCCCCTCACTGGAATGACTGTTCTACTTATGCAGGTTAAGTTATGACCTTGGGGCTGCCTGCGGGGGTGGGAATCAGCCTCTTTTCTTGGATGCACCACTGTGATGGTGGCAGGGATGGTATTAAGAAAAACCCTGAGTGTCCTGGGAAGGACGTCTTTGCACAGCCACGCAGAGTCCAGCAAACACCTCAGGACTCCCTGACCTTCTGGATGGCCTCGCCCTACCATCTATTTAGTAAGGGGAGGTGGAGAAAGACCTGTATTTAAATCCAGCTCTACCACTAACAGTTAAGTGACCATGTGCACATACCTTTCCCTCACTGGGCTGGTTTCCCCATTTGTAAAATGAGGGCAAGGGGCCAGGTATCCCAGATTTCCACCTTAGTTCTGAAATAGATGATTTAGCATTTCTGAATGTTTCCCTTATGAAGATAAGGATGCCAGGTACCATATTGCCTGATGTAGGAGGCAGACCCAGTGGTCAGTTAATCAAAATTTGATTTGGACCAAGGCAGCTCTTGAAACCCATCCAGTCCATTTTCCCATTAGATATAGAAGGGGAGCTCTGCTGGACCTCAAAATCCCCAAGGAAAGAATTTCCACTAACTTTCCTGCAACCTGTATTTCATACCCAGAGCTGGGAAGGGCTTACCACTAATTAGCCTATATCTCCCTAGCTTTGACATAAGCTCTAGTCTTCTAACTCCATATTCAACAGAACTAAAGACTAAATATCAGAGTAAGTGGTCTACCATTCATATTTTAGCTGTGAAAGAATAATCATCTTTACTCATACAAATGCGAAAACTCATCTAGTGATGGAGTATGGGTTGGACCAATAAATTCATATTTGTAAAACAGAAAAAGTAAAATATCGATTTTATTATCACTATTAATGTTAGTTTCGGTAATTGTTGTTTTCAATGCTATTATCACAAAGGTTTGTAAGTGTAACTGTGCAATGGCTAATCTGTTTGTCATCACTAGCACCTTCCAACTAGTGCTACAAAACAGGCAAGGGGCAGGGGGCTCCTCATGGAACTCCTGTTCTCCAATCTGTATGAGGAAAGCAAGAAACTGGCCTCTGAAGAGTGAGACAGTGCTGTGAAGAAGTGGGTGGGCCCAGAGACAGAAAGAGTATTCAGAGAGCCTTCCTGTCTATTGTGGAAGGTTCCATGTGACACCATACATACCATTAACATGTCACCTCTACAATAATCCCTCCTCCCCAATTTCTAATACCAGGTGGTTGAAACAGTGCTTAGTACCAAGGAGGTGTTCAATAAATATGTGAATAGATACATTAATTAATACCATTAAATACCACAATTTAAACAGAATCCACAAAGTAAGGAATTTCAATTGTTAAATACTCATATTTTAACCTCTGTTAAGGCGACAGGCATTTGAAATTTTTAGAAACTATACACCGCTTAAATGCTTGTCTTACTAAAGAAGAGGGCAAAGTAACAGAAGGCAACAGCCTCAGTTCCTCAGCACTGGTGTTGTTTTTATGCTCAACACTTTCCTCCCACAAAAACAAAGCAATCACGATGTCTGGTGGGAAAGAGAGCAGTGGACTGAATGCTATCATCCAGGCTTAAGAGCTGTAAACATCATACAGGAGAAAGGACGTTCCCCAGAAAGCACATTCCTCAGACTTTGTTATGTGCGGGTCCTGAGTAAACTGGGAACTGGGAAGGAATAAACACCCATGTTTTATGATCTTGAGAAGTGGCTGGAGCAATACCCTGAGGTCAGCCTGTGTGATGGCCTATCAGCTCTGCTGTGGACATCGCACGGGATTTAGCAGAGCCTGCAGAGTTACAGGCTCCTAGGACAACATCCTCCTTCAGCGTAAGCTACTTAAACACTGAGGCAAAATGAAGAGAGGTTTTAAAATGGTCTTAAGGTAAGAGGCTGCTTAGGAGCAGTTTTGGGGGAAGGACAAAGTCCATCCTCCACGGGGGTGGGGAGGGGCATATTTTCCTGTCATCTGCAGACACATCTGGGAAGCCTTAGGTTGGAAATGAAACAGGGAAAGGCTCTCCGGCTGACCCATGGAAGGGTAGAGAAGACAAAGAAAGTGGGACTTCCTCCCAAACCAGCTGAGCATGATTTCAGGCAAGCGTCTCAGCTTATAATCTGCAGTGTAGCTTGGAATGCGGTGCCACGGTCATGCAATGCTTGCTAAACCCCAAAACGTCTATAAGGGCACCTGCTGTCTTCTTCGTGGACTAGTGGGCACACCGTCCTTGCTAAGTACTGCAGTGACCACATCAAACAACACTGCTCAAGGGAGGTTGCCTAGTCTCTCAAATGAGCTCACTCTTTTGAGCTCTTTTCCTTTATTACACAAAACAACCCCAGGTGGGGTATTCTCACCCTGCTCTGCTGACCCTGATATTTTGCAATGGTGGACATTTGAATTCTTCCATTTTGACCCCCGGGATGCTTTGGCTTCAGGCTTATGAATATAACACATAAACCAGCCTGGTACTTTTTCTTTCAGAAAGCATTATTTATTCAGAATTAATTAGAAATTAGTTACTACTTTCTGTAGCAAAAGTTACTACTACATTTCACAAATTTAATTCCTTAAGTTTTATTTTTTAAATTTTTAAATTTTTTTGTTTTTTTGCGGTACGCGGGCCTCTCACTGCCGTGGCCTCTCCCGCCACGGAGCACAGGCTCCAGCGCGCAGGCTCAGCGGCCACGGCTCACGGGCCCAGCCGCTCCGCAGCACGCGGGATCCCCCCAGACCGGGGCACGAAGCCGTGCCCCCCGCACCGGCAGGCGGACTCCCAACCAGTGCGCCACCAGGGAAGCCCAAATTCCTTAATTTTTAAATTCAAAGTTGAACCATATTCTATTTTGAACATTTCATTTCTCTTTTATTGAATTTATTTCCAATGGGATCAATTCTTTTCCATGTGATTTTTTACATTAGGGTGAAAATCCTCCATCAGCGTTTGGCAAATATCAAATTTTACCGGTTCTACCTTCTAAATCTCTTCAAGTCATTTATTTTCACAAGGTTACATTTCCTTGAGTAAAATTTTGCAGATCTAAATTGTGACAGGAAGACTTGAGTCCTCTGCTGAAATTTAGACAACACATTTTATTGTGTGTCGTTTCAGTTCACTTCAATTTTATTTTGTTTTCATTATTTCTACAAAGGCTAATTCCTTCCCGTGAATTTGTGCAGTTTTCAATACACTGACAAGAGATAAATCTTCCGTCACTTTTTCATCCATAATAAATTGTATGATGTGCAGGTTTAGTTGCTGTCAGTTTATTATAGATTCAAGTAAATGGTGGTTTCTATTTATTTTTAGCACAAAGAGTATGCAGGACAAATGTAAATATTCTGGATGCAGGAGAGGAAATAAATTGTGGGGTTATGATACGATGCTTTTTACCAAGCACCATTCAAAAAACAGAGTAGGAGCTACCTAAGCAAAGGTTTGGATATCCTGGAAGAAAGCTGACACAAATGTAGGCACCGTATCCCTTTGGGAAAAGGACATGGGGCCCCAATGTTCGGCCCCCTCCAGTGAGGCTCAACTTAAGGTTAAACTTTCCACTGAGAGAGAACAAATTATATGGCCTCCTTAGACAAACGCTGGGCCTTGTCAAGTCTCACATGTTAGTAAGGAAGAAAAAAGCAGGGGAAGGAAACCAGTCAGTGGGGAAAGTATACTGGCAAAATCTCTCCTGAAGGTGAGAGGAATGCAAGGCCGAGAGGCCAACCTCCCTGCCCAGGGAGGCCGTAGGAACGATTACGTGAGCGGCAGACACGTTGTCATGTGACAAGCCAGAGCCTGTGGAAAATGCACTCCGGACTCCCAGGGCAGGTGAAATGAGGCTTGCCATTTTAGAAGAGGGGAAGGAGGGAGGAGAGGATTAAAAAAAAAAAAAAAATGCAGGGCCAGTTTCTCCCTCACATAACCTGTTAGTGGGAAATGTGAAATCGGGTGCAAGTCCGAGAGATAACTGCACGTTTGAGCGGATCCCTAGTCACCAGATCTGCTGTCCCAGTGTGAGTCCCTGGTCTCTGTGCTCCAGTTGCAGATGCTGTGGCTCTACCCAGACCTGACCAGGCCATTCAATGTCCTCTCCACATCGAGGAAATATTAAGCTGACAGATTTAAAAGTTACCTGGCAGCGGATGTTTCCATGATGTGAATCCTGGAAAGGAAACAGAGTCAACATGCTTTTCCTCAGATGTCAATGCTTTTTTTTTTTTTTTTTTTGCAGTACCCGGGCCTCTCACTGTTGTGGCCTCTTCCGCTGCGGAGCACAGGCTCTGGACACGCAGGCCCAGTGGCCATGGCTCACGGGCCCAGCCGCTCCGCGGCATGTGGGATCTTCCCGGACCGGGGCATGAACCCGCGTCCCCCGCATCGGCAGGCGGACTCTCAACCACTGCGCCAACAGGGAAGCCCGTCAATGCTTTTTAAATTATGTTGTACTGGGGGTCGTTTGGGTAGGCCAGACGGATGGGAAAGAATTCCAGATCTGAGGGTGGGCTCCCTTACTCCTGGTTTTGAACATCAGTAATATGATTGGCTCTTACCTCAACACATGCTATATTTCAATCAAGAAGGAACATGTAGGGCCTCCCTGGTGGCGCAGTGGTTGAGAGTCCGCCTGCCGATGCAGGGGATACGGGTTCGTGCCCCGGTCTGGGAGGATCCCATATGCCGCGGAGCGGCTGGGCCCATGAGCCATGGCCGCTGGGCCTGCGCATCCGGAGCCTGTGCTCCGCAACGGGAGAGGCCACAAGAGTGAGAGGCCCTCATACCGCAAAAAGAAAAAAAAAAAAAAAAAAGAAGGAACATGTAAATATCAGTGGTAAAACACCACAGTAAATATTCCCATGTTCCAACAACATCCCTCGTCCACAAAACCAAACCAAACCAAAACGAAAACAGGAAAAACAACCAACAACCCACCACAACTAAATCTTCTTAGCAATCCAGATTTTGGGTTTTATTCTCAGGTTACATTTTTTTGTGCCAGTTAAGAATGAAGCCAGAAACAGTTTTCACTCTGACTTCTTAAACAATGATTTACTTTTACACTCCTATGACACTTTATTATTTTGCTGTACTTCCTAGTAAGCTTGAACACAGAATAGGAAAATTATCTTTGAAAGTATTTCTTTAAATGTATTGAAGAACTCTCCCTGGGACAGAATTTAAAGATCTTTATTTTCGTTAAAGAGAAGAAGAGGTTCTAAGTGGCTTCCCCAAAGTCACAGTACCTGACCAGACAGTAAACAACTACAATGTTATCTTTCTTACTTACCTGTGGGATCTTAGTTCCCCAGCCAGGGATCGAACGGTGCCCCCTGCAGTGGAAGCATGGAGTCCTAACCACTGGACCATGAGGGGAGTCCCAGCAATGCTACCTTTCTAGTTCAAATCCCTCTTAATTATAGGACATTGCCCTTAGGACAGGAGAATGTCAAAATCCACAACCTGACTTACGCTGACTCCTACCTACTTTTCCAACGGGGGAAACGAATCTTCAAAGCCATGTGGCGTGAGTGTGTTCCCCTCTCCCACCTCCCTATTCTAAGTGGGGTTTAATGGATCTGAGATGGGCTGGATTCCAAAGTGCACACCAAGATGGGACGCAAATGAGTTCAGATTCATGAAGTTCCCTCAGTGCTGCTCAAAGATGGATGTCCCACAAACCAGGCTGTCAGTCAGAACGGACAGTGGTCAAGTGGTACAGCTTCATTTTTATTTCTTAGTTTTTGACCAAGGAACTCAGAAATTTTTCAGACAGGAGAGAAAAAAGAAAACAATTTCTGCCTTTCACCACCTCTGCCATTCCTACCATTATCTCCACATTCATCTTTGCCACCTTTCAAGTGAGGTTGGGAGCATGGCCACTAGAGGGCAGCATGAATTTAGGAAAAACAGCTGCTTTAAAAAAATAAATAAACGATGGCAACGATTCAGAGAGGGCCATTAAAGTCACACTGTGCTTTCGGTCACCAGTTATAGGTTCTGCAATGATCAATATGTCATGATTGCTCAATCTGTGCTGAAGGCTTTCTGAGAATGGGGCTCCCAGACCCCCCCGGACTCCCCCCACCCCCCCGCTTTTTGGATGCCTCCGATCTCAATTTCAGGGACTAATTTTCTTTACTATCAATTGCTCTAATTAATCTTCTAGGCTCAGGAGTTGGGGAAATTTGCATATCACCTGCATAAATGTAAAGAAGCACGCAAATATAAACAGATATAGCTTCCCACGTTTCTTAGAAAAAGATTTTTATCAGGCAAGTCCAAAAGGAAATATGCCACTCAAGGGCATGGAGTTACTAATCCTCATTTGATAGTGAAAAAAGTGAAAAACATAAGAATTAAATAAAACCTGGATCAATAAAACATACAAAAAGCGTATGTACTCTACCCAAGCAAATCCTGGCTGCCTCCTACCCACAGCTGTTGTCGTCCCTCTCTGAGTATATGCCCAGGTTAATCAGAAAAGAGAGGTAGATAAATTAGGGGCTTGGGATTACCACATACACACCACTCTATATAAAATATATAACTAACAAGGACCTACTGAATAGTACAGGGAACTCTACTCAATGTTCTGTAATAACCCATATGGGAAAAGAATCTGAAAAAGAATAGATATATGTAGGTGTATAACTGATTCACTTTGTTGTACAAATAAAACTAACACAGCATTGTAAATCAACTATACTCCAATAAAAAATTAGGAAAAAAAGAAAGAAAAGAGAGGTAGAAACTACTCAAATAAAAATAAAATCATAACTCCAGCTTCTGTTTTGATCATCATGTTGTCCCTATCACTGGTCTCTGGCCCATGGGCTAGTGATTATTTTCACGCCTAGAACAACAAATGACCACCTCCCTTCAGGAGAAAAAGGTATTCATGGGTTTCCAGGGATTTCAAACATGTTATTTTTGAAACAGAAATATAGGTATGACATTCTAGGGAATGGCATTTTAAATGAGAATTTGTAGAATTCAAATAAATGAGTGGACTCCATCAGAGAAGGGAGTAAACAAAAATTGGATCTACTGGACTAGAGGAAAGTGGAGCCCAGGTGTGACTCTCCGTGTCAGCCGAGAACCCACTCAAGTGGTCAGTAAAGCAAATATAAAATGGCTCTCACACTTTCTTCCTGTAGACTTTCCTAGTGTAACCGCCATGAGATTGACTAGCCAGTAGGGAAATGTTGGGTTCCAGTTAATTAATTAAATTATTTCATTAATTCATGGTTCAGTAGAAACTTTTCCTGAGTTTTCTCTCACACATGAAACACTATACAAAACCAAATTCAATTTTACTGTCTTACTAGATATCTCATGGTGACCACCCATGAGGATTTCTTTTTTTTTTTTTTAACATCTTTATTGGAGTTGCTTTACAGTGGTGTGTTAGTTTCTGCTGTATAACAAAGTGAATCAGCTATACATATACATATATCCCCATATCCCCTCCCTCTTGCCTCTCCCTCCCACCCTCCCTATCCCACCCCTCTAGGTGGTCACAAAGCACCGAGCTGATCTCCCTGTGCTATGCGGCTGCTTCCCCCTAGCTATCTTTTTTTTCCCCCCGGTACGCGGGCCTCTCACTGCTGTGGCCTCTCCCATTGCGGAGCACAGGCTCCGGATGCGCAGGCTCAGCGGCCATGGCTCACGGGCCCAGCCGCTCCACAGCATGTGGGATCTTCCCGGACCGGGACATGAACCCGTGTCCCCTGCATCGGCAGGCGGACTCTCAACCACTGCGCCACCAGGGAAGCCCCTAGCTATCTATTTTACATTTGGTAGTGTATATGTGTCAATGCCACTCCGTGAGGATTTCTTTGAGGATTTACAGTGAGGATGATACAGTTCAGAGGTTTCACTAGGTTGGGAAGACTGCTCACTGAACATTTCTCAAGGTCTTAAGACCACTTTTTTATAGGAGCTCCCCAAGGGCAAAAATGATGGCTTTTCACCCATGCTTCATGGGATACTCAATAGATTGCTTGTTATTGTAGAAGAGATGAAAGGATCTCCGAACACTTCTTCTGAGCCCCAGAGTTTGCTACACATTCCTGGACATTGACAGGTGGAGGAATTGCATGGCTTGTCCCCACGACAGAGATTTTCCAACTTTCCCCTGCACCAGGGTCATCTGGAAGGCTTGTTAAAACAGAGATTGCTGAGCCCCACCCCAAAGTCTCTGGTTGAGGGGGTCTGAGTTGGGGCCAAGAATTTACATTTTTGCTGGTTCCCAGGTGGTAGTGATGCTGCAGATTAGGGGGCCACACTTTAAGAAACAATGTTCTAGGACAACCTAAAAGGGCCCCCTTTTCCCTTTTTAAAAAGTAAAACTCTTGACATCAGTTTTTCTTCTTGTAGAATTAACACCACTCAAATTCAGAGATAAAAATCCGGTTGACTGAGATTCCTAGTGTATCGAATTTTAGTAAATGGAGGTTTTACTGTCTTCCTAACAGCAGCCTGAAAACAAACCATACCTAAAATAATAATAATAGATTGTTCCAGCTCTTTAATATAAAACAAAAAACATGAAAGTTTAAATTTAAGTGATGTACAGATTGCATTAACAGAAGAAAAGAAGAAAAGAGTTTTTTGGATAAGTAGATTGGAACTGAACCTACAAACCATAATTTATGAAGTCTAAGAAAAAAAACTTGCAGAAAAAATTTCCCAGAAAGTCTTTAGCCTCCCTCTAAAATGACAGAATCTTATATGAACAAATGTGAGCAGCGGGGGTCCTCCTGCAGAGTTTGAATGGGAATTTTGGCTTTGCTCTCAAGCAGAAATTTGCTTTTGGGTTTCAGGTCTGTTCCTATTAGAAAGCTCACATCAAAAGGGGAGAAAACATCCACAGTTCTGTCTGGTTCTTCAGGCTAAAATTTCTCAAGAGAGTCATTGAAAATAAAGACAAGTTGCTTTTTTGCTTTTTTTCATTCTTCAAGCTGCAAAAAAGAACCTCTCAAATAAAATTAAGCAGACCCAGTAACAACTGGGTTTGTCATAATTCAAACTCTGCAAGAACTGAGGACAAGACCTTCCTTCTTAGGCCCATTAGTCCAGCCTCCATCTGCCCTTCATTAGACTCCAAACAAACTTTTCCTGTACTGATATTACTATAATCTTTCCTAATTCCAGGATGCTTTAAATTGCTTTCTCCAAAAGGAAAACGAAGAGAATCTGCTGATATATGATCTAACAGAAAGAAATCTGCATTACAAAAAAATAACTAAAAGTATGTCATTGCAGGGAGCACAGCATAATTCTTGGGCACTAGCAATTCTCACTGCAAAATGCCAAAATATTTTTCATTACTTCCTGATCTTCAACTCCCCAACCTCTAACCTGCTTTGGACAAAATGCACATATATATATATGCTAACGCCAAAGAAAGAAACTATAGGTTAAGTAAGAATTAATAGCAGAAAGCAGTTTATACGAGCAATATGAACCTCTTGTACATTTTTTTTCTTGCCAAAATAAAGACAATGTAAACAATAGAAGACCATATTATAAGGGTCTTCATTAGGGTCAGGCTCATTAAAACTTAATGAAGGCACCAGAGTCTCTCCAGCAATATTAAGTGGGGTATACTTTTTGCCTATCGATGGAATGGCCTGGGTCAGAGAGACATTGCTGACAGTGGGTGGTACCAGGTGTTATCTGTCTCTGGAACATACTACTTTGATGGCTTGGAATATTACCCCTTTTATTTGGCTGGCTTGAGTTTGTCAGGATTCACCCTGTGGTGAGTTAACATGCCTCCATATTGAAAAAAAAATTGCCCGTGGGCCAATGTGAGCCTCCCACCTAATAGAATACATCTGGCTCTGACAGTTTGATGCCCAGCTCTGAGCCACATTCGGCCACACAAATTAACATCGTAGACATTGCCCATGCTGAGCAGGAAGTAATAACCTGCTACCTGCTACTTGGCCAAAATCTCATTATAAGCCATTACGGTAATTGAGGGCCCAGACTCCGCGGATATTAGACTCCCCGAGCGCCCGTCATTAGTTCAGCAAAAGAAAGACTCCGAATGGAGGTGGGGGTGGCCGACGGAGGAGTAACTGTGCTTTGGACTATAGTGTGAATTCCATCTGCAGGCTACAGCGTGGCTCTAGGAGATTCGTGAGCTGTCTCTCTTCTGCCCCGAAGCCCACGTGACCCCTCCTGTGGGGCTCAGGACCCCAGGAAGATGATGTAATTCTTGGTAGGCCTCCAACAATGTTATACAATTAAAATTTGGTTTAAATGAGTATTGGGGACAGCCACACAGGGAAGAAGAGGGCAAAAGAAGTCAGAATGCTCCACGAGTTAGAAGTGTAGAAGTGGGGGTGGGGAGAGGGGAAGGGGGACTCCACCCTCCTCCCTAGAAGATAGGGGCTGTCTAGAGTCACTGCACATATATGAGCTTCCATCCTTTTGCAGATGGCCAAGCCAACTTCCTTTCCCCTTAAGGCCTGCCCTCTCAGTCTCTGTCCAGGATTAGGCAGCTATGGATGAAGTGGTGTGGGCTTGGGAGAGGGAAAGAGGGAAGGAGTCCAATGGATCAATCAGTCATGCAGCTGATCGAGCAACCTGATTTTTGGTACCATGTGGATGGCTCTGGATTGTAGTTACCATGACAACTTTCAATAAATGTTTCTTGGTAAGAGTTACATAGGGCTGGGGAGAAGAGTAACTGAAAATATAATGAACGGTTTCCAGAAATCCCTTCTTATCCTTGTACATACAAATCCCCCCTACACACACACACACACCGATAAGAACCAAATCCACCAATCATGGGAGCAAGTTTATGCAAGGTTTTACCTAATGTACAACAAAACTCCTGAGTGCCGTGTTTTCTCCAGAAACCACTGGAAGCCTGGTTAATAAACCTTCCTGGGCATCCGAAGTTTCCATTTCGTCCTACTCCAGGTCTCAATAAAAGGCTGC
The DNA here is from genome assembly GCF_964165515.1 of Mesoplodon bidens. NCBI lineage: Eukaryota > Metazoa > Chordata > Mammalia > Artiodactyla > Ziphiidae > Mesoplodon > Mesoplodon bidens. Next base: position 166,056,226 of record NC_138176.1, read on the forward strand.
CTGGCCTTGGAATTTTGAAAGAATTGGTATTTGGGGGAAAATAAGCACTATGGTGGGGGAAAGAACGTGTTGCTGAGGGTGAGGGTGTCTGTGAGAGTCAAGTCCTCCTTCTAAAAGCCCTGAGACCATCTTCCTGTCTTAGCCACGCCAGACTCATTATTCCTCGGCACCCAGAGGGTTAAGTACAGGCTGGAGCCTAGAAAATGGTTTCTGTTGGTACAAGAGAGGCCTTCCCTATAACTAGATCCTTCAGGAAAAAACAAATTAATCAACAGCGAGCTGAAGTGGGTTTAATGATTGCATTCTGCATACAATCAGCTTTTCCCTTTTCAAGGGCCATCAATATGTCAAGGGAAGACATATCTGAAGGATATAGCTCTTAACATCAAGGTTATCTATTCTCCACAAGGCTCCCGCTCCTTCCTGGGTTGATACTCCATGCTGCCTGTGTCTAACATTTTCATCAACTCTGCAATCAATCAAGGTAATAATGTTGTGCAAAAAATCAATTAACAACGCAATTAAACTTTCCTTATTATCTCAAAGGGCTGAAATAATACCTAAAGGGAAGATAGACTCACTGAACGCAGACATCCATAATCCAATGTGAAAGTGAATTATGAGATTGGACAGATGCAGGCATGTGCTGGTGCTGTTATTTTCCAGGGGTTATATCTCATTGTGGCAGTGTATCAGTCAGCCCCAATCCCAGACCCTAAAATTCCAAATTACTTTTAAGAAATATATGATGTGCAATATCCATTTCATATCCTCTTTTAAAGATAACCCCCTCCCCTCCAAAAAACTGAACGGCCATATTATTCAAAGACAAAATGATCTTTCAACAAGAGCATAAAATATAAAAGCTATAATAACATTTACATCTGTATAGCACACATCTCTGTAAATGCAGGTCATCTATTACACATAATCTGCAGCACCTAAGAGGCTCAGGATGTGGCACAACATTTAAAATCCAAATGCTTAAATGTGCAAACTCCTATGGGATGGCTGTGGCTTCTTCCCCCCAGAGGAGGTCTCACCCATGCTTGCCTATACACACACACGTACACACACCCAGGGAGAAGCATCGGGAACAACGGAAGTATTACTCCTTTAAAATGAGAATGACTATATTATTTAGCAATTACACTCAACTTGCCCTGAAACACTGGCCTTAGGAAGTGAGCATTTATAGTACATAAAAGAGAGATGACTATTAACCTTTTGCTGCAGTGACGACTGTGAGATGCTTGAAATTTCACACTGAAATGAGATACAAAGTAGAAGAGGAAGGGGTTCCCTGACATTTACAGAGCTCATTTTAAGCTGTTCAGGACCCACGTGAGATGGTCTGGCACCAACAGAAGGTGGCCTAGAGATAGAAGGGGAAACAACCAGAGGAGGAAAGCTTCGTTAAACAAACATCAAAGCAAAAGCCAGCAAACAATATATAATAGAACAGATAAACAACAAGGTCCTACTGTACAGCACGGGGAACTATATTCAATAGTCTATGATAAACCATAATGGAAAAGAATATATAAAAAAGAATGTGTGTGTGTACATATGTGTGTGTATATGTATGTATATATATATATATATATATATATATATATATATATATATATATATATATATATATATAACTGAATCACTTTGCTGTATAGCAGTAATTAACATAACACTGTAAATCAACTATATTTCAATTAAAAAAAAAAGCCAGCAAACAAAAGTGCCGATTCAAGATTAACATCATTTGAATATTCTCTTGCCTCCTGGAAGTAAAAGATGACAACACTCACAGAATAAGTATAAACAAATCCCAAATGTGAACAACCAACAAAAATCATGTCTCTCCACTAGTCCTTCTCCATCATGGCACCAGAGGCTTCCCTCTGGCAGAGTTAGAGGATCTTGCAGCTTACAGAAAAGCGTAGGAGATGCCTGGAAATTCACGTGAGCCAGGTGAACTGATCTAGAAAGCTACAATTCCAAATTTGGGCCTCAGAGCCTTAGTGAATCAGGATAAGAGAGGATTTCCCTGTGTTTCAAACATGTTGCTACACGAGCTCTAGGTTTTGGTAACTGACAGCTATTCCCCTAGCAGCGTGGGTTTCCACATATACCACCTGGAGTTATGCAGGTATTGTTGTTTTAAAATACCATTGCTCAACAACGAATTCCTTTTTTGCAAGTTACTCACTTGTAACAAGGATCTTAAGCCAACTTCCCCCCATTTTCAGCTCAGCAAGGAGGCAGGACAGAGCCCCAAGTGCAGATTTCAAATGAACAATAAAACAAGACAAATAAACACAAATGCTTATTCTGTAATTTCTTAAAAAGTAAGGAAGCAATTCATGATGTACTTTTTGGTACAGAATTTCAACAGAGAAGTTGAACAGGTTAGTGGATCCTGCCATTTCTCTCCTAACCTTAAGGAACATAATTAATATGTTTTCATTTTCAATGACTATATTGTGTGTGTGTCAACTGGAACTGCTCCTGCTGTGTATTTGATTCCACTGACGATGGGGTGGGTCAGATTTTAAATGATGTGTGAGCACTTCTGTTCTTTCCGTGCTCTGGTTTATGTGTTATTCATGACTCGCATTACAGACATGGCTGATACACAGATGTAAATGTTATTAAATCTTTTGTATTTTAGAGGCTTTGTGAAAGGCTTCTTTGTTTTCAAATAATTCTCTTAACCGCCAAAAATAACCAGAAGTACATGACAATGTCTTGGGAATTTTTTTTCCACTGAATTTTCTGATGAAGAGATTTTCTCCCCTCTACTGCTACTTTTTTTTCATCAAAATAAAAATGTGTGGATAAATTGGCAGATGGAAGGGTTACATCTTTATAGTAACCAGTCAAGAACCAATTCACGTGTGTGTATGCAGAAGTGTGTGTTTCGTGTGCATGAGAGTTACATGTGGGCACATGGTACTTGTATATGTACTGCTGTATGTGTGCCCTGTGTGTCTTGCTGTGAATTGTGTTATACATGTTGTGTGAGTCCTTCTTGTGTGTGTGTATCTCCTACAGAAGTGTATTGTGTGTGCACATGGTGTGTGTGCACATGGTGTGTGTGTTGGTGTGAATATGTTGACACCATTATGCCAAGTCAGAACTCGAAGTCACCCAATTCTTGATTACCTGTCAAAGGTGCAGTCACCTTACTGCATTTTGGTCTCTGACATAATTTTTAGTCTGTTTTCATTTTGCTCCAGCCTCTTCACATTTCTTAGGATTTCAACAGAAATGTGGCAGAGGATAAACCTCTTCATACAGAGGGCACTTAGTCTATGCCTCTTACTGGCTCACTTTTCTTTATTGATTTTAAAGTGAAACAATGCTCTGAGGCTGAACAGTGCACCTCCACAAACACAGCTGACTTGAATGAAGGAGGTCAGGAAAGGTGGAGATACAGTATATTTCAGTCCTAAGATGAGCAGCCCAACTTCGATGGGCTCAAAGAGGAGAGATGGCTCAGGCCATCCTCAGGGCAGTGGGGGTCTCTGATTCCTCAAGTATCCCTTTAGAAGCATAAGAAAGGGCATATCAACTCTGGGAAGTGTGGTGGAGTCCAAAGGTCAGGTTCTAGTTCCTGGGTTGTAGTAACTGTCCTGCACAACATGTCAACTTCTGGGCCGCAGTTTCTTAGCATCTGGAGAAAATGCTCTCTAATGGCTACTTCTGTCCCAATGAATATAATGCCTATTTTCATCTAAGCAGGTTTTCTATGCTATGCATAGCTCACATAGTTGACATAGCAAAAAGACCTTTTTTACATGCCCCCTCTCTTTGTTTCCTTGGTTTGTCTCCTTCCCTCCTAGAATATTCATGATCCCCATACACCCTCTTGCCTTTCTTGGGGCTTTAATTCCAGAATCAAAATATAACTGTCCTCTCTTAGAAGCCTGTCCACATCTTTTTTTACACCTTTTCTAAGAAACAACTAGTTCTCTGATCGACTAATTCACATTAGGATGGTAATAGTTGACAATGAAATAGAGCTTCATCACTTCAGATAAAATATTTTACTTTAAAAAATAGACACATTAAAAAATAGACCAACTGAATAAATCTCTAATGGAATTTCAGGCAACACAGGTTAAGTGGGAAAGCCCTATCTGCCAGGCACAATCAATGAAACCCAAAATAAAGAAGAAAAGGAGAGGTTCTTTCTACATTTGAGCAACTAACAGGCCAGAAAGGGAGATAACTTGTCAGATAAAGATAATTCCAATAAAATTTGCCATAATAATGTTATCTACAAAATGTTAAGCAAACAACAAGAACAGAAAGATGTGATGAGGTGAGTGAGCAGAGACATTAAAAAAGGGGCATTTTCTCTGTATTTCTCTTTTTAGTCATATTAAGTCACAAATATAATATTTGTTACAAGTTAAACAATACAGAAGGTATATTTAAAAACAATAATTACCTCTTTCAAGATTTCCATGAACATTTGATGGAGATATACTGCTAGAGAGATATAGGTATAGATACAAATGCAGAATATTCGGCTAAGTGAAAATGTAAGGAGCAAAAAATGTGCATAAACTTAGTTACTTTTGAGTAACAAAGAAGTAAAATAAGATTAAAAAATAAACAAAAATGTTCATATGTGTTTTGCAAAAAGAAACACAGAAAGGGTAATGCGTAAACCATAGACCACTAAAAATGATATATGTGGTGGATGGGTAAAAGTAGGGGGGAGCGTATTGGGATGGGACTTCTCTGGATATATCTCTCTTTATATTCATATATTTTGCATATTTAAAAATAAAATTTAAAAAAAGGACGGAAAAAACAAATCCTAAAACTGGATACAAACAGAAAAAAATGAACCTAACCATGTACAAAATTGATAATATAATGACACAGAAAAAGAAATTAATTTTGGAACACTGTACTTCAACTACACACCTGAGTGAGATGTATCCTGAGAACACCACCACCAACAACAAAAACTGCAAAGAAGTCTTGAGCTTTACTTAGCAGGCTTATTGTTGTTGGTGGTATTGTTGTTACAATTCTCAAATTATTTTGTATATATTGTAGGATAGAGGAAATGTGCAAATATATTGAAATGGATGGAAGTCAAGAGTTTTCACTGTGAGAGAAGGGAAACCAAACAAAGAATGAGAGAAGATGTAGTAGAGAGCATAATGGTCCCCAAGATGTCCACATGCTAATCCCCAGAACCTGTGAATATGATACTTTACATGGCAAAAGGGACTTCGCAGAGGTGATTACAGATACAGACCCAGGATGCAGATATTCTGTTCTTTCTGGGTGTGTGCAATCTAATCACATGAGTCCTTAAAAGGGAGAAACTTGAAAGACTGTGGTCAGAGAGGGAGATGTAACTATGGAAGGATGATCAGAGAGACACAACACCGCTGGCTTTGAAGGTGGAAGGAGGAAGAGGAGGAGGGGGTAGTGGGGAGGAGGAGGAGGGGGGGGAGTGGGGAGGAGGAGGAGGGAGGAGGGGAGGAGGGGAGGGGAGGGGGAGGAGGAAGAGAAGAGGATGAAAACAAAAAGATGAAGATGAAGGTGACTCTAAGAATTTAAATTGGAGGGATCTATAAGAAATCATAATTAAAAATTATACGTGTATAAATATGTGTGTACACACATTTGTGTAGGACATCTAGCACCTGGATACTGGTTTCCAGAAAATATTTTCCACCAAAAATAATCAGGATTTCTTGAAGAAATGGCTAATTCAGGTTGTGGGCAGGAAATGTACAAGTGAGCCCGGAACATCTTGTTCCAGAAAGCAGGGAAAGAACACAGTCAGTGGCTTGAAGAGGATGTCTCTGGCCCAGTTTGGCACTATTTGAATATCAAAGAGAGTAATGACAGTAATTAACTTGCCACATTGAATTAAAAAGAATTTAAATCCAGAATGATACTTAAACACATAAACAAGTACAACAGACGAGAGTAAGCTCTTATTTAAACAACATAAGCTATTTAATGTAGAAAGAATGACAAAATTAGAAAAATCACCATACTCCAATGTAGTAATTCAGGCAAGTATCATCAGTGGATGCTACAACTACTGGGTGAAAGTTTTTTTGAGGAAGAAAATATTCACGCAGCCTCAGATCACCACTGTTTAGGTTACTTATTAATTATAAAGGGGAACATACACCTTTACATGACATATCTCGATATAGAGATAACCATGTTAACTAATGATCAATCTTAGCACTTACTACAAAAGAGATCATTAATATCATGTGCCTCTTGACATGATGAAATATTTCCAACATCACCTATACTTGCCAAAATGTTAAACCCGAACCAAATTATGGGGGTGCAATCAGAAAAATCTGGAATGCAGGACATTCTACAATGAAACTGACCAAGGCTTTTTAAAAAACTAAATGTCGGGGCTTCCCTGGTGGCGCAGTGATTGAGAGTCCACCTGCCAATGCAGAGGACATGGGTTCGTGCCCTGGTCCAGGAAGATCCCACATGCCGCGGAGCGGCTGGGCTCGTGAGCCATGGCCGCTGAGCCTGCGCGTCCGGAGCCTGTGCTCCGCAACGGGAGAGGCCACAACAGTGAGAGGCCCGCGTACCGCAAAAACAAAACAAAACAAAAAAACTAAATGTCATGAAAACCAGGAAGTGTGGGAGGTATGTTCTAGATCATTGATTCTTCAGTTTCAGAATCACCTTCCTCAGAACCAGCTGGAGTGCTTGCTGCAACACAGATTGCTGGGGCTGCCCCCAGAGTTTCTAATATCTCATCTAGTCTGGATGGGGCCCCAGTATTTTCATTTCTGACAAGTTTCCTGAACTTGACGCTGCTGATCTGGGAGTTTACCCTTGAGCAGGGGTCCCCAACCCCAGGGCTGCGGACCAGTACAGGTCTGTGGCCTGTTAGGAATTGGGCCACACAGCAGGAGGTGAGCAGCGGGCGAGAGAGCGAAGCTTCATCTGCTGCTCCCTATTGCTCGCATCACTGCCCGAACCATACCCCACCCCACCCCCAACCCTGCCCCATCTGTGGAGAAACTGTCTTCCATGAAACTGGTCCCTGGTGCCAAAAAGGCTGGGGACTGCTGCAAGAAGCACTGCACTATATTTTTAAAAAAAAACTTAATAATCAAACGCAAACTTGGATTGGATATTAGATTAACACAGAAGGAGTTATTAGAGACACCATTGGAAACACTGAGGAAATTTAACCATGGACTGTATTAGGTAATGTTTTTTTGTTTGTTTGTTTTTGTTTTTTTGTGATACGTGGGCCTCTCACTGTTGTGACCTCTCCCGTTGCGGAGCACAGGCTCTGGACGCACAGGCTCAGCGGCCATGGCTCACGGGCCCAGCCGCTCTGCGGCATGTGGGATCTTCCCGGACCAGGGCACGAACCCGTGTCCCCTGCATCGGCAGGCGGACTCTCAACCGCTGCGCCACCAGGGAAACCCTAGGTAATGGTTTTGAATTCGTGTTAATTTCCGTAGCATTCTTGTTATTTTTAAAGAAAAGGTTCTTATTTTAGGAGATGCATGCTGAAGTACTTAGGGATGAAGTATGATGATGTCTGTGATTTACATAAATGTCTCTATACACTCGCAGACTCATAGATATACATATAGAGAAACATGTGGTGAAATATTAACAATAAGTTTAGGTAAAGAATATATATATATATGTTCAACGTACTAGTCTTTTGACTTTTCTGTAGGTTTGAAAATGTTCACAGTAATCATTTTGGAGGAAAAGGCTTGTTTATCTCAGCATATGATATCTGTAATTATACAGTAATGACCACAGGAATAATTTTCAAATCTGTGCTAACTTTCTTTGCCTGCGCCTCTCCTGATTCCGTTAGGTGACCTATTTAAGCATCTCAAGCTAGCACTGATTGAGACCCTTTCAGGCCAATGTGTGTTTTCCACAAATAGCACTCTGTTGTTCAAAACAAAATACCTGAGAGTGAAACATTATCAGTCCCTCCCACTCCAGTCCCATCACTCTGTGTTTTCCTCTTTGTGTGTACACACACACACACAGTCCACATATACAACCCATCCTTTCATTCCTTCCTTCCATCTTTCCTTCACAAAAATGCATAAGGTCCATGTTTAATTTGCATTACAACATGCCTGACTAATAAAGGTATTTATTTAATCAGTTACTGAGTCATGCCTTCTTCCATTACACAATTATTTACTGAGACCCTACTATGTGCCAGTTAGTGTTCTCATTGATGGTGATACAGCGGTGGATAAAGTCTCAGCTCATGGACACTACAACCCAGGGGTGGAAGAAAGGCAATAAGCAAATAGACAAAAGTTATAAATAAATAACTAATAATTTTAGATATAAATATAACAAAGGTGGTAAACCTATAATAAAGGTAGTAAAGAGTAAAAGGACAGAACTAAGAAACAGAATACCTTGGTGCTAGCTCTGTATTCCAGGCTTGAGAAATTTGGCAGGTCACATGACTTATGTGAACGTCAATTTTCATGTTTAGAATAGGAATGATAATCCTTGCCTATGTAACCCTCACCCCCAGTAAGGTAACTATGAGGAACGCCAGCTACTGAATAATATGTATTATCATTGCCAAATGACAACATATCTTAGATATACCTTGACAATTTGTCATAATTGTTATAAGAATGAGCCATCTTATAACTGTCCTACTCCAGTATTAGGAAGGATTATGCAAGCTGTTACAACAAACAAGCCCCACAATTTCAGTGGCCTAACACAACAGAAGTTCATCTGTTCTTTACTCAGGAAGGTTCCTCCAGGAAGCTTCCACCATGTGTGATTCTTGTGGTTTTGCCATCTCCTACCAAGTCCTGTTACATGCATCAGTCCTGCTGGAGAAAAAGTGAAGGAGGCACAGCCATTTCTCACAAGCCTTGGTTATGAGATGACACCATCACTTGCACTAACACTGCCTTAGCTAAAACACACTCATTTAACCATGTCTAACTGCAAGGGAGACAGAAATGAAGTCTAACTTTGTAGTCCCCAAACAGGAAGAAAGCATGTATTTTAGTGAGCAAAAAGCAATCTCTGCTACTATGACCAAAATGGATTTTTCCTTCCACATTCTTCCTTAATATGAAAAAATGTCATATGTTAAAGAGAACAGAAAGGGTAATTTTATAATCAGTTAAATATTTGTTATGTGCCAACTATGTTCCAGGCACAATAGACTGATGTTTTCACCTGTATAGCAAAGCACAGTACCTATCAACAGAGCCTGGCACACAACAGGCATTTCAGTATGTATTCAAGGTTACTGAATGAATGTATATCCACCAGATTCCCAGCTCCATGAGAGCAGGAAATCTGATTTGTCTAATGCAGGCTTTGGAGGGCCTAGCACTGTGCTCAGCATAGCAGGGAACAATAAGCCTCTGCTAAGCATTTATGTTTTGAAATCTAAAGTTATATTTTGTTCCCCAGATTGAGCATAAGCATTTACAGAATACTCACGGAGCAAAAATTTTTATGACACATTTAGTCATATTAAAATAATGCCAGGGGCCTCCCTGGTGGCGCAGTGGTTGAGAGTCCGCCTGCCGATGCAGGGGATACGGGTTCATGCCCCGGTCTGGGAGGATCCCATATGCCGCGGAGCGGCTGGGCCCGTGAGCCATGGCCGCTGGGCCTGCGCGTCCGGAGCCTGTGCTCCGCAACGGGAGAGGCCACAACAGTGAGAGGCCCGCATACCGCAAAAAGAGAAAAAAAAAAAAAAAAAAAAAAAAAAAAAAAAAAAAATAATGCCAAACCATCCAGGCTTTACCTAAATATGCATGAATACTTAAATAAGTGACAACTCCTCAGAGCCATTATAGCTATATTTTAGTACCAAAGAGTAACAAGCAAATCAAGTAGTCAGCATCTATTTTTAAAATGGAAATCACAATAGGTGCCTTTAACTGAAAATTAATAACAAGAGAGCACTGACTTCCAAAGAGCCTCCATTAATTAATTAAAACAATGAATTTGCAACCTCCTGCATGACAGTGAAATGTTCCAGGAGGCCAACATGGCTGTGGAAAGGCAACAGAAACAGTCGCAACCACAATAACAACAAACATGAACTCGGGTCTTATATGGCAAAGATCTAGACACAGTTAACCTAAATTTCCTCAGGCAGAATTAGTGGTTCCTTCCTTGTTCTTCCTGTGTACTATTTATTACACAACCAGTACCCGTATCTCACTGCATCATAACCCATCACCTCACTATTATTTCCCACTTCAATGTAATTTACTTGAACTTGGAGTTACTCAGGGGTACTTTCTTATTCATCTTTGAATCCATAATACCTATCACAGGTCCTAGAATTTAAGATGTGGTTAAAGTGTTTGCTAAATGAATGAATACAGGAATGTCTGAATGAGCAAGCGAGCCAGACTTTCTCTTTAACAAAGAATAATACCAATTCTACATAATTTTTTCTAGAAAACTGAAGAGATGGGAACACTTTCCAATTTATTAGTCCAGAATTATATGAGAAAATAAAAATACAGAACACTATTCCTCATGAACATGCATATAAAATCTATAATAAATATGTGTATGTGTACATAATAATTTATCATGACCAAGTACTGTTTATCCTAGAAATGCAAGGTTAGTTCAATGTTCAAAAATAAATATAACTCATCATATCAACAGACTGAAAAAATATAATCATCTCAACTGATGCAGAAAAACAAAACAGACAAAATTCAACATTCATTCATCTACAATAAAAACTTCCTAAAACATAGGAATAAATCGGAAATTCCTCAACCTCATAAGGGTCATCTACAAAAAAACCCATAGCTAACACCATATTGAATATTGAAAGACTGAGTACTTTCCCTCCATCAGGAACAAGATGGGATAATCCACTGTCACTCCTGTTATTCAATTCACACATTCACAGTCTTCTCATTCTGAATTACCCATGCCATTGTGCTACAGGCACGTGTGGTATGATATCTAGCAATCCACTCTGGGATATTAAAGAATTGAAGTCCCTGACAGCTGTAGCACAGAGGAGAGCATTCCTCTTACCAGAGAAGCACTAGGTAGATTCCCAAGGGCAGGAAGTATATACTTGGGACACGCTGAGCAGCACTGTGTTGGGTGGTAATGATGGGGTGGACCTGAGGATTTTCTTTCTAACACTAAGAGGAACATCATAACAAAATCTCTGCCCCCAAACGTGGAACAATAAGTCCTTAGGCCATCTAATCATTGACATAACAAAGGGAGTTCTCAGTTCTGAGTGTTGTTCTTGTAGAATTGTCTTCTGTATCAAGGCGTGTTCCTGGACATGGAGACAGATTGTTCCCCAGAAGCACAGCACATTCTGAAGAGCTCTGTCTGCTGCCTTCACAGCATCAATTATTTATTTGATCACCTTCTATGTGCAAGACACTATACTAAGTACTCTAGAATGTATCATTCTTTTTTGTGTTTGTTTGTTTGTTTTTTGGTTTTTTTTGCAATACACGGGCCTCTCACCGTTGTGGCCTCTCCCGTTGCGGAGCACAGGCTCCGGACGTGCAGGCTCAGCAGCCATGGCTCATGGGCCCAGCCGCTCCACGGCACGCGGGATCCTCCCAGACCGGGGCACAAACCCGTATCCCCTGCATCGGCAGACGGACTCTCAACCACTGTACCACCAGGGAAGCCCTAGAATGTATCATCCTTGTATGATCCACTAGGTAGGCCATGACCACTAGGTAGGTTTTATTAGCCCCAGCCCACATTAGAAGGAAGTGAGACTTAGAGAGGGTAAATAATGTGTTCAAAGAGACACAAATACTATAAGGAAAAGCTATGGTTAGCTTTTAGTTCTTCTGACTACAAATTCAGGGCTCTTTCCATGATAACAAAGATCACTTTAGGGATTGATGCGTCAGAGAAGAATGCCAAGAGCAGTGTTTCTGTGACTTCGGACCTTTTCAGAAAGGTTTTCTGTTTCATTTCATGACAGTATTTTCAAAATGAATTTTCCAGTTATAAGAAGAGCTTCTCGGGCTTCCCTGGTGGCGCAGTGGTTGAGAGTCCGCCTGCCGATGCAGGGGACGCGGGTTTGTGCCCCAGTCCGGGAGGATCCCACATGCCGTGGAGCGGCTGGGCCCATGAGCCATGGCCGCTAAGCCTGCGCGTCCAGAGCCTGTGCTCTGAAACGGGAGAGGCCACAACAGTGAGAGGCCCGCATACCACACACAAAAAAACAAAAATAAAAAAAAAAAAAACAGCTTCTCCTTTACAATGCAATTTTTCAACTGAAAGACATTTTATGGAAAAAAATAGTAGATTACTTGCCCTTCTCCTCCTCATCATCACCATCATCATCGTAGCTAACTTTATTGAGCTTCCTATGTGTAGGCACCGTGATGAGCATTTTACATGGATTGACTCATCACCTGATCCTCTAAACGATCTTATGAGATAACTAGTATTATTTTTGTTCTCCCCCCAACCCCATTTTTTTTTACAGATTGCCTACAAAATGGATCTAAACGGAATTCAAATCTGTGAGTCCTTAAGAAACTTTGTGTTCTCCCTGAAGGCCACCAAGTTGGTTTACAATGTAGTTCATAAAAATCCTTATCCATAGCTTTCATTCCCTCTCCCTATACATCCCTTGGTGCTCAAATACATCACAGCATACGATCTGAATTGATGGTTCTTATCCACTGCCAGAAAGAACAGTTTTTAAAAGAACTGAAAATGTTCCCAAAATTCAGTTGCTCTTATATTCTTCCTGCATTCAAGCTGGAAATGAGTCTCCTGAGACCTTTTAATGGTACTGTCCTTATCTTCTGTTCCAGGGAGCCTGTCCATTGACAAACACAGACCTTCTCATTGCGTATCTGTTACTCATAGGCCAAGAAGAAAGCTCAAAAGTAAAATGTGTGGTACATACTCCTGATCTTCCCGGAAGCTAACTGTTCACCTTCCCTTGGCCCATCAGTCCTTATGCTTGACCTCAAAGAGATTCTCTTTGAAAAATAGTGAAAATCCAATCAACAAAATCAAACCTACTGGCCCAAATCTTGTCACCTCTGAGGGTACCCAAAATACTACAGATGGGATGGGGTAGCCTCAGAAGTGAGTGCCCTGTTTTCCACGTGAGATGACAGAGCTTCCCAGGTACTTGGCATGCTACTAAAATAGCTGCTCCAATGGATGTAGTCTCCCTGCCAGAGAAGAATTCAGGGGCCAGAAAGAGCCCTCCTCTGAGGTACAGAGCCACATTGCTGGAAAATCAAGACTTTACAGCTGGTAGAACTGAGACCAACTAAGTGTAGTTTGCAGCCCACCTGCAGCAGAATCTGATTTCTGATCCCACATGCCTGTATTTTTAACAAGTATATAGTGATCCTTAAGCACACTAAAGTTTGGGAACCAGTGTAATAGACTCGGGAGCCGGACAACCTGGGTTCATATCTCTTTGTGCCTCTATAGCTGCACATGAAAAATGAGGATACTCATAATATCTAATTCCTAAGATTAAATGAGATATTGCATATGAAAAGCCCAACAATGACTTGCATGGAGTGAGCACTCAATTTCCATTAGCTACTAGTCTTATAAAAATTACATTTGCATAACAGTTACCCTTTCCAAAAAGACTTTCACAATTATAAAACCATATTATTTTATAACAATCCTAAAAGGCAAAAAAATTTCATTATGCCTGTCTTAAAGGGGAGGAAATGAAAAGCACAAGGGATACCAGGGTTTTAGAATGGCAAATAGGATTCATCTTGTATACAAAGCACAATTTATGATAATGATTGACTATGATGCAGTATTGAAAAAGGTTCCTTGAGGCCTCCTTGGTGCCACTGATGCAACAGACTTTGTTAAATTAACCTGCTGATGAGTGGCAGAGTTGGAATTAAAATCACAAAGTAGGGTCAGCTACCCAGCATCCATGTTTCTCTTTTATCTCACACACAGATACCCTATGCTGTTGAGCATGGCAATATGCTCATTGATGGTGGGCATAAGATAAAGGGGGATATTGTGAAGGACTCCTGGGACAATTCTCTTTTAACTCCTCGTTAAAAGAGAATTGCCTTTCTTTTGAGTAATATCCTTCTTACTTTGATATATCTTTCTGCTACATGGAACACAGAAATAAAGGCTGGTGCTACAGCAACAATATTGTGACCTAAATCAAACTTGAGGATGGGAGCTAGTCTGTTGGAAGGCAGAATAAAAATTTAAAAAGCTTGGATTCCTGGTGGTATCATACCAGCCATCGAAGGTGTACATCTGGGTTTCATGTTATATAAAAGTATCTTATTAAAGCCACTGCTATTTAGGGTGCTTATTAGTTGCAGTTGAATACCATTCCTAACTTATGTAAATCCTTTTTGGTACTATCACTACTCTTTCTTCTAGAACTATTTTCATAAAAACCATTCTGTTTTGGGAGGCTTTGTTTTTCAATTTTTTTCTTATTATATCTATGTGCTCATTGTTAAAAAATAAAGTACAAAGAAAAATAAATAAAACTCATGTATAACTCCAATGCCTAGAACTAAATGCAGTTAACACTTTGATGTTTTGTCTTCTAGTCTTTTTTCTACTCCTGTGTCATAAACATGGATGAGTTCACATATATATCAATATATATATTTTTTCATTTGCTTTCATTAAATAAATATTTGCCTGTCATATTAAAATTTTTTTAAACATCACTTGAATGCTATATAACATTGCACTCCATGGATGTGTCATAATTTACTTAGCATTCCTATCTAGTTGGATATTGACTGTTTCCTGTGCTTTGATGTTATAAACATTACTACACTGAACATTTTAACATATAAAGATGCTTTGTTTATGCATTTCAGGTTCCTTCCTTTGGACAGATTTCATTATTAGGTAAAGGATCTAAATATTTTCTAGCCTCAGTGCATAGAGTCGAAATGCTTTTCTAAAACATACCAGCAAATACCCAAGCCATTCAATAGCACAAAGGATGGCTTATTAGATCATTTTAGATAGCTTAACAAATGGAAAAATTATATTCTAGGGTAGTTTTACTTTTCAAGTGCTTGATTATTTTTGAGGGTGAACGTTGCTCAGGTTCATCACCACTTGTGTTTCCTAGTGTGTTTTATGTATCTTTGTATCTCTAACTTTGTAACTCTAACTTTGTATCTCTAACATGTCTATCACATGCCCTGGATCATAGGATAGACTCTACATAGCTTCACCAGAAAGATATGGTTATTCTTTAATAATCATGTACCTGAAATGGCCTGAGAGAAATTGCCTTTGGAATCATTACAGATTAGATTACATCCCATGGAGTTTCACTCTTTGACTACTACTGATCCATGAATGATTACAATAATTATAGCTAACACTGAGCTTTCTCTATTTATTACACACTATTCTAAAAACTTTAAGTGCATTATTGCATTCAATCTTCACAATGACCCTGTGAGGTAGATAGTATTAGTCTCCCCATTTTTGGATTTGGAAGCTGAGGCAAAGAGACGTTACATCAGTGGAACAAGGATTTGAACTTATGCAGTGTGATTCTAGAATGAGTTTTTACTCAGTGTCTCCAATGTGCCTGGAAACTTGTTATGTATTTTGGAGATACAGAGAGGAGGAAAAACATGGTCCTGGCCTCCCAAAGCTCAATCTGGTCATGCAGGCAAAACCAAAGACAGTGCGTGGATAATAATAGTGATAGTAATAACCAACATTTATTGAGTGCCAGACACTGTTCTAAGCACTTAATCTTCTGAAAACATTAATGCTGTAGATACTACTACTATTTCCATTTTACAGATAAAGAAATTGAAGCAGAGAGGTTATGCAATTTGTTTTTGGTAGTAAGGGATGGAGCCAGGATTTGAATCTAGACGGATGCCAGAGGCCACCTTCTCAACCACTTTGTAAAGAGTGTTCCATGGTTGAATACAAAACGATAGAAGTTGCCACCTACTTAACTGTCAAAATAGTAGACCCAGTGTATTAAGTGAATTCACAAGAGAGCACATTCAGATTGAGCTGGTGACCCTACCATCCTTCATTGTGAAATCAAAAATAACATGGCTATAGAAAAGGTCTGGACTTTTTACTTCAGACAATGTAGTTTCAAACCTCAGCTCTACCACTTCCTAGAATGTGGGAATAAATATTCTTCTGTTACATAGCAGTTGTAAAGATGATGTAAATTGCTATACAAATGGGCATCTAGCACAATTTCAAGCCTTTTGTAGGAAACAAAAAGTGTGATTTATGTTATGTAGCAGACACTATGGACTGACACCCTTTTATCCTGCCTCCCTCTACTGTAAACGTGTGAAAACGAAAATACTCGATTTTCCAGCCTTCCAATGACGTGGGCTGGGCAATGAGATATAGGCAGATGCCTTCAGGAAGCTATCTATCCACAAATAAAAAGTGAATACCTCACGGGAAAAGACCATCCTTCTTCATCCTGTCTGGATTGCTAAAATGATTCCAGGCAGAGTAGTAGCCGTTTTGAGAACATGAACATGAAGCTCACATGTGAAGGATAGTAGGACAGACAGAAAGAGCCTGGGTGCCTACTGGGCTGCTCTTTCAGCCAGTACAACAGCCCTGGATTGCCTACCTCCATACTTACTTTTATGTAACAAAAATAAACACAAACATTTAGGTCACTATTTGTTGGATTTACTTGCTTGAAGCCCAATATATATTTATCTGATACACTTTCTGCACCATCTGCCAGAGCCTCTTGTGTTTCCCCAGACCACGGAAGACACGTATCCCAGACTCACACTGTCTATCACCAAACATCCAATGTTTACTTTTTTAGAGTCAAGGGCTCAATGTTCTCCACAGGTAGGCCTCAGGACATCAGGTTTAGGTGAGAAAGTCTGAATCAAACCCTTTTGTCTATGAGCAGCCAGTTGGAGAGCTGGCTGGTCATAGACTAGAACAAAAAGTTAGCGTTACTTAGTGAGATTTCAGTCCCCAGTGAAAACATGAGGCACAGGAACATGAGAGTCCTGAATAGCTGAAGGAGAGACAGACAGGACAGGAGTCAAATTCTGGAATTGCTACACACACCTTCTAGGGCTCCAACTAAGATCATGTACAGTGTTATCTGTAAAACAACTATCATAGTGCCTAGAAATCATAACAGGTGATCCAAAAAATGACTGTAGTTATTATTTTAAAGGCAATAAGAAATAATAGCCTGAAATTCGCTTAACTGCTCTTTGTAAAAACTTACTATGGGGCTTCCCTGTTGGCGCAGTGGTTGAGAGTCCGCCTGCCGATGCAGGGACACGGGTTCGTGTCCCAGTCTGGGAGGATCCCGCATGCTGCGGAGCGGCTGGGCCCGTGAGCCATGGCCGCTGAGCCTGCGCGTCCGGAGCCTGTGCTCCGCAACGGGAGAGGCCACAACAGTGAGAGGCCCGTGTACCGCAAAACAAAACACGAAAAAAACTTACTATGGGTCAGGCCCTGGAATTTTAGGAGCAAAGAAGAAAATCATGTTCCTGCCTTCCCCCATTCCTGCTCTCCCATCACCCACCATGGACTGTACAGTAACATGGTGGAAACACAAAATGAACAAACAGACAATCAATCACCTAAAACAGTGAGAAAAACTAGGAGGAAAAATAAAGAAGGGTTCAGGGACCACAGGGAGGGAGGCATGAGAAGTAGCAGGTTGGGTGGGATATCATCACGGTGAACTTCAGAATAAAAAGTGTCTCCCTGTTTTGCTTATGGGAAGACAACGGGCCAGAGAATCCATTAGTTTGATTGACTAACCTAATGTCACATAGTGCCGAGTTCTTCTGAATCTTAGTCCCAATTAGAACACAAATTCTTGCCCTTAAAAATTTTAATGCATACATATAATTTGTATTTTAATGTATAAGAAGATGCCATATATATAAATAACATTAAAATACATATTATATGTATATGTATAAAATATATATACACACACACACACATATATATGTATGTTAAAGATCTGAACACTGAATAAAGTATCCTACAGGTCCACCTTGACAACTATTGAACTATTTTCTTCAAAGCTCTGCCATAAAATGTGAGGACTTTTAGGAACCCTTACACACTGAAGAGGGTCTAAGACAACTGGTTGCAAAAGGGACATTAAAAACATGCTTTCCACTGTCTGAAATGTTTCTAATTATTTTTATAAAGGGTATGCCTTTTTCCAAGACCCAATGCTCTACAGGGATAACATACTTTGTCTGTTTTATTTTGGGAGAAAAAAAAGAAAAGAAAAGAAAAGAAAATGTAAAGCTGAACTGTGTCTACATATACATATACACACACACACACACACACACATGCATATATATATATAGATACAGATATTTTGTTCAGACAAAGCTATTTCTCTCCTTTTACTTCAGCCTGTTTCTGTCCAGCGAGATGGCATGGCTATTGGCAAAGTCCATTCTCTTTTAGCCTCCATGGCCCTACCAGACTCACAGCAGTGCTACAAAATATCGACTTGGAAAGTAATTAAGATATAAGTATTCCAAAAGAGAACACATGGTTATTTAAAGTCATTGGACACGATTCAAAAGGAAAGATCTATGGAATACAAGGGCTGAGAGCCATCACGCGTTGTTTCTTCCCCCGCTTCTCACATTAAGAAAAAAGACTAATTATAAATCTCTAGCAAATATGACCTGGTAAAGAGTTTTCAAACAAAAGCCTGCACCAAAAGGCATATCTGGCAGTTCTGGGCACTTGTTTTCCCTAATAACCATTAAATTTGTTCCTAGTAAACCATTTTACGAGAACATTAGAAATATCAGAGTTTACGTTTTCGTTAATAAATTGCTGCCGAATGCTTGTGCTGTATCACATCTCCAAACGACGCCTTCTCGCTTTGTCGCCGCTGTGCCTTTTCCCCCCTTAACATTTCATTTCCAACGACACGTCAGCCGTCTTTCACCAACCTCAAAGGAAAGTTGAATGCGGGGCTCACAAAGTTAAGCTGACATTTGCTCCCTTCCAATAAAAAATATTTAGTCCATTAAACATAAATAGCTGTCATTATGATACATGGACTGAGTGCAAACCTCCCGGTTCCCTCTGATGTTTATTACATCCAAACAACTGCAGTGCCTGCATGTTTTCAACTTTAGTGTATTGATTAAACTTTTAAATGGCTGCCATATAACCCAGGGACAGCAGGAAGATTAATTTGCGTCAATGTTCATCTGTAATTCATTAGCCATTTATTCTTTACAACCACATGGGCTATCAAGAAAATGCAGGCCATTTTTCACTCAGCACAGGCTGAGAACAGATTCTGAAATTTGTGCTGCATACAAATAAGTTTCCCGGCCCTGGCCAGTTAAACTGTTTGGCTTTTCAAAAGTTGAAGTTGGGAAATGGCAGCCGGGAAGGAACATTAAAAACCAGAAATGGGGGAAAAAAACATACATCCTCAGGGTGCTCATGGCTTCACTGAGTTTGTCCACTGTCTTTTCATCCATGGATTGTGGTTTCCTATTTCAGTCGGATTAAAATAACAGAAACTTGTGTCTGAGAAAAGGCCATCGATAAAATGGGTTGCTTTTTCCCTTCCCCCGCTTCCCACCCTTTTCCTAGTATTTCCTAAAATTCTGTTTCTGGCAGAAAGCTCCAGAGTGGCAGAGGAGGATGGCAGAGGAGGACAGAAGCACACAGCCCGAGAGGAACTTGGAGCTGTACCCTCAGAGACAGTGGCATTTGAATCAACTCTCCTTGAAACAGTGGAATCTTACCCTGCCTTGAGCTGGGAAGGTGCCCAGCTAAATAGCACTGCATTTCCTGAGGGAAGAGGTAAGCCATCTGGCTTCTCCATGTGCCCTCCTGACCCCCTTGGCAAAACACAAAATGCATATTAAAGGCATAAACGGAACGAGTACACTGGTGAAAGGCCCTTCAACACACCAGGCGCTCGGGGAGGGAAGGAAGGAGGAGTCCACGTGTGCTCAGGTTGGGACTGGAGGAGGATAAAGCACGAGAGGGAAATTTTTCTTCATAAGGATGAATAATTAAAGTGGAGGGAGAGCTAAGTGCCCTGGCCTCACACTGGCTAATAACTGCGAAACTGAGCAGTGAAAAATCAATGGTCAGGACGACATCTGGGGAAAGAGGGCTGGCAGGTACCCATTTGCAGGACATGTGAAAGGCAACGTGCAGATGCTCAAGGCGACAACTCTTTTCTCTGGTCCAGGGTGTCCACAGGAATCAAAGGCACCAGGAACGCTGGTAACCTTTGGTAACGAAGTCCATGAAACAGCCTACAAAGAAGGGCTTGGGGAGGAGGCTGTAAATTACTCATTTATAATATAACAGCTCAGGCTGCTTACAGCCAAGGATGAAAGGGAGCCCTCCACAAAAGCCTCCATCTGGAGCCCTCCTCATCCCAGCCCAGGAGTCACCGGCACTAAGAATCCACATCACACAACTCCTTTTCAGGCCCTTGGGGGAGATGGGTATGTGTGGCAAGGGTGGAGGTGGGGTAGGGTCATCGTGCATCATATAAACACAGCTGGAGGAGTTTTATTTGGCCTGTGGATGTGACATGTGTCAAAAGGAATGCACATGAACTGGAGAAAAATGCACTGCATGGAACCTCAAGGTCATTAGATCCATCCTCTGCTATGTATAGGATCTGTCAACTTTATCTATTTTTTTCACAGTCAGAAGTACCCTGGGCTTTGCACCTCACAGGAGCTCAATAAATATTTGCAGAGTGACTGATTAATTCAACCTAAGCACACAGATTCATTCATTCAACCATTCAACGAATACATATGTATGGACTGTCTATCATACCCCTGACACTGTTCTTAACCAAGGATAAAGTGGGGAAGAAGTGTAGCTACAAACTCTCAGCAATAGGGTACTTCTCTATCACAGATAACTTTTACTTTCATGTGGAGCCAAGGTTCATTCTCGAATCCCAGGGCAGGAGGTTTAGACGACCAGAGCCCTGTTTCTTAGAAACAACTTTCTATGGGCAAACACTGAAAGTGATGGTGCTTGAACAGCTATGCCTTGTTAATTGAATAACAACTAGAATAAATGAGTCTGAAATTCTAAAGCAATTCAAAATACATATTTATTTAGGAAATTTCAACTAACCTTGATTCCAAGGATAAGCATAACCTCTCTAGGTGAGCTTAGGGTAAGTATTTGTTTTTGGAGATGATATGCCATGAATTTGCTGCTCACCAAATGCATCTATCACTATTGACCCTGAGTTTGAGGAACAGAAAGACATTTTGTGAAGGTTTCAGTCAATTAGGAAGCAAACACCAAAAACAACTATATCTGCTACATTTTTTTTTTAGGATATTGTAGGTCACAAAGAATAAACACAAGTCATTGTCTCTACTCTCATTGAGGACCTTACAATCTCTTTGGGGAAGCAAAAATTAAATCATGAAAGCTAACTAATACACACAACAGAGAATTAGGGGTAAACGTGTTTAACATGCTTTTTTTTTTTCTCTCTTAAATCATAAATAGAAAAATATTTATGCCCAGTGAAATCAAAGCTGCTGGGATACCAGAACTCTCACACATGAAACTGATGGCTGAAAGTTATCCAATAACATATATTGACACCCTGAAAATACTCTTATGATTTCTCCCTTTGATTCCAATTCTTGATAACTATTTTAAGGAAATCATTCCCCAAACAGAGGAAAACTATACAACAAAGATTTTACTGCAGAGTTTTCTGTTATAAGGAACAGAGAGTAAAGCAAAGATTAAGTAAATAATAGTACATTGACTCTATAGAATATTGGGTGGCTATTAAAATGGTAATAATGAATACTATGAAGCAACAGAGAAAAGCCTGATACTCCGCTAAAATCACCTACAAAACTATAAGTTCACCAGGGTTACAACTATGTATTCATATTAAAAATACTGTCAGGGAATTTATACAAGAGAGAGGGAGTTAGAGCTATATAAAATATGTGTTCTCTCTTTATCAAATGTTCTGTGAGTTTGTTTTATTGTTTTTATAATTAGAAAAAGTTCTAAAATGTTTAGAGTGTATAGAACAGATTATAAATGCTATGAATATTGAAAGAAAGCTTCATGCTGGAGAAGCTAAAGTTTAGCCCTAAAAATTCTTTAAAGAAACAATTCTTAATACACAGAAAAGAAGAGAAAAAGTATCCCTGGAAAAGAATATTCTCAGTGAAGGCCGAGAATTTGAAATGTTCATGCCTAAAGCATGAATAATGAAGAAATTTGTCTGGCTAGAGTAGATGAGATGCTTTGGAGAAATAATGTTAGATAAATAATACTGGATAATTTTTTTAAAACTTTGGTGATGTCAGAGCATAACTATTTCCTTTCTACCTTCTCCTTTTCAAACTAATAGACGTATTTCTTACTTTACAATCCTACCTGAGCTCTATCCAAGTTTATGGGACAAATGAAATTAAAAATAATATATCAAAAGGATTGGTTATGTTTCTAGTTTTCAACCTCAGGAAGTGAATTTTGACTTAGTTAATAAATTAAAAAAGGATAGTTGAGATCATTTTGAAAAAGAAGAGCAGGCATAGTGTTTGTAATTTTTCATAAAATGTCCAATAAAAATGGAGGAAAAAAGATAAAGAAGAAGAATGGGGTGGGTGATGAAAATTATCATTGCCTCATAAATAACAGTGCTACAATAATTAAACATGGAACTTGTAAAAAAATGAAAGGGAGATTAATGGTACAAAAAAAGAAAGCAAAAAAGAAGATTCCATTATAAAGGAATTTAGACCATCATAAAGTTGATATTTTATATCAGTGAGGAAATGAAGACATGTTTAATAAATGTTAAAGGGACAAAATAAATCTGCAATCCTAACCAGATAGTCAAATGTACAAAAAGTATCCGTATAATAATAACAAAAAATGATTGGAGAAGCTCCGATCTCTAGGGATGTGCATAAAGTCAGAGGCAGAAATAATACAGGAAAATATTGTCAGACTTGGTCTTGTAAAAAGTTGTCTCTACATGGTAAAACACCATAAAAAAGAAAAACCCAAATTGCAAACAAAAAGATGTCTTAGATTTATCATCTAAGACAGGCAAAAGGTTACTATCTCTAATGTAGTAAATATTTCTTACAAATCAAGATGAAAATTATTAACATCTCCTTAGGGAAATGGGTAAACAATACAAACAACTGTTTACAACACAAAAATAAAAATACCCAATAAACTGACTGAGCATGTTCAGACTCTAGTTCAGCATGTTCAGACTCTGAAATATAGTCTGGGTTAGGAGGACAATTTACTTTTTACTGAATAAATTCTTGATTTTTAAAAGAAATGCTTCAACTGTTGACCATTAAGAACAAAATATGCTTTACTTGTTTTGTTCTGTTTTTGGTTGTTTTTTGTAGCCACTCATTATTTACTTAAGAAGTTCCCTTCAATTCCTCAAGTTCCATGAGAGATTTTTTATTATAAATGGATGCATCTACTAGTTTTCTATAAACATTTTAAATTATCATATAATTTTATTATCATTAGGAGTTTTTAATCTCTATTATTTTTATGAGCATGAGTTTTAACTGCTGTTTTAAAAATATCCAAACTTATGCGGTTTTTCTAGTTAACTTATTAATGTACAAATACTAAAAATGGTAGTCCAACATGTGAGTGATACCTAGTTTTTTTAATTTGTTAAAACTTGCTGGGCTTCCCTGGTGGTGCAGTGGTTGAGAGTCCGCCTGCCCATGCAGGGGACACAGGTTTGTGCCCCGGTCTGGGAGGATCCCACATGCCGCGGAGCGGCTGGGCCCGTGAGCCATGGTCGCTGAGCCTTCACGTCCAGAGCCTGTGCTCCGCAACGGGAGAGGCCACAACAGTGAGAGGCCCACGTACTGCAAAAAAAAACCCAAAAAACAAAACAAAACAAAAACTTGCTTTTATAGCTTAGGATGTGGTCAATTTTTAAAATGTTCTCTATATGCTTGAAAAGAATGTCTATTCTCTAATTGTGCACAGTTCTTCATATGTCCATTAAAATCAGCTTGTTTATTGTAAATAGTGCTGCAATGAACATTGGGGTGCATGTATCTTTTCTAAATAGTTTTTTCCAGATTGCTGGATCATATGGTAACTCTATTTTTAGTTTTTTAAGGAACCTCCACACTATTCTCCATAGTGGCTGCACCAATTTACATTCCCACCAACAGTGCAGGAGGGTTCCCTTTTCTCCACACCCTCTCCAGCATTTGTTATTTGTAGACTTTTTTATGATGGCCATTCTGACTGGTGTGAGGTAATACCTCATTGTAGTTTTAGTTTGCATTTCTCTAATAATTAGCAATGTGGAGCATTTTTTCTTTTTTCTTTTTCTTTTAAATACTTATTTATTTGGCTGCGCCAGGTCTTCATCGCGGCACTTGGGATCTTTTTTTCTTTTTTTTTTTTTTTAGTTGTGGCATGCGGGATCTCATTCCCTGACCAGGGACCAAACCCGGGTCCCCTGCATTGGGAGCACAGAGTCTTAACCACTGGACCACCAGGGAAGTCCCATGGAGCATTTTTTCATGTGCCTGTTGGCCATCTGTATGTCTTCTTTGGAGAAATGTCTATTTAGGCCTTCTGTCCATTATATTTACAACAGCCAAGACATGTAAGAAACCTAAGTGTCCACCAACAGACGAATAGATAAAAAAGGTGTGAGATACACACACACACACACACACACATATACACACTTATATATATACATACACACCACACACACAGTGGAATAGTATTAAGCCATAAAAAAGAATAAAATAATGCCATTTGCAGCCACATGGATGGACCTAGAGATTATCATACTAAGTGAAGTAAGCCAGACAGATAAAAACAAATATCATATGCTATCACTTATATGTGGATTAGATCACTGAAAAGATCATTGAATGATCTTAAAAAACTAATGATGTTTACCTTTAGGTAAACAACAAGGACCTACTGTATAGCACAGGGAACTATCTCAATATTTTGTGGCAACCTATACAAGAAAAGAATCTGAAAAAGAATATGTATATGTATAACTGAATCACTTTGCTGCAAACTTGAAGCTAACACAACATTGAAAATCAATTACACTTCAATAAAAAAGAAAAACAAAACAAAAAACACCCAGTTTGTTAATTGTATTGATTTTCTATGTCTTTACTGTTTGTCTGTTTGATTTAACAGAAATTGAGAGAAATATTTTGAAATCTTTGACTATTATACAGACTTTTCTCTTCCTTACTTTTTATGTAAATGTTTGCTTTATATGCAATGAGTTGACCATAGTACATTGATTCTAAGACTTTTTTTTCCCCACATTGAACATCATTCCAAATATTCCTTCCTGGATTATTTCCATTTTTTCTCAGGTACATGATTTTGAAGTTCTTTTAATTGACTATATGGGTAGTAAATTCTTCCCATTTTGTACACATCAATATTTCTTTATTTTGTACTCATTCTTGAAAGACAGTTTCACTTCTAACAAAATTCTAGGCTAATATTTTTCTATCAATTTTCTGAAAATATAATTCCACTGCTTCTTGGCTTTCATTTTGATGGTAAGAAACTTGCCCTCTGCCTTCACTCTAATTGTCATTTCTTTGTAGTGCATTTTGTTTTTTCTCTAGTTACTTATAAAATCTTTTGTCTTTGGTAATCTGCAGTTTTAATATTTTTGTTTAGATGTAGCTTTGGAAATTTTATCCTGCTTCCTCTACCATATATCATGTCTTCCGACATGTTTTCATGTCTTTCAACATTTTAAAGAATTTTCAACTATCATATTTTCAAGTATTGCCTCTCCTATTTCTTTTCTCTCTAGGACTTTGATTTCCTTAATGGAAAACCTTCTCATTCTAGCCTCCATGTCATCTAACCCTTTGGACTTTCCATCCCCTTGTATTTCTGTGTTGCATTTGTATACTTTCTATAGATCTACTCATTGGTTTACTAATAATTCCCTTCAATGATCTAATCTATTTAATCTAACCAGATTATTTAATATACATAATTATATTTTCATATGAAAAGTTTTAAATAGATATTTTTCAAATTGACTGGTTACTTTTTATTGTCTCTTATGGCTTTATTTTCATTCCATCTCATTTCTTTAACCATTTGATACAACTTTGTTTTATATTCAGATTGTGGTAATTCTAATATCTGATGTCACTGGGAGTTTGTTTTTGGCTACCTTACACTTATGTGTTTTCGAGTGTTTGGTGATTTTGGACTGTGTGCTCATATTTTCCTTTTCTCAACCTGTGGAAATCTTGACAGCCTGAACTGATGATGCTTTCTTCCAGAAAGGATCTGTGCTACAGACCTGAGACCACTTGATTAAATTTCAAGGATCCAGACTTAATAAAGAAGTTTTGGGTTCACATCCCCTGTTTTGGGGTAGGTCCAAGTCTTTATTTCCATATTTCAGTGTCTGGATTTGAAGCAAATACCTACTTCCTTCACTGACTTCAGCTTAATGTTTTTCTTGATTTTTTTTCCCTTTTGGTGAAATTTCCTATTTCTAGCTGACCCAGAAATGTATTAACAATAACTATTTATCTAGAAACTATATATTTTAAAGAGGATGGTATTAAGGGTGCCTGGTCTGTCATGCTTTCTAATACACATTACTTTCAACACACACAAAAATATAAACACTTAAGTTAGTGGGAATGATAGCACTAAATTCAAGGTAAAATTCACCCCCAAATAATGAGATTTAACTAATGAAGTTTTCCAAAAAAAATTTTTTTGGTAGATAAACTGTTTGGCCATTTCATTTATCTCCTGGAAATTTAGCTTAAGGAGATATTCAGAGATACTGTAAACTTAAGTTTAGGTGGCCTATGGAGTTGCAAGAACAAACCCTCCACAGACTCTCAATTTTAAGATTGTATTAATTTCCTAATTTAATAACCAAGGACAAAAAGTCTATCATAAGTGAGGTGGTCACACAGAATAGGAGTAGATACAGTGCATCACAGGATTTCTTACTTCTCAGGAGTATATTTAGTATACTCCTTAGCCCCTAAGGAGTATATTTAGCAGCCTGGGACATGTCCATGCAAGGTATTGAAAAGTCCATTTTTTTATGTTCCTGCCCTTTTACTTCTCAAACGCTGCATAATCATCCCAGAAGGAGGCATAACAGTGATGTATGTGCTTCCATGTTGGAGAAGTTTTACAGATACAGGACTCTTCTGTTTCTTGAATGGGGGTGGAGAGTAGTCAATACTCAACTGTACTTGAACAATACTGTATCTCCATATTTCTAGCTTTCTAAAAGCCCATTTCTTCAGAGTCCCATGAATATGTATGCACCAGGATAGTTATTACAGAACTATTTATATTGGTGTAATAAAGCATCTGACTCCAGTTTTGATATTTGACTGCTGACAGCTTGCAGGTCTCTTTCCTTACAGGTCCCATTCCTCTGCTTTCCCTTTGTCCCACATCTGGCAAGCTGGTAAGAAAGCCCAGGTGTTTCCTTTTTCTCCCCTGGGCACCAGTGGGAAAGTTCAAATCACGCAAACCTTGGCACACATAGAGGAACCCTCCCCCTGGCACTACTGTTAACCACAATAAAAACCAAAGACGCTTCATTGAAGCCAAATGGGCCAGCTTGGATGCCTGTCCTGTTTTCTCCAGAAAGCCTCATGAGTAATCAAAGCCTTCATATCCTCTTGGCCCACGTGTGGTGTCATCAGTCTTGACATGGGATCCAATTTTGGGAGGGGGTGACAAGACAACTGGCCTTGTGTACAGTATGGTCAGGGTGATGACCACCATCATCTGGGGGACTTCCTTTTTTTGCTTTTGACTTGCTTTCAGGCTCTGCTGCCTGCTGGTTAGTGTGCATTTTTGAAGCCTGCAGGCTAGCGCACACGTTGAGCTGCATTTGCTGAGTCCCACCAAGCCTCTCATATGGAAATCAACCTAAGTCAAAGTTTCAATATTGTTGTTTAGGGACAGGAATAGGTGATTGGGGCTCTCCTTAAAGTAGCTTTAGCCCAGACCTACCTTTGCACCTCAGATTAAATTTGTACCTCAGTTCCAGCATAAGCTGGGACCCATGGTCTGTTCAGGGAAAAAATTCTTACCCTGAGACCACTGATTGAGTCTCTCAACCAGGCATGGGCCCTGTTATATAATCAGGGGAAAGACCAACATTGATACCCTGTGCAGTATACAGGCCCAGTGGGTGATGCTCCTGTAAAGATGAACAGTCACCACGTGGTGTGCTGAGGTCTACATCCTAGAAACAGATCACTCGCTAGGTCCCTACAAAGATTTAAATGCCTCTACTGCTGCTGCCTATGTCTCTGTCACCAAAACCAAACCTGATCTTCAGAGTTACAGGGAAAGAACACTCATGCACCATGGAGTACAGACCCTTATAAAGGATGACCTTGGATGCTTTATCCCCACAACTCTCAAAGTGGCAGTGGACATCATCCCCTTACCAGACAACTGTAAACTTGACTGACAAAGATACCCTGTTCCATCACATTGAGTGCTGTGGCTTATCAACATGCCAAAGGGTTCATTCAAACCCTACTTAATCCAGTGTTTCTACATCCAATAAAACAACCACTGCCACGGGGGGAGGCTCCTAACCCTGATGACATGGAATTGGCACTCTTTGGAGGAAGGCAACTTACATAAATCTGAGCAAGGTCGAGAAGAACCCCATGAAAGTATATCCAGCAACCACCAAAAAAAAAAGTGAGGGGTGGGAGAAAACTAAAATGGAAGTCCATGATTAGAAATCTAAAATTCACTGAAAGAATTTAACAAGAGAAAAGTTAAAAGGGTGTGCTTTGGCTTTTGTTGTCTCTAAGACACAGGTTCTAAATGAACTCTAATCTCTGCTGAGGTGCACAAATTGGCAAACGTTCCTGGCCTCAACTAACACTGGGGCTCAAATTACATCTGTAACTGGGGACTTCACTAAATTTAAAGGAACCCCATATTCTTAGAAGAGTTATCAAATGTAAAGCAGAAGACAGACAGGTATGCATTATCTTAATCATTAGAACTACTGCCTTGTCTAAATTCCCCATGATCTTAGTGCCCACCGTCTTAGCATATCCCATAGTGGACATGGATACACTGACCCAATGAGTAATCAATTGAAATAAAACTAAATCTTTGATATTTAAGATCAGCTTGACAGAATGGGACCTCACGGGCCCAAAATGGGAATAGTACCTCTGGTGAAAATATTTAATATGGCCTAATATAGATTAAAAATATATGGAAATTAAGACCCAAGACACAAGATGTACTTAAAGGAGGAGGCTGTTGTTTTTACCATCTTCCCATTTAATAGCAATATTGTGCATCATTATTTTTTCTTTTGTCACTTGTGCTTTTGGTGTCATAGCTAAGAAAAGTTTACTTAACCCAAGGTCATGAGGAACTTACTCCTATGTTTTCTTCCAAGAGTTTTACATTATTAGTTCTTCCATTTAGGTCTATAATCCATTTTGATTCTGGGTGAAGGGTAAGGAAGAGGAGGTCCAACTTTATTCTTTTGCACATGGATATTCTGTTGTCCCAGCACCATCTGTTGAAATGACTATTCTTTCCTCACTGAAATGTTTTAATATCATTGTTGAAAATAAATTGACCTTACACATGAGGGTTTATTTCTGGATTTTCAGATCTATTACATTGATCTCCATGTTTATCCTTACACCAGTACCATATTTCCTTCATGACTAGTTTTGCAGTAAGTTCTGAAACTGGGAAGTGTGAGTCTTCCAACTCTGTCTTCTTTTTCAAGACTGTGTCTTCCATTCTGGATCCCTTGCATTTCCATAAAAATTTTAAGATCAGCTTGTCAATTTCTACCAAAAAAAATTCCATCTGGGGTTTTTTTTTTGGCTTTTTTTTTTGTGGTAAGCGGGCCTCTCACTGTTGTGGCCTCTCCTGTTGCAGAGCACAGGCTCCAGATGCGCAGGCTCAGCAGCCATGGCTCACAGACCCAGTCGCTCCGTGGCATGTGGGATCTTCCCGGACTGCAGCGTGAACCCGTGTCCCCTGCATCGGCAGGCGGACTCTCAACCACTGCGCCACCAGGGAAGCCCCACCTGGGGTTTTTAATAGAGATTGCATTGAAGCTGTAGATCAGTAGTGGAACACTCTCATTTTAATAACATTGTCTTACAATCCATAAACATAGAATGCCTTTCTATTCATTTAGGTCTTCTTTAATTTTCAATGTTTTGAGTTTTTGGAGTATAAGTTTTATTCTTCTTTTGTTAAATTTATTCCTAAGTAATTTATACTTTTGTTTACTACGGTGAATGGAATTATTTTCTTAATTCCATTTTTGGATTATTCATTGCATATGTATAGAAATACATGCGAATTTTTTAATTTTTTTTGTATATTGATCTGTACCTGGCAATCTTGCTAACTCATTTATTAGTTCTAGCAGATTTTTAGAGGATTCCTTGGGATTTTCTGATGTGTAAGATCATCTGACTTCACCATTGGGTGGCTGAAAGCTTTCAGACCTCATCCCTCTGCATTCCCTTTTGCCCCACACCTGGGCAAGCCAATAAGAAAGGCCAGGTACTCCTTCACTTGACATTGGAAGTTCAAATCCACAAACCCTAGCCTTCACATGGGAACCTTCATGCCAGCCTACTCCTAACCATAATAAAAGCCAAAGCCACTTGCCCCTTCCCCACTTAGGCCAAGTACACCAAGTACACTTCCCCTCCTATGGCCAGAAAGCCTGATGATGTAAGCAATAAATGTTTCCATACTCACTTGGTACATGTGTGGCATCATTAGTCTTGACATCTGAACCAATTGGGGAGGAAGTGAAATATTGATCCCACTCAGTATGGGGCAACAATAAGACAAAGGGCAAAAAATAGAGACAGTTCAAACATCCTACAACAGGGAATACATCCATTAAAACTTATATATTTGAGGGCTTCCCTGGTGGCGCAGTGGTTGAGAGTCCACCTGCCGATGCAGGGGACACGGGTTCGTGCCCCAGTCCGGGAAGATCCCACATGCCACGGAGCGGCTGGGCCCGTGAGCCATGGCTGCTGAGCCTGCGCGTCCGGAGCCTGTGCTCCGCAGCGAGAGAGGCCACAACAGTGAGAGGCCCACGTACCACAAAAAAAATAATAATTATTATTATTATTATATATTTGAAAACTATTTAATAATAGAGGAATATGCTCATGATAAAATATTGTGAGAAAAAAATATAAAAATCAATATGGAATATAATCACAATTTTCATTATGAATATATGCACACACATACATGTGTACAAGAAAGAATGGAAGAAAACATGTTAGAAGTATTTACTGCTGGGTGGTAGGATCACAGGTTTATTTGTATTTCTTATAATTTCATGTATTTTTCAAAGTTTTTATGAAGAATGTTTACTATTTATTTTATCATTAATAAGAACAAATAAGAGCTAAAAATCCTGCCAGGGAGCCATAGGTCTAATTTAAAAACATAGAGTTGGGTGCTATGTGGCTTGATTTGGCTGAAGTATAGATTCCTGAGACTTTTTCTGAGACACCTGTCTTTTGTTAGCTTAATTAGGCCCTTGTATCTATTTAAGTATAATTTCCATTGGTGCTGACTTATTCATCCAATGAAAATAAGCACTGGAACAAGTTTTCTTCTGAAAAGTATGTGGTTAGCATAACCTTTGTAAAACAAACACATTCAAGAAAAAAAAAGGAAAGGAAAGAAGAAGGAAGGTAGGAAAGAGACAATCTCTCGTGAAAGCTTTTAATTAGCTTTGGTATTTACAGATTCACCTTTCTTAACATCTCTTTTCTTTGCCCCCATGCCCCATTCTCCAGCTGTAAGTCTCGGTCCCCCTTTATTATCCATTGCTGACTCTACTCAAGGTTTTCTAATTCTGCTGTCTGTTTCCCAGGTCTCCCAAGAAGGCTGCTGCCAGAGGTACATTTGTAAAATGTAGATCCCTTGCTATTTTATACCCCTGACAACATTTCAGATTTTCAAGGCAGAGAGTACTCTTCATAAAATGACTCTTGCTTTATTTTCTAATGCTCCCTCATCTTGAACTTAATTCTTCAACAATATCAAATGACCTGCCGTGCTTTCACAGCCCTGTGCTCTTGGCTCAGAATGTCTTTTCTTCTTTGCATCTTCCTCACCTTTCTGATCAAGTGTTTCTTCTACTGTCTTTCTAGATTTCTCTCCATCCAAGCAGCATCTTTAGTTGCCACCTACGTGCCCTTATTGTATATTAAACAAATATACAATAAGCTACCTTTGTGGTAGCTCTTACCACACTGCACTGAACTAACTTGTGTGGTAGAACAGTATTTTTCAAACGTTTTCTTGGATCATCTGGCCATTGGTCTTCCATGCTGTCTTTGTCTAGATCTGTGGTTTTAACTCAACTCTTCTGACTCCTGTCATCTCTGTGAGGTTGTCTTGGGAAGACTAGGTTGGGAAGACAATGTTGGCAAGCCAGGTGGAGGTTACAGAACCTCCTCATTCCTGCTTTATGTAAAGGAGTTGATTCTTTTTCTACTTTACAGCCTGGTCTTCAAAGAAGGAATACATTGGAAGACAGAGGTTAATAGTTTTAAAATCCCTGAACTCTAAAGCTTAACCTGAAGAAGACTGGACAGGCAGAAAATGTGGGCTGTGAAAGGGCAGATCAGGTAGGACATGGTGACAGGATGAAAGTCACAGATGGGAGAGTGGCTAAAGTTCCGGCAAGGCATCACATCTGGAGTCACAGACTCTGGAAGATCTCAACTCCACAATGATCGCGAGTCATCCATTCATGCAACAGAATTTTAGAGCCAGAAGAAATGATAAGATTATCTAATCTGTCTTACTCACTGTACAAGCAGAGAATGAATCCCTAGAGAAATTAAGAGGCTTTCTCAGGTTACTGGGTCACACCACGATCTTGTGGCAGGATTAAAATTTGGTGCTTCTGGACTCCCTGTCTGTGCTCTTCCCCCTACATTTACTCAGTCTACATGTAAGATCAGTCTTTCCTGAGATTCTCTGGAAATGGTCTTTACCAGCGGAAGGATTCCAATCATTACTGCTCTTTGTTCTGCTCTCTGATAGGGAAGAAAATGACTTTGGCATGAGCCTCCTGAAAAAAATATGCTGCAAGTTTGTGTCTGAAACTTTACACATCATGGGATTTGGGACACTCAGCTACCTCTTCAGCCTGGTTGGAGCACGTTGGTCCTAAACCTCAGCTCAGAGCTCTCATTTCCATCCCTGTGTAGCAGCCCAGGCACTCAGCTAGGGGTCTGAGTTTGAGAAACCATCCCCAGCCCCTTACCTCAACACACACACACACTCTCAATATCACTTATCCTGGCTTGAGCCTGTCTGCCTGTACCAGCTGTGACCTGGATGCTATGCCCGCCACAAGGCCAAAAGGGAACCATCCCAGGAATGACGTAGCTCATGGAATTCTGCCTTCACAAAGGCAGCCTCAGTGTTTTCCACTCAAGCTGCCACTCTCAGATCTCTCATGCAGTGATCCTACAAACCATCATTCAGTGCCAGCAGGGGAAGAATAAACTGATTCTCATTTCCCCAAATTAATCAAAGCTAGCATTTTGTAGGGGTTGCATTTATCATCACATAACATATTTTGACAAATCAGGATCCTCCTTGTTAGTCTGCACACCCAGCCCTCTGTGTTGCTAAGAAGTCCCCATTTCAGCCTAATTTCATGAAGTGGTAGAAAATGTTCAAAAACTAAGCTTGTAAGATGCTTTAAATGTGGGTGAGTGTTCTCTGCCTCTTTTTGGTAGAGAAAACTCTGCCCTTTCAACTCTTCATCATTCACATCCAGGATAGCAAATATGTTTCATTTGACTGGTATAGCTGCCTAAGTCTTATCTTGGAAAGGATTTGGGGGTCCTGTTTGGGCTCCCAAGGAAGGAGTGACATAATGTATTAGTGATGTATGATGGCCTAGGCTATAGGAAAATAATCAGCAAGTCTCTTGCATGGTTTTGGTTCTTGGTTTATGTAGAACGTGAGACTATAGCTAAAGGTAGAGATGAGGGAGGGGCACACTCATTCTGTGGAGTTCTGGGCTAGGCCTCTACTGCTCCCCCAGGATAACACTGACTTGACAGACCACCACATACCTAGCCTTGTTCTTATCCACTCTGCCTCTCCCCTCATACACTGAAAAGACCATTGTCTTCTGTAATATGACAACACTCCATACATAACAGGGCCCGAGTACATCTTGGACTCTAGATAAGATAGAAGCCACTATAAAAATCCGTATTTCTCCTGAAGATAAGCTTTAGAAGGAAACATTCCAAAAGGCGTATTGTCCTTGGTTCATATGCGGCCTATCGAAATTGGTTATGAGGCAGACACAATGTAGTTTTAACAGTAGATCGATTGATTGCTTTATTTATTTACTTAAATTTACTATCAGTCATCACTATACTTTCCCGAATTAAAAAATCCTAAAAAAAAACCCAGTAGAGTTGCTGTTTTATACATATATATATATATATATATATATATATATATATATATACACATATGGCTCTTGAATGGAGAAAGAATAAAGATAGACCCATGGGCATTGTCCAGACCCATGACTTGATTGCCAAGAAGTTCTGAGTCACAGAAAGTTTCTGGTAGAAGTTCCTCCCTCTCCTCCACGACGTAAAGCCAACCCCCCACCAACTCAGCCACCCTCATCTATCCCAGGGGTTCCTAGACCAGTAACATCAGTCTAACGTGGGAACGTGCAAGAAACTCAAAGTCCCGACCCTCCTTAGTCACATACTGACTCCTACACTGACTGCTTACTCACCTTACTCATACTTCCTTCATCACACATCACTCACTCTCACTCTTACTGAATCAGAATCTCTGGAACTGGGGCTCAGCAATCTGTTTTTAAGACAGCCACCTGAGGGATTCTGAGGCATTCCAACATTTGAGAACCAACATCTTGCAATGCTGCCTAACAGAATTTTCTGCAATGATGGAAACCATGTCCCATGTTTGTACTGCACAGTATCACAGCCACTAGCCACGTGATGCTCCTGAGCACTTGAAAGGTGTGTCTGAGGAACTGAATGTTTAACTTTATTGAATTTTAGTGAATTTAAATGTAAATAAGCATATGTGGCAAGTGGCCAACATACAGGACAGCATAACTCTAGGATGGTAGTATTTAAATATTTGGAGTTCTGAGAACTTTTTGAGAATATTAGGAAAACTATAAATCTATCCCTAGAAAATATGCATGTATTCCAATGAACAAAATTTAGTAAACAATTTCTGGAGGTTCAAGGAAGTTGCAGGACATTCAAAAGAATCCATTAAGTATCCAGCCTCAAAATTTCCAGCAGAATTTACAATTTATAAGGTGTAGTTAAACTGTTAAAATAAAGCATCTCTAAGTATATCATGTGCAAGTTATTTTCTAAACCAATGAAAACACAGATTTATATAGATTGAGGTCCAAGACATGAATTCAAAAATATTCCACTGAAACAGCAAACCAATTTTCTAGACCCAGAATCAACTGTGATACTGAACATTAGGAACCCTGGCAAAGTTAAACAAAGAAATTAAAATTCTAATTCTGCCTAAGATCATCTGTCCTCATTATAATATATATATATATATATATATATATATATATATATATATATATATATATATATTCCTCAATTGCTGCCAATGATATGTGTTGCAAAACTGATCAAGCCAATAGGATAGAAGACCTATATAGTATAGTACAGAGGTACCCACATTTCTTGGATATCTGACAAGATGGAGGCCACCTTCCCACAGAAGACTATGCTCTTGTAGAAGGAATGATTTGCATGTGGAAGGCAAAATTCATCCCCTATCCTTAAAGTCATTTCTGATGTCAAAATAGGTGGTCCTGAGCCATACTCCAAGTGCCAGTCTCCCAGCCTTCCTTATTCCTCTGTGACCATTTAAATGCCACCATCTCTGAAGCCTCAGCTGAAATACCTCCTCCTCTATCCAATATTAACTTTCCATTTTCCAAAATCTTAGACTATGCATCCAAAAGAAATTGCAGCGTTTGTAACATTCACCTGAAATTTTGTGAATTATACTTTCATCTTCTCAATTACAAGTTCCTACAGGAAAGGGACCATATCTTTTTACTTTTTTTTTTAACTTGCATATTTTCTACCTCAGTGATGAGAGCAAAGTAGGTGTATGTACATACTTATTGAGTGAATTACCTAACTCAGAGTTAACTAGTATTTGAGTGCTTGTAGGAACAAATATTGTGCTAGACAATTTCACATGTGTCCTTGCATTCAGTCACCACAAAAACCCTGAGAGGCAAACAGCATTAGATTCATTTTGAATATAGGGATATGAAGGCTCAGAGACACTGGACAAATTTTCCAATCCCAGTGTGAAACTTAATTTAAGTAGGGACATTAGACTGAAGACACCTGGGTTCAAATAGCAGCTCTGCCACCTATAGCTGTGTGACACTGGATGTGTTACTTACGTAAAACCTGAGTTCTTTCAAAAACTAGGGCTGATAATTGTATCTAAATCACAGGGAGAAAATAAAATAATATTAGTGCTTATAATAATGTCTACATCATGACTTCTAAATATCTTTGTCCAGTAAAAGTTATTAAGTTGGGGGGACCTTCAAGATGGCAGAGGACTAAGACATGGAGATCACCTTCCTCCCCACAAATACATCAGAAATACATCTACATTTGGAACAACCCCTACAGAACACCTACTGAACGCTGGCAGAAGACCTCAGACCTCCCAAAAGGCAAGAAACTACCCCACGTACCTGGGTAGGGCAAAAGAAAAAAGAAAAAACAGAGGCAAAAGAATAGGGACAGGACCTGCACCTCTGGGAGGGAGCTGTGAAAGAGGAAAAGTCTCCACACACTAGGAAGCCCCTTCACTGGCGGAGACAGGGTGTGGCAGGGGGGAAGCTTCGCAGCCATGGAGGAGAGTGCACCAACAGGGGTGCAGAGGGCAAAGAGGAGAGATTCACACAGAAGATCAGTGCCGACCAGCACTCACCAGCCTGAAAGGACTGTCTGCTCACCCGCCAGGGTGGGTTGGGGCTGGGAGCGGAGACTTGGGCTTTGGAGGTCAGATCCCAGGGAGAGGACTTGGGTTGGCCGTGTGAACACAGCCTGAAGGGGACTAGTGCACCACAGCTAGCCAGGAGGGAGTCCAGGGAAAAGTCTGGACCTGTGTAAGAGGCAAGAGACCATTGTTTCAGGGTGCGCGAGGAGAGGGGATTCCTTCCCTGTCTGCCCACAGAAGGCAGAGCACAGCCTAAATGAGCTCCAATGATGGGCGTGAGCAGCAGCTATGAGCTTGGACCCCAGAGACAGGCATGAAACACTAATGTTGCTGCTGCAGCCACCAAGAATCTTGTGTGCAAGTACAGGTCCCTATCTGCACCCCTCCCACCCTCCCACCCCCGGGAGCCTGTGCAGCCCGCAACTACCAGGGTCCCATGATTGAGGGACAATTTCGCTGGGAGAACACAAGGTGTGCCTCAGGCTGTTGCAATGTCATGCCAGCCTCTGCCAATGCAGGCCTACCCGGCATTCCAATTATAACTACCATATCGTTCCCTCCACCTGGCCTGAATGAGCAAGAGCCCTGTAATCAGCTGCGGCTTTAACCCCGTCCTGTCTTGGCGGGAACAGATGCCTGAGGGTGACCTACATGCAGAAGTGGGGCCAAAACCAAAGCTGAACCCCAGGAGCTGTGCGAACAAAGAAGAGAAAAGGAAATTTCTCCCAGCAGCCTCAGGAGGAGCAGATTAAATCCCCACAATCAACTTGATGTACCCACATCTGTGGAATACCTGAATAGACAACAAATCATCCCAAAATTGAGGCGGAGGATTTTGGGAGCAACTGTAGACTTGGGGCCTGCAGGCGGCTACTGAGTTGTTTCTGATATTTATGTTTATCTTAGTATAGTTTTTTAGTGCTTATTATCATTGGTAGATTTGTTTATTGGTCTGGTTGCCTTCTGTTTATTTTTCTTATTATTATTTAAAAATTTTTTTACTTTAGTTTTTTTTTCTTTCTTTTTTTCCCCCTTTTCTTCTGAACCGTGTGGCTGACAAGGTCTTGGTGCTCTGGCCTGGTGTCAGGCCTGAGCCTCTGAGGTGGGAGAGCCAAGTTCAGGATACTGGACCACCAGAGACCTCCTGGACCCACGTAATATCAATCATTGAGAGCTCTACCGGAGATCTCTGTCTCAACGCTAAGACCCAGCCCCACGCAACAGCCAGCAAGCTCCAGTGCTGGATGCCCCATGCCAAACAACTAGGAAGATAGGAACACAACCCCACCTATTTGCAGAGAGGCTCTCCGAAAATCATACTAAGTTCAAAGACACCCCAAAACATACCACCAGATGTGGTCCTGCCTACCAGAAAGACAAAATCCAGCCCCACCCACCGGAACACAGGCACCAGTACCCTCCACCAGGAAGCCTACACAACCCACTGAACCAAACTTAGCCACTGGGGCCAGACACCAAAAACAATGGGAACTGAGAACCTGCAGCCTGTGAAAAGGAAACCCCAAACACAGTAGTTAAGCAAAATGAGAAGACACAGAAATACACAGCAGGTGAAGGAGCAAGGTAAAAACCCACCAGAGCAAACAAATGAAGAGGAAAGAGGCAGTCTACCTGAAAAAGAATTCAGAATAATGATAGTAAAGATGATCCAAAATCTTGGAAATAGAATGGAGAAAATACAAGAAAGGTTTAACAAGGACCTAGAAGAACTAAAGAGCAAACAAAGAATGATGAACAACACAATAAATGAAATGAAAAATTCTCTGGAAGGATTCAAAAGCAGAATATGAGGCAGAAGAATGGATAAGTGACCAGGAAGATAAAATAGTGGGAATAACCACCACAGAGCAGAATAAAGAAAAAGGAATGAAAAGAATTGAGGAGAGTCTCAGAGACCTCTGGGACAACATTAAATGTAACCAACATTCGAATTATAGGGGTCTTATAAGAAAAAGAGAAAAAGAAAGGGTCTGAGAAAATATTTGAAGAGATTATAGGTGAAAACTTCATTAACATGGGAAAGGAAATAGTCAAGTCCAGGAAGTGCAGAGAATCCCATACAGGATAAATCCAGGGAGAAACAAACCAAGACATATTAATCAAACTATCAAAAATTAAATACGGGCTTCCCTGGTGGCACAGTGGTTGAGAGTCTGCCTGCCGATGCAGAGGACACGGGTTCATGCCCCTGTCCAGGAAGATCCCAGATGTCACAGAGCGGCTGGGCCCGTGAGCCATGGCCGCTGAGCCTGTGTGTCCGCAGCCTGTGCTCCACAACGGGAGAGGCCACAACAGTGAGAGGCCCGCAAACCGCAAAAAAAAAAACCAAAAAATTAAATACAAAGAAAAAATATTAAAAGCAGCAAGGGAAAAACAACAAATAACATACAAGGGAATCTCCATAAGGTTAACAGCTGATCTTTCAGCAGAAACTCTGCAAGCCAGAAGGGAATGGCAAGACATATATAAAGTGATGAAAGGGAAAAACCTACGACCAAGATTACTCTACCCAGCAAGGATCACATTCAGATTTGAGGGAGAAATTAAAAACTTCATAGACAAACAAAATCTAAGAGAATTCAGCACCACCAAACCAGCTTTATCACAAATGCTAAAGGAACTTCTCTAGCCAGGAAACACAAGAGAAGGAAAAGACCTACAATAACAAACCCAAAACAATTAAGAAAGTGGCAATAGGAACATACATATCAATAATTACCTTAAATGTAAATGGATTAAATGCGACAACCAAAAGACATAGACTAGCTGAATGGACACAAAAACAACACCCATATATATTCTGCCTACAAGAGACCCACTTCAGACCTAGGGACACATACAGACTGAAAGTGAGGGGATGGAAAAAGATATTCCATGCAAACGGAAATCAAAAGAAACCTGGAGGAGCAATTCTCATATCAGACAAAATAGACTTTAAAATAAAGACTATTACAAAAGACAAAGAAGGACACTACATAATGATCAAGGGATCAATCCAAGGAGAAGATATAAGATTGTAAATATTTATGCACCCAACACAGGAGCACCTCAATACATAAGGAAAATGCTAACGACCATAAAAGGGAAAACTGACAGTAACACAATTATACTAGGGGATTTTAACACCTCACTTTCACCAATGGACAGATCATCCAAAATGAAAATAAAGAAGGAAACACAAGCTTCAAATGACACATTAAACAAGATAGACTTAATTGATATTTATAGGACATTCCATCCAAAAACAACAGAATGAACTTTCTTCTCAAGTGCTTATGGAACATTCTCCAGATTAGATCATATCTTGGGTCACAAATCAAGCCTTTGTAAATTTAAGAAAACTGAAAATGTATCAAGTATCTTATCCGACCACAATGCTATGAGACTAGATATCAATTACAGGGAAAAATCTGTAATAAATACAAACATATAAAGGCTAAACAATACCATACTAAATAACCAAGAGACCACTGAAGAAATCAAAGAAGAAATAAAAAAATACCTAGAAACGAATGACAATGAAAACATGAGGACCCAAAACCTATGGGATGCAGCAAAAGCAGTTCTAAGAGGGAAGTTTATAGCAATACAATCCTACCTCAAGAAACAAGAAACATCTCAAATAAACAACATAACCTTACACTTAAAGCAATTAGAAAAAACAAGAAAACTTTCAAAGTTAGCAGAAGGAAAGAAATCATAAAGATCAGATCAGAAATAAGGGAAAAAGAAATGAAGGAAACGATAGCAAAGTCAATAAAACTAAAAGCTGGTTCTTTGAGAAGATAAACAAAAATGATAAACCATTAGCCAGACTCATCAAGACAAAAAGGGAGAAGACTCAGATCAGTAGAATTAGAAATGAAAATGGAGAAGTAACAACTGACACTGCAGAAATACAAAGGATCATGAGAGATTGCTACAAGCAACTATATGCCAATAAACCGGACCACCTGGAAGAAATGGACAAATTCTTAGGAAAGCACAACCTTCTGAGACTGAACCAGGAAGAAATAGAAAATATAAACAGACCAATCACAAGCACTGAAATTGAACTGTGATTAAAAATCTTCCAACAAACAAAACCCCAGGATGAGATGTCTTCCCAGGGAAATTCCAGCAAACATTTAGAGAAGAGCTAACACCTATCCTTCTTAAACTCTTCCATAATATAGCAGAGGGAGGAACACTCCCAAACTCATTCTACAAGGCCACCATCACCCTGATACCAAAACCAGAGAAAGATGTCACAAAGAAAAAAAACTACAGGCCAGTATCACTGATGAATATAGATGCACAAATCCTCAACAAAATACTAGCAAACAGAATCCAACATCACATTAAAAAAATCATACACCATGATCAAATGGGGTTTATCCCAGGAATGCAAGGATTCTTCAATATATGCAAATCAATGTGATACACCATATTAACAAACTGAAGGAGAAAAACCATATGATCATCTTAATAGATGCAGAAAAGCTTTTGACAAAAT
The DNA here is from genome assembly GCF_964165515.1 of Mesoplodon bidens. Taxonomy (NCBI): domain Eukaryota; kingdom Metazoa; phylum Chordata; class Mammalia; order Artiodactyla; family Ziphiidae; genus Mesoplodon; species Mesoplodon bidens. The sequence goes on from NC_138176.1 coordinate 166,097,897, forward strand.
TCAACACCAATGTATGATAAACACCCTCCAGAAAGTAGGCATAGAGGGAACTTACCTCAGCATAATAAAGACCATGTATGACAAACCCACAGCCAACATCGTTCTCAAAGGTGAAAAACTGAAACCATTTCCTCTAAGATCACGAACAAGACAAGGTTGTCCACACTCACCACTATTATTCAACACAGTTTTGGAGGTTTTAGCCACAGCCATCAGAGAAGAAAAAGAAATAAAAGGAATCCAAATCGCAAAGGAAGAAGTAAAGCTGTCACTGTTTGCAGATGACATGATACTATACATAGAGAATCCTAAAGATGCTACCAGAAAACTACTAGAGCTAATCAATGAATTTGGTAAAGTAGCAGGATACAAAATTAATGCACAGAAATCTCTTGCATTCCTATACACTAATGATAAAAAATCTGAAAGAGAAATTCAGGAAACATTAGCATTTACCACTGCAACAAAAAGAATAAAATACCTAGGAATAAACCTACGTAAGGAGACAAAAGACCTGTATGCAGAAAACTATAAGACACTGATGAAAGAAATCAAAGATGATACAGATGGAGAGAGATACCATGTTCTTGGATTGGAAGAATCAACATTGTGAAAATGACTATATGACCCAAAGCAATGTACAGATTCAATGCAATCCCTAGCAAACTACCAATAGCATTTTTCACAGAACTAGAACAAAAATTTTCACAATTTGCATGGAAACACAAAAGACCCTGAATAGCAAAAGCAACTTTGAGAAAGAAAAACAGAACAGGAGGAATCAGGTTCCCTGACTTCAGACTATACTACAAAGCTGCAGTAATCAAGACAGTATGGTACTGGCACAGAAACAGAAATATAGATCAATGGAACAGGATAGAAAGCACAGAGATAAACCCGTGCACATATGGTCACCTTATTTTTCATGAAGGAGGCAAGAATATACAATGGAGAAAAGACAGCCTCTTCAATAAGTGGTGCTGGGAATATTGGACAGCTATGTGTAAAAGAATGAAATTAGAACACTCCCTAACACCATACACAAAAATAAACTCAAAATGGATTAAAGAACTAACTGTAAGGCCAGACACTATAAAACTCTTAGAGGAAAACATAGGCAGAACACTCTATGACATACATCACAGCAAGATCCTTTTTGACCCACCTCCTAGAGAAATGGAAATAAAAACAAAAATAAACAAATGGGACCTTATGAAACTTAAAAGCTTTTGCACAGCAAAGGAAACCATAAACAAGACGAAAAGACAACCCTCAGAAGGGGAGAAAATGTTTGCAAATGAAACAACTGACAAAGGATAAATCTCCAAAAGTTACAAGCAGCTTATTCAGCTCAATATCAAAAAATCAAACAACCCAGTCAAAAAATGGGCAGAAGACCTAAATAGACATTTCTCCAAAGAAGATATACAGATTGCAACAAACACATGAAAGGATGCTCAACATCACTAACCATCAGAGAAATGCTAATCAAAACTACAATGAGGTATCACCTCACACCCGTCAGAATGGCCATCATCAAAAAATCTACTAACAATAAATGCTGGAGAGGGTGTGGAGAAAAGGGAACCCTCTTGCACTGTTGGCGCGTATGTAAATTGATACAGCCACTATGGAGAACAGTATGGAGGCTCCTTAAAACAATAAAAATAGAACTACCATCAAGCCAGCATTCCCACTGCTAGGTCATATACCCTGAGAAAACCATAATTCAAAAAGAGTCATGGACCACAATGTTCACTGCAGCTCTATTTACAATAGCCAGGACATGGAAGCAACCTAAGTGTCTATTGACAGATGAATGGATAAAGAAGATTTGGCACATATATACATTGGAATATTACTCAGCCATAAGAGGAAACGAAATTGAGTTATCTGTAGTGAGGTGGATGGACCTAGAGTTTGTCATACAGAGTGAAGTAAGTCAGAAAGAGAAAAACAAATACTGTATGCTAACACATATTTATGGAATCTAAAAAAAAAAAAAGGTTATGAAGAACCTAAGGGCAGGACAGGAATAAAGATGCAGATGTAGAGAATGGACTTGAGGACACGAGGAGGGGGAAGGGTAACCTGGGACGAAGTGAGAGAGTGGTATGGACATATATACACTACCAAATGTAAAATAGATAGCTGGTGGGAAGCAGCTGCATCCCACAGGGAGAACAGCTCGGTGCTTTGTGACCACCTAGAGGGGTGGGAAAGGGAGGGTGGGAGGGAGACACAAGTGGGAGGGTATATGGGGATATATGTGTACATATAGCTGATTCACTTTGTTATACAGCAGAAACTAATACAACATTGTAAGGCAATTATACTCCAATAAAGATGTTTAAAAAAATTTTAAATTATTATGTTTCTTTGGAGAAATGGCTGACTCCAGGATTAGGACAAAAAAAGTATAAGATAATCCTGGAAGAAAAAATACGGAACAGTACTACAAAAGAAATACAAAGCCAAGTGGAAGGGTCTCCAAATGGAAAAATCTTAGAAATTCAATAGACAAAATAAATAGTGATAGTAATGGATTATAACCCATAGGATAAAGTGAGACTCCATGAAACTATAATGAAAGAAACAAATATATAGATACATGAATACATTGATAGATAGGAAGAAGAGCATGGTACACTTTTCCTTACAGTAAAATTTCAACTAGTAAATATGCAAGGAAGGATGGAAGTAGAAAAACCACTATTTGGCAAATACCACAGTAATAACTGTTGCAGGGAAATACCACCAATTGATGCTAAGATTGGCGAATGAGACTTGGATGAGAAACAGACTACTTACATAGCCTCAATGTATCTTCCCGCAGGATAATTATTAAATTCAAAGTCAAAATCACAACTTTACAGTGGAGAAACCTCACAGATAGATATCACCTAGACTTAAGTTATCCAAGTTAGCATCACCAGAAATGAGACAAATTAATACCATGTATCTCCTGATATAATACAATGAAAAGGCCCCAGCATGTTATTCTTGTCAAGTATGCATTACCTTAATTTACGCATGAAGAAATATCTAAAAAGTCCAAATTGAGGGACAGTCCACAAAATAAATGCCCAGTACTCTTCAAAAATATCAGTCTTGTAAAACAAAGAAAGAATGAGGAACTGTTTCAGATTAAAAGAGAGTAAAGAGATGTGACAGCTAAATGTAATGAGTGACCCTGAGTTGGATCCTCTACCAGAAAAAGAGTATTGGTGCAACAGTAGGAAAAATTTGAGTAAGGTCTTTAGATGAGATAATAGTATTGTATCAATGTTTGATAATTGTACTGTGCTTATATAAGATGTTAACACTTGGGGACTCTGAAAGAATTTTTTAGACTAATTTTTCAACTTTTTGTGAGTTGGAAATTAATTCAAAATGAAAGATTTGAAAAAAATTATAGTGCATTATATCTAACAAATCGCTAACAAGATGAAATCCAAATGCCTATCAACTAATGGATGGATGAACAAGATGTAGTATATCCATGCAATGGAATATTATTAACTAGAAGAAGGGCTGAAGTACTGTCACATACGACAGCACAGATGAACCTTGAAAACATCATACTAAGTGAAAGAAACCAGTCACAATAGACCACATTCTAGAATTCCATTCATATGATATATCCAGAACTGAAAAGTCTACAGAGACAGGAGGTAAATTACTGGTTGACAGGGGTTGGAAAGTATAGGGGAATGAAGAGTGATTTCTAATGAATAGGGGGTTCCTTTCTGGGATAATGAAAATGTCCTAAAATTACATAATGGTGACAACTGTGCAACTCTGTAAACTTACTAAAAACAACTACCCTGTCACACTTAAAATGGGTGAATTTTATTGTATGTGAATTATATCTCAATAAAACTATTTTTTTTAAAAAAGAATAGTGTCCGGCACATATAAATGCCCTAAAAAATGTGGTATATGATGCTGCTGCTGCTGCTAACAATGATCATGAGTATTATTACTGTTGCTGTTGTCATTTTTTCCTCACTGGAACTCATGGCCTGTCCAGCATTAACTTGTAAGGCTTATAACTAGGCTGGGGGGAAACGATGTAGTTATTTAACTGTCTTTTCCTTTCCATGGGGATACCAAACAATCTCTCTCCCCCCTGAGAAAAGAACAAGGGTCGAAGAGGGGCCGTTTCATCAAGCACAGATGAAGATGCTAGAAAACTAGGGCAAACTGTGACCCAGGAGAGAGACTGTCATCTATTAGCTTTTACAGATTTCTTTTGAATTGTCTTTCTGTTTACTAAATAACCAATTTAAATTATTTTTTCAGCTTTCAAAGGGCTGCATTACTGCCATGCATCCTTGTTCAGCCCTCAATGTATCAGGCAAGAAAAGCTCCAGGTATGTTTGTTGCAGGTGCAAAACTTGAGCAGGGTGACAAAAAGCTGAATTTTTAGAGGAAGGGTCTGGGGGCAAACTCTAAAGGGCTTTGCATGCCAGGCAGGAGGAACTGATCACATATGCAGGTGACACCTTGAACAGGCCCACATTCTAGCTCTTGGGGCTTGCAGACCATCTCCCATCTATGCAAGTGGTAACACTGAAGTCAGCATGAACACCACCTTCTCTCAGGTCTCCGTGCAGCCTCAGAGAGCTGAGGACTGTCATTAATCTTGTGGAGCCTCCAAACATAGTATTTGGCTGGAATTTATGAGAGGACTTTGAGGCTTGCTCTTTGCTGGTCACAGCCCCCCATGCTTGATTATTGCAAATGAAGCAAAGCCAAAGAAAACAATGCTGATGGCTGAACACAAGCAGAGCTAGCCCTGAGGTGTCACAATCAAAATTCACAAACAATTGCTCCAATGTACAAGCCCATGAAGCAGGCTTTTCTGAAATTAATAAATGTCCATGGAGTGCTCCTCAAAAGGAAGCTCTGATATTTTGGGAGAGAATGGAAAGGGGAGAAGGCCAAAAGGAATTGCTCTCTGACGCTACATTCTTAACTAATTTGTTCCGAATCTCCTCCAGTCATACATGTGAGGAATGACATCTGAGGGCAAGGGCAACAGTTCAGAGATAAAACAAGTTGAAGGCATTTAAAGTGCTTGCCAAGGAAAAGTGCTCATCTGATAAAAATTTAGACAGGAAGGATGCCAAAAACCAGGAGAGACACAACTGAGAGATGTGATGAGGTGATTGCTGCTCCAGCTGTCAGACTTGTCAATGGTGTGGAGATGCCAGATTTTAACTCAAATGCAATGTCAGCTCCAGAGATGCCTCTATTTCCCTGCATGGTTTTCATTAAGAAAGCACTAAGACTTGGTTCCAGCTATAAATATACTATTTGGGGCCAGTTCAAGATGTAAATTGGTTGGTTGGTTTGTATCCTCTTCAAAAATGGGATTGAAGTAGAAGGAAGAGAATACAATCTGACACCTTCACCACCACTACACTGGAATGGAACCAGCGAGGGTTTACTTGGGTTGCAGCTGTGGGCAGGCTGGAAGATAAGACATGATGGGCAGGGTGGGCTTGAGTTGCCTTGAGGAAGGCAACATTTTCCATATTAGTCTTTAAGAGTCCCGCCAGAAAACAATGGTATGAGGAGCGGCAACTCCTCCATAATTTTGGAATGTCAAACCAGATCAGGATTCTGTGTTGCTATAAATATAGGCCTAGGTATATGTGGGCTATAAGAATGTGGGCAACATTGTGTTCCATCTCCTTGCTTAAAATATATAAATATATAAAAAGAAAGTTGAACTTTTTTATAGGGAAGAAAAGGACTAGGGTCATGGAAGTACATCCCCCCATTAAAGGAATGTTAAGGAACTGGGTGAAGAAAAGGGGACAATTTAAAGCTGCTGATACAATTCTAGCTATTAAATGCTTACTTGTTTCCTTTCAAATCATTATTCTCCCATATAATACACAAAACTAACCATAATGAATTTGTTCAGGGGACTGGAAGGCAAGAAACTTACACCCCAACCCACCACCAACACAAAGTTAAAGAATAGAGGAAATACCTTCTTAGACAATTTAAAAGTCACTGTACAACATCAAAGCCTCTTTCTCCATGTCATGCCTGCCAACTCAGTGCTCTCTCTAGCTTCTATACTTAGCAGAGAACACCCAGGCCTTTTTAAACAGAAACTTCTTAGCCAGATATGCAGATTCTTCTTGCTGGAACAAACATCCATATTTAGATCCCAAAGGCATTGTCCCTTAAAGGAAGCATCAGGGCCAGAAGATTCAGGAAACACTAATGAGTTCCTTACAAAGATGGCTTGGTCTACGTCTCCTTTGCTTGCAAGCACATAGTAGACTTTGAAGTATAATAATCAATAAGCAATGAGCTTCAAAGAGATGCTGGATCAAAAGAGGGCTTTCTTGATACTTTCAATTCCAACCAAGAAGGGATAACAGGGACCAGATTTACCCCTCAACACCTAAAACAACTAAAAAATTGTACAAAATATACGAAAGAAGAGTTTTCAGTCATTAGATGTATGGCAGCACTGGATGGTGTGCCCTAAAGGAGGGGAAACAAATGAAATGATCTCCAGGGTTTTTTAGTTTACTGCCTAAAGAGAATTTACAGGTCACACCACAGGAAACAGGGACCCAAATGGAGGCCAGAGTCTCTATGAAGAGAAGAGGTAGAGCTGGGAGCAAAAGGAAGGTAAGGTAGCTAAAGTTCAAAGGGTAGACTAGTGAAGAGGAGAGAGCTGCACCAAAAGAGCTCCAGAAAACTGCAGACAATCAGCCTCAAGTCTTTAGCTGATTAGGGCATGTGCATAAGGCAATTATATGAGTCTGAAAAGAGCACAGGAATCCCCAGACACTACACAGAGCTGGGAATAGTTCATGTTCTCACCACCTAGAATGGAAAATCTATTAAATCATGGGACTTTGGGTAGAGTACCCAGAGGATATAAGCTTAACTGTAGGGCAAAATTATCCCTAGATTAAGGCTGCTTTTGTCCCAACCAACAAAATTTAAAAGCAAACCTTGAAAGGCAATAACTTAAAAGAAACCAAAGGCATACACATTGGAAAGAAGAAATAAAACTCTCTACTTGCAGACAACATGACTGGCTATTTAGAAAACCCCAGTGAATCTACAGAATACCTCCTAAAGTAAGTGAGTTCAATAAGGTGGCAGGATATAAGATTAACACACAAAAATCAATTGCATTCTCTACATACTGACAATGAACAAGAGAAATCTGAACTGAATAATGCCATACCATTTACAGTTGCTGAAAAAATATGAAATACTTATGTATAAATTTAACGAAGTACATAAAGGATCTTTATGATGAAAATTATAAAATGCTGGGAAAAATAACTAAAAATCCAGAACACTTGGAAAGGGATACCATGTTCATGGATTGGAAGATTCATCATAGTAAAGATATCAGTTCTTCCTAAATTGATCTATACGTTTAATACCTACGAAAACCTCCACAAATATATTTATAGACATAGGCAAACTTATTCTAATACTTACACAGAAAGGTAAGGAGCTAAAATAGCCAAACAATTTTGAAAAGAATAAAATGGAAGAAATCACTCTTCTGAATATTAAGGTTTTTTACAGAAGTGTAGTGATCAAGATAGTATGTTATTGGTGGAAAGATAGCTGTATCAGTGGTACAGTACAGACAACCCAGAAAAAGATCCAAAGAAATATGAACATTTGATTTTTGAAAAAGGAGGAAAACAATTCAATGGAGGAGAAAGAACACTTACAGTAAATGGTGTTGGGGCAACTGGACATTCATTAGCCAAAATAAACAAGCACCTCCACCTGAATCTCATACTTTACACAAATTTAACACAGACTGAAACATCAACTTAAATTTAGAACATAATAAAACTCCATAACTTCCCAAAAAGATATTTGGAATACAGAACTAGCCAGAATTCTTATAGTTGAGACTGAAGCACAGTCCATAAGAGGAAAAACTGATATTTTGAACCTCATCAAAATTAAAAATGTTTGGCCAACAAAAGATCTTTTTAATAAGATGCAAAGAAAAGAGTACATTCTGTGGCAAAAATTAAGTTAAATCAGAAGAAAATAACAGAAAGGTAACTGAAAAATACCAACATACATACAAAGAAAATATTAAGTAAAGCTGTAAGTCAAAAAAATCAAACTGGAAATTAGAAAGAATTTTAAACTAATTAACAATTAAAACACAATGTATCAAAATTTGGGGAATGGAGCTGAAACATTATTTAGAGCAAAATTGAAACACTAAAGTTCAGTATTAGAAAAAAATATGTCTCAAATCAATGCGTTCAGCCTCTAACTTAAAAAACTTAAAAAAGAGGTAACGGGCTTCCCTGGTGGCGCAGTGGTTGAGAGTCCACCTGCGATGCAGGGGACACAGGTTCATGCCGTGGTCCGGGAGGATCCCACATGCCGTGGAGCGGCTGGGCCCGTGAGCCATGGCCACTGAGCCTGCACGTCCGGAGCCTGTGCTCCGCAACGGGAGAGGCCACAATGGTGAGAGGCCCACGTACAGCAAAAAAAAAAAAAGAGGTAACTAAAAGCAAAGTAAATAGCAGAGAAATAATAATACAGATAAGAGCAAATATCAATAAAATTGAGAACAACAAAAAAGAAAAAATAAAATCAAAGATGTTCTTCGAAAAGATCAATAAACCATATGACTCTAGTCAGACTTAATCAGAAAAAATGAGAGAGGACATAAATTAGCAATATCAGCAATGAAAGAAGTAAAATCAATACAGATTCTACAGAAATTAAAAAGATAATAATAGAAATTTATGAATAATTTTATGCCAATAATTTCAACAACTGAGATAAAATAGACAAATTCATTGAAAGATACAAAACATGAAAGTTTATTCAAGAAAAAATAGAGAGCCTGAGTAGTACTACATATATTAAATAAACTTAATTTGAGCTAAAAAGTCTCCCTAAGATCAGGAACACAGGAAGGCCACTTTTACAACTTCTATTCAACATTTTAGTGGAGGTTCTAACCAGTGTTTTAAAGGAAGAAACAGAAACAAAGGGAATATGTAAAACCGCTATTCTTGCAAAAGACATGATTGTATATATATTATAGAAAATCACATAGAATGTACAGAAATAAGCTATTGGAACTAAAAGTGGGTTTATTAAAGTAGTTTGGAACAACATGAATATACAAAAGTCTATTGAATTTACACATAAAAGCAACAAACAGTCGGAAATTGAAATTAAACAATAGCATAAAAATACAAAATACTGAGAGAGACCTTCAAGATGGCGGAGGAGTAAGACGTGGAGATCACCTTCCTCCCCACAAATATACCAGAAATACATCTACATGTGGAACAACTCCTACAGAACACCTACTGAACGCTGGCAGAAGACCTCAGACCCCAAAAGGCAAGAAACTCCACACGTACGTGGGTAGGGCAAAAAAAAAAAAGAAAAAACAGAGACAAAAGAATAGGGATGGGACCTGCACCTCTGGGAGGGAGCTGTGAAGGAGGAAAAGTTTCCATACACTAGGAAGCCCCTTCACTGGCGGAGACGGGGTGAGCGGGGCAGGGGGAAGTTTCAGAGCCAAGAAGGAGAGTGCAGCAACAGGGGTGCATAGGGCAAGGCGGAGAGTTTCCCGCACAGAGGATCAGTGCCAACTAACACTCACCAGCCTGAGAGGCTTGTCTGCTCACCCGCCGGGGCGGGTGGGGGCTGGGAGCTGAGGCTCCGGCTTTGGAGGTCAGACCCCAGGGAGAGGACTGGGGTTGGCTGTGTGAACACAACCTGAAGGGGACTAGTGCACTACAGCTACACAGGAGGCAGTTCGGGAAAAAGTTTGGAACTGCCTAAGAGGCAAGAGATCATTGTTTAGGGGTGTGCGAGGAGAGGGGATTCAGAGCACCACTTAAACGAGCCCCAGAAACGGGTGCGAGCCACGGCTATCAGCGCAGACACCAGAGACGGCCTTGAGACGCTAAGGCTGCTGCTGCAGCCACCAAAAAGCTTGTGTGCAAGCACAGGTAACTATCCACACCTGCCCTCCCGGGAGCCTGTGCAGCCTGCCAATGCCACAGTCCTGTGATCCAGGGACAATTTCCCCGGGAGAACACACGGCATGCCTCAGGCTGTTGCAACATCACACTGGCCTCTTCCGCCACAGGCTGGCCCCACATTCCATACTGCTCCCTCTCCCCAGCCTGAGTGAGCAAGGGCACCCTAATCAGCTGCTACTTTAACCCCATCCTGTCTGAGCAAAGAACAGATGCCCTCAGGCAACCTACATGCAGAGGCAGGGCCAAAGCCAAACCTGAACCCCAGGAGCTGTGCCAAAAAAGAAGAGAAAGGGAAGTTTCTCCCAGCAGCCTCAGGAGCAGCGGATTAAATCTCCACAATCAACCTGATGTACCCTGTATATCTGGAATACTTGAATAGACAACGAATCATCCCAAAACTGAGGCAGTGGACTTTGGGATCAATTGTAGGCTTGGGTTTTGCTTTCTGCATCTAATTTATTTTTGCTGTTATGCTTATCTTAGTTTAGTATTTAGGGTTTATAATCATTGTTAGATTTGTTTATTGACTTGGTTGCTCTCTTCCTTTTTTTTTTAATATAGATATATATATATATATTTCCTTTTTCTCTCTTTGTGAGCGTGTATGTTTCTCTATGTGATTTTGTCAGTATAGCTTTGCTTTTACTATTTGTCCTAGCGTTCCATCTGTCCGTTTCTTTTTTTTTCACTTTTTAATTTTTTAAAAAATAATTTATTTTATTCTTTATTTTAATAAATTTATCCGCTTTCTCTTTTCCCTTCTTTCTTTTTTTCTCCTTTTCCTTCTGAGCCATGTGGCTGATAGAGTCTTGGTGCTCCAGCCAGGTGTCAGGCCTGTGCCTCTGAGGTGGGAGAGCCAAGTGCAGGACATTAGTCCACCAGACACCTCCTGGCAGCACATAATAACAAACGGCAAAAACTCTCCTGGAGATCACCATCTTAACGTTAAGACCCAGCTCCACTCAATGACCAGCAAGCTACAGTGCGGGACACCCTATGCCAAACAACTAGCAAGACAGGAACACAAACCCACCCATTAGCAGAGAGGTGGCCTAAAATCATAATAAGGTCAAAGACACCACAAAACAAACCATCGGACGTGGTCCTGCCCACCAGAAAGACAACATCCAGCCTCACCCACCAGAACACAGGCACCAGTCCCCTCCACAAGGAAGACTACACAACCCACTGAACCAACCTTAGCCACAGGGGGCACACCAAAAACAATGGAAACTACGAACCTGAAGCCTGCGAAAAGGAGACCTCAAACACAGTAAGTTAAGCAAAATGAAAACACAGAGAAACACACGGTAGATGAACGAGCAAGGTAAAAACCCACCAGATCAAACAAATGAAGAGGAAATAGGCAGTCTACCTGAAAAAGAATTCAGAATAATGATAGTAAAGATGATCCAAAATCTTGGAAACAGAATGGAGAAAATACAAGAAACTTTTAACAAGGACCTAGAAGAACTAAAGAGCAAACAAACAATGATGAACAACACAATAAATGAAATTAAAATTTCTCTAGAAGGAATCAATAGCAGAATAACTGAGGCAGAGGAATGCATAAGTGCCCTCTAAGATAAAACCGTGGAAATAACTACTGCAGAACAGAATAAAGAAAAAAGAATGAAAAGAATTGAGGACAGTCTTAGAGACCTCTGGGACAAAATTAAATGCACCAACATTTGAATTACAGGGGTCTCAGAAAAAGAAGAGAAAAAGAAAGGGAATGAGAAAATATTTAAAGAGATTATAGTTGAAAACTTCCCTGATAAGGGAAAGGAAATAGTCAGTCAAGTCCAGGAGACACAGAAAGTCCCATACAGCATAAATCCAAGGAGAAACACACAAAGACACATATTAATCAAACTATGAAAAATTAAATACAAAGAAAAAATAGTAAAAGCAGCAAAGGAAAAACAACAAATAACATACAAGGGAATCTCCATAAGGTAAACAGCTGATCTTTCAGCAGAAACTCTACAAGCCAGATGGGAGTGGAAGGACATATTTAAAGTGATGAAAGGGAAAAACCTACAACCGAGATTACTCTACCCACCAAGGATCTCATTCAGATTCGAGAGAGAAATTAAAACCATTACAGACAAGCAAAAGCTAAGAGAATTCAGCACCACCAAACCAGCTTTACAACAAATGCTAAAGGAACTTCTCTAGGCAGGAAACACAAGAAAAGGAAAAGACCTACAATAAAAAACCCAAAACAATTCAGAAAATGGTAATAGGAACATACATATCGATAATTCCCTTAAATGTAAATGGATAAAATGCACCACCCAGGAGACACAGACTGGATGAATGAATACAAAAATAAGACCAGTATATATGTTGTCTACAAGAGACCTACTTCAGACCTAGGGACACATACAGGCTGACAGTGAGGGGATGGAAAAAGATATTCCATGCAAATGGAAATCAAAAGAAATCTAGAGTAGCAATTCTCATATCAGACAAGATAGACTGTAAAATAAGACTATTACAAGAGACAAAGAAGGACATACATAATGATCAAGGTATGAATCAAAGAAGATATAACAATTCTAAATACTTATGCACCCAACATAGGAGCACCTCAATACATAAGGAAAATACTAACAGCCATAAAAGGGGAAATCAACAATAAAACAATCATATTTGGGGACTTTAACAACCCACTTTCACCAATGGACAAATCATCCAAAATGAAAATAAATAAGGGAACACAAGCTTTAAATGATACATTAAACAAGATGGACGTAATTGATATTTATAAGACATTCCATCCAAAAACAACAGAATACACTTTCTTCTCAAGTGCTCATGGAACACTCTCCAGGATAGAGCATAGCTTAGGTCGCAAATCAAGCCTTGGTAAATTTAGGAAAACTGAAATCGTATCATGTATCTTTTCCCACCATAATGCTATAAGAGTAGATATCAATTATAGGAAAAAAAATCTGTAAAAAATACAAACACATGGAGGATAAAAAATACACTACTAAAAAACCAAGAGATCACTGAAGAAATCAAAGAGGGAATAAAAAAATATCTAAAAACAAATGACAATGAACACACGATGACCCAAAACCTATGGGATGCAGCAAAAGCAGTTCTAAGAGGGAAGTCTATAGCAGTACAATCCCACCTCAAGAAACAAGAAACATCTCAAATAAACAAACTAACCTTACACCTAAAGCAACTGGTGAAAGAACGATAAAAACCCCAAAGTTAGCAGAAGAAAAGAAATCATAAAGAGCAGATCAGAAATAAATGAAAAAGGAATGAAGAAAACAATAGCAAAGATCAATAAAACTAAAAGGTGCTTCTTTGAGAAGATAAACAAAATTGATAAACCATTAGCCAGACTCATCAAGAAAAAAAGGGAGAAGACTCAGATCAATAGAATTAGAAATGAAGAAGTAGAAGTAACAACTGACACTGCAGAAATACAAAGGATCATGAGAGACTACTACAAGCAAGTATATGCCAATAAAATGGACAAACTGGAAGAAAAGGACAAATTCTTAGAAAAGCACAACTGTCCAAGACTGAACCAGTAAGAAATAGAAAATATGAACAAACCAATCACAAGCACTGAAATTGAAACTGTGATTAAAAATCGTCCAACAAACAAAAGTCCAGGACCAGATGGCTTCCCAGGCAAATTCCAGCAAACATTTAGAGAAGAGCTAACATGTATCCTTCTTAAACTCTTCCAAAATATAGCAGAGGGAGGAACACTCCCAAACTCATTCTACGAGGTCACCATCACCCTGATACCAAAACCAGACAAAGATGTGACAAAGAAAGAAAACTACAGGCCAATATCACTGATGAACATACATGCAAAAATCCTCAACAAAATACTGGCAAACAGAATCCAACAGCACATTAAAAGGGTCATACACCATGACCAAGTAGGGTTTATCCCAGGAATGCAAGGATTCTTCAATATATACAAATCAATCAATGTGATAAAACATATTAAGAAACTGAAGGAGAAAACGAATATGATCATCTCAATCGATACAGAAAAAGCTTTTGACAAAATTCAACACCCATTTATGATAAAAACCCTCCAGAAAGTAGGCCAAGAGGGAATTTACTTCAACATAATAAAGGCCATATATGACAAACCCACAGCCTACATCGTTCTCAATGGTGAAAAATTGAAACCATTTCCTCTAAGATCACGAACAAGACAAGGTTGTCCACAGTCACAACTATTATTCAACATAGTCTTGGAAGTTTTAGTCACAGCAATCAGAGAAGAAAAAGAAATAAAAGGAATCCAAATCGGAAAAGAAGTAAAGCTGTCACTGTTTGCAGATGACATGATACTCTACATACAGAATCCTAAAGATGCTACCAGAAAACTACTAGAGCTAATCAATGAATTTGGTAAAGTAGCAGGATACAAAATTAATGCACAGAAGTCTCTGGCATTCCTATACACTAATGATGAAAAATCTGAAAGAGAAATTAAGGAAACACTCCCATTTACCATTGCAACAAAAAGAATAAAATACCCAGGAATAAACCTACCTAAGGAGACAAAAGACCTGCATGCAGAGAACTATAAGACACTGATGAAAGAAATTAAAGATGATACAAACAGATGGAGAGATATATCATGTTCCTGGATTGGAAGAATCAACATTGTGAAAAAGACTATATGACCCAAAGCAATGTACAGACTCAATGGAATCCCTAGCAAACTACCAATGGCATTTTTCACAGAACTAGAACCAAAAATTACACAATTTGTATGGAAACACAAAAGTTCCCGAACAACTAAAGCAATTGTGAGAGAGAAAAACGGAGCTGGAGGAATCAGGTGCCCAGTCTTCAGACTATACTACAAAGCTACAGTAATCAAGACAGTATGGTACTGGCACAAAAACAGAAATATAGATCAACGGAACAGGATAGAAAGCCCAGAGATAAATCCAGGCACATATGGTCACCTTATTTTTGATAAAGGAGGCAAGAATATACAATGGAGAAAAGACAGCCTCTTCAGTAATTGGTGCTGGGAATATTGGACAGCTACATGTAAAAGAATGAAATTAGAACACTCCCTAACACCATACACAAAAATAAACTCAAAATGGATTAAAGACCTAAATGTAAGGCTAGATACTATAAAACTCTTAGGGAAAACATAGGCAGAACACTCTATGACATACATCACAGCGAGATCCTTTTTTTTTTTTAACAGCTTTATTGGAGTATAATTGCTTTACAATGGTATGTTAGTTTCTGCTTTATAACAAAGTGAATCAGTTATACATATACATATGTCCCCATATCTCTTCCCTCTTGCATCTCCCTCCCTCCCACCCTCCCTATCCCACGCCTCTAGGTGGTCACAAAGCACTGAGCTGATCTCCCTGTGCTATGCAGCTGCTTCCCACTAGCTACCTATTTTACGTTTGGTAGTGTATATATGTCCATGCCATATATACAAGATCGTTTTTGACCCACCTTCTAGAGAAATGGAATTAAAAACAAAAGTAAACAAATGGGACCTAATGAAACTTAAAAGCTTTTGCACAGGAAAGGAAACCATAAACAAGACGAAAAGACCACCCTCAGAATGGGAGAATATATTTGCAAATGAAGCAACTGATAAAGGATTAATCTCCAAAATTTACAAGCAGTTCATGCAGCTTAATATGAAAAAAACAAACAACCCAATCCAAAAATGGTCAGAAGACCTAAAGAGACATTTCTCCAAAGAAGATATACAGATTGCCAACAAACACATGAAAGGATGCTCAACATCACTAATCATTAGAGAAATGCAAATCAAAACTACAGTGAGGTATCACCTCACACTGGTCAGAATGGCCACCATCAAAAAATCTACTAACAATATATGCTGGAGCGGGTGTGGAGAAAAGGGAACCTCTTGCACTGTTGGTGGGAATGTAAATTGATACAGCCGCTATGGAGAACAGTATGGAGGTTCCTTAAAAAACGAAAAATAGAACTACCATTAACCTAGCAATCCCACTACTGGGCATATACCCTGAGAAAACCATTATTCAAAAAGAGTCATGGACCACAACGTTCATTGCAGCTCTATTTACAATAACCAGGACATGGAAGCAACCTAAGTGTCCAACGACAGATGAATGGATAAAGAAGATGTAGCACATATATACAATGCAATATTACTCAGCCATTAAAGGAAATGAAATTGAGTTCATTGTAGTGATGTGGATGGACCCAGAGTCTCTCCTACAGAATGAAGTAAGTCAGAAAGAGAAAAATAAATACTGTATGCTACCACATATACATGGAATCTAAGAAAAAAATAGTTCTGATGAACCTAGGGGCAGAACAGGAATAAAGATGCAGATATAGAGAATGGACTTGAGGACACGGGGAGGGGGAAGGGTAAGCTGGGATGAAGTGAGAGAGTGGCATGGACATATATATAGTACCAAATGTAAAACAGATAGATAGTAGGAAGCAGCTGCATAGCACAGGGAGATCAGCTCGGTGTTTTGTGACCACCTAGAGGGGTGGGATAGGGAGGGTGAGAGGGAGACACAGGAGGGAGGAGATATGGGGATATATGTATACATATAGCTGATTCACTTTACTATAAAGCAGAAAATAACACACCATTGCAACGCAATTATACTCCAATAAATGTGTTAAAAAAAAAACCAACGAAATACTAAGGGATCAAACTGTTCATGGAAAACCAGAAAACATTGCTGAATGAAATTAAATAACACCTAAATAATTTGGAAATATGAAATGTGCAATTGGATTGGAAGAATCAATATCATTAATATTTCAATGCTACCCAACCTGGTCTACAAGACTTCAATCAACATCCCAGCAAGATTTTCTTTTAGAATTTGCCAAACTAATTCTAAAATTTATACATAAATGCAAAAGACCTAAAATAGATAAAATGCCTTTGAAAAAGTTGGAGAACTTTGGGGAACTTACCCTACCTAATCCATATTTAAGACTTAATATAAAGCTACAGAAATCAAGATTGTAGAGTATTGGCATTAAAATCTACAGATCAGTGAAACAAAAGAGAGAGTTCAGAAATATACCCACATGTATATAATTAATTCATTTTTACAAATATGTCAAGGCTATTCAATGAGCAATTAATAATCTTTTAAACATAGTGCTGACACAATTAGCTAGTCATGCCAAAAAACCACAAAACATTTATGTTGCTTACATGTCCTGAATAAAGCCCTGAATAAACTAGATTTTATTAAAATTAAAAATATTTACTCTTCAAAAGACACCTATGAGGGTTTCCCTGGTGGCGCAGTGGTTGAGAGTCTGCCTGCCGATGCAGGGGACACGGGTTCATGCCCCGGTCCGGGAAGATCCCACGTGCCGCGGAGCAGCTGGGCCCGTGAGCCATGGCCGCTGAGCCTGTGCGTCCGGAGCCTGTGCTCCGCAATGGGAGAGGCCACAACAGTGAGAGGCCCGTGTACCGCAAAAAAAAAAAAAAAAAAAAAAAAAGACACCTATGAAGATTTTAAAAACAGTAAACTATAGACTAGGAGAAAATATCTACAAAATGCATGTCTGATTAGGTACTTATATCCAGAATATATAGAGCACTGTTACAACTCATTATTTGAGAAAACAACCCGATAGAAATAAACTAACGGTGTGAAATAAACATTACCCCGAAGTAGATATATGGGTGGCAAATAAGCACATGAAAAAATTGTTCAATATCATATGCTGTTAAGGGAATGTAAATTAAAACCACAGTGGAACACCACTATACACCCATAGAATGGCTATGATTAAAAGATGGATTATACCAAGTGTTGGTTAAGGATTTGAAGCAACTGGAACCCTTTCACAGTGCTAGTGGAAATGTAGAATGGTAAAATTACTTTGGAAAATAGTTCAGCAGTTTCTTTAAAAGCTAATCACATGCCTATCACATGAAAGCATTCATACAAAAATGTTTGTAGCTGCTTTATTTGAAATAAAGTTGAAAACTGGAGCTAACCCAAATACCCACTAAAAGGTAAATGAATAAACAAGTGATTGTATATCTGTACAATGGAGTATTAGTGAGCAGTAAAAGTTCAAAAGAAACTATTAATACTTGTAACATTGATTCGATCTTAAAATAATTATGCTGAGTAAAAGAAGGCAGACCAAAACCAGTATATATTGCATGATTTAATTTTTATAATATTCTAGAAAATGCGAAGTAATCTATATTGAGAGAAATCAGATCACAGATTGCTTAGAGGCAGTGGTAAGAGATTACCAAGGGGTAGCAAGAAAAGTTGGGGGTAATGGATATGCTGAACATCCTGATTGTAGAGATAGTTTCATGAGTGCATACACACAACAAATCACGTTAAAATGTATACTGTAAATATGTGTACTGTATTGTATTTCAAGAGGAGCTTTAGAAAGCTATAGAGAAAGGAGGAAAAAGATTTTTTTTTCTTCTAGTGTTACAGAAGTTTTAATGAAGCTCTGTGGAGATCATCAAAAATAAGGGAAAGGAAAAAATAAAAATAAAATAAAATAAATAAAAATAAGGGAAAGGTTAGAAACTAGCATCTGTAGCTACAGTGTTTTCCAATACCATTTTTTATCTGAATCTCTTGGAAAAAGAAAAAAACACTTATGTAATTTGAGTACTATTTCTAGGCTTTCAATATATGATGTCATTGTTATCTCACAAATTCTACTAGATTATTATGCTTAGCTTAGAAAGGAGGAAGCTGATGGCTAGCGAGGTTAAGTTACCTTGAATGTGGTAATCGTAAACAGATTAAAAGCACAGAGTGTTTTGCGTCCCTGCTCTACCCCTTAGTAGTTGTGTGATCTTGGGCAAGTTGCTCAAACCATCCAAGTGTTAGTTCTCTCATCTGAAAAGGTAAGGTTATCACAGTACCTACTTTATAAGGCTATGGCATATAGAAAGAGCTCAACAAATGCTAGTTTTAGTTGATATTTTTTCCTATTTCTCATTCCCACTAACAGATTGTAAATTCTTGGAAGATGTATCTTATACTCACCACCAAAAACATAACAGGCTCTCAAGAGCTTCATACAGACATGCTAGATTTATCTCTAATACAGTCTCATTCTATCTCCTAGACTTTACGTTGGCATTCTCTCAACTAATAATGGTATCATCATCCTCACATACATCCAAAATCCTTCCTCTGCATCATCTTTTGATGTACCTCTTCGTCATTTCCAGGAAAAGTCAACTCCCAAGCACCCTTGACATTGCCTCCAAAATATCCCTCTTATTTCCCCCCATATTTTCTATGGCCTTGGCATAACTTCAAGCCCTTAATATTTTATGCTTACAATATTATAATCATCTACCAATCAGTCTCTTTAACTTTGATGTCTTGCTGATCCACTATCACCTATAAGTAATGTCTGAAAGCTTTAGTATGCATAGGAATACAGGATGCAAATCTAGAAATCAAGATTAATGAGGCCAATACTAAGGCCTAGAGATGTGCACATTTAACATCCTTCACAAGGGGACTTAATGCAGCTGAACCGTGAACCATACTTTGATAATCATTGTGCTGCACATTATTATTGCCTGGGGAAGAAATTTCCATCTCAGTTAGAGTAAATTGGCCTTTATTCAGATATCTAGCTTCAACATCTTTATTAGTTGTCCAAATAGAAGTAGTTGAAGCTGTATCTGGGAGCCCCTACAAATCAGATCATATAAGAGGACTCTCCATTTTCCCCCGTCTTTTTTCCCTATCAGCCCTGTCCCAAGGCCATGCCCATGGTGGATCTGAACTGCACGGAAGCAGCAGTATAATCACCTAAAACCCTGAGAGAAGACCTGTCTCCCTAGCCAGAGTTACTGGAACAAGAAGCCTCTGTTGTCTAAAGAGTACAGAGGGAATGTCCATTTCTTATTTCTTTTCTCCCAATGCTTCTTCCCCAAAATGGTCCTAGTCACATAGAATTGTGTGACAGTGCAGGGACTTAAACTCCGACAGAAACCTGATTTTCTAGCCAAAGAAACCAGGAAAGGGGGCTCCTGGGAGTCATAAAGTGTGAGGGGAATCTTGAAGAGAGCTGGATAAAGAAATCCCCTGATTCTGTGTATGATATGACACAAGTTGCAGAATCAACCTTGAGCTGGGAATGTGCAGAAAAAACTAAACTAAACTAAACTAAAATAAAATAGTAAGGCTTTGAGAACTAATTACGATATAAACCACAAGCTGAGTTCTGGACAAACTCTGGCTGATGCATACATTGGGTAGCCTCAAAAAGTATAGCAAACACTATGAATCTTAACTAACATCAGAACCACCACATACAGAAAGCAAGACAGAATTTGTAGTGTGAACCTAAGTGGATTGAGTGCCTACTTAAAAAAGAAAAATCAACACATTCCAGAGAATTTTAACTAGGACCATAGTTTCATGTACATAATACTGAAAATGTCGTTTCTGGTTCCAAATAAGATGGAGTAAACACACTTCATCCTATGCCTGCCATAATTGTAACTAAAACCTCTAGAATAAAAAATGATAAAGCATCCACCAGAAGATTCAGAAAGGGGAATCACAGTAGGAGAAGTGAGTGAGAATCTCAGTACTCAAAAGATAGCTCAGTGATAAGCTCCCTGTTTTGATTTTTCTGTTCGTTTGGTTTTGCCTCCTTTATATACCAGCCTGGGAACAATAGCAGGCCCCAACTTCCAATAAATACAGACATTAAAAGCCCCTGTGGACAAACAAGGAAAAGAACTGCAGTACACTTCAGAAAAATAGATTTCTACATTTAGTGAAGCTATCCTTCAAATGTGAGGGAGAAACACTTTCTTGGACAAACAAATGTGAGATAATTCGTTGTCAGTAACCATGTTCTGTAAGAAATGTTAAAAGAGTTCTTCAAGGCAAAATAAAATGATGTAGTCATAAATTCTACATGAAGAAAGGAAAAGGAATGGAGAAGGAATAAATAAAGGTGCAATAAAATAGTTCTATTCTTAATTGATCTAAAAGGTGACTGCTTCTTTAAAGTAATAATAGTAACACTGTATAAGATGATTATAGCATACAGATCAGTGAAATAAATGGCAGCAATTTCACAGGGGACAGGTAGAAATGATTATAAATATCTTGTTATTATGTACCCATGCTATTTATATTCTGTATTGGGACTAGCATAAAAAATAGGCATAGACCTATGGAACAGAGTCAAGACCCCACAGATAAATCCCTCCATATATGATCAACTAATATTAGATAAGGGAGCCAATAATTCTCAAGGGGGAAATGATACTCAGAGCCATGGAGAAGAGTGCAGCCGCAGGGGTGCGGAGGACAAAGTGGAGAGATTCCCGCACAGATGATTGGTGCTGACCGGCACTCACCAGCCCGAGAGGTTGTCTGCTCACCCACCGGGGCGGGCGGGGGCTGGGAGCTGAGGCTTGGGCTTAGGTTGGATCACAGGGAGAGGACTGGTGGGGTGAACACAGCCTGAAGGGGTTAGCGCACCACGGCTAGCCAGGAGGGAGTGCAGGGAAAAGTCTGGACCTGCAGAAGAGGCAAGAGAATTTTTCTTCCCTCTTTGTTTCCTGGTGCGCAAGGAGAGGGGATTAAGAGCGCTGCTTAAAGGAGCTCCAGAGATGGGCGCGAGCCGTGGCTAACAGCGCGGACCCCAGAGACAGGCATGAGATGTTAAAGCTGCTGTTGCTGCCACCAAGAAGCCTATGTGCGAGCACAGGTCACTATCCACACCTCCGCTCCAGGGAGCCTGTGCAGCCCACCACTGCCAGGGTCCTGGGATCCAGAGACAACCTCCCCGGGAGAATGCACGGCACACCTCAGGCTGGTGCAACGTCACGGCGGCCTCTGCCGCCGCAGGCTCACCCCACACTCCGTGCCCCTCCCTCCCCTGGCCTGAGTGAGCCAGAGCCCCAGAATCAGCTGCTCCTCTAACCCCATCCTGTCTGAGCGAAGAACAGATGCCCTCAGGCGACCTAGACACAGAGGCGGGGCCAAATCCAAAGCTGACCCCCAGGAGCTGTGCGAAAAAAGAAGAGAAAGGGAAATTTCTCCCAGCAGCCTCAGGAGCAGCGGATTAAATCTCCACAATCAACTTGATGCACCCTGCATCGGTGGAATACCTAAATAGACAACAAATCATCCCAAACTGAGGAGGTGGACTTTGAGAGCAAGATTTATTATTTTTTCCCCTTTTCCGCTTTTTGTGAGTGTGTATGTGTATGCTTCTGTGTGAGATTTTGTCTATATAGCTTTGCTTTCACCATTTGTCCTAGGGCTCTGTCTGTCCGTTTTGGTTTTTTTTAATTTTATTCTTAATAATAATTATTTTTTTAATAACTTTATTTTATTTTATCTTACTTTGTTTTATTTTATTTTATCTTCTTTCTTTCTTTCTTTCTTTCCACTTTTTCTCCCTTTTATTCTGAGCCGTGTGGAAGAAAGGCTCTTGGTGCTCCAGCCAGGAGTCAGTGCTGTACCTCTGAGGTGGGAGAGCCAACTTCAGGACACTGGTCCACAAGAGACCTCCCAGCTCCAGGTAATATCAAATGGCGAAAATCTCCCAGAGATCGCCATCTCAACACCAACACCCAGCTGCACTCAACGACCAGCAAGCTACAGTGCTGGACAACCTATGCCAAACAACTAGCAAGATAGGAACAAAAACCCACCCATTAGCAGAGAGGCTGCCTAAAATCATAATAAGGCCACAGATACCCCAAAACACACCACCAGACATGGACCTGCCCACCAGAAAGACAAGATCCAGCCTCATCCACCAGAACACAGGCACTAGTCCCATCTACCAGGAAACCTACACAACCCACTGAACCAACTTTAGCCACTGGGGACA
Source organism: Mesoplodon bidens (assembly GCF_964165515.1). Classification (NCBI taxonomy): domain Eukaryota; kingdom Metazoa; phylum Chordata; class Mammalia; order Artiodactyla; family Ziphiidae; genus Mesoplodon; species Mesoplodon bidens. The sequence continues at coordinate 166,120,828 of NC_138176.1, forward strand.
GACACCAAAAACAAAGGGAACTACGAACCTGCAGACTGCAAAAAGGAGACCCCAAACACAGTAAGATAAGCAAAATGAGAAGACAAAAAAACACACAGTAGATGAAGGAGCAAGATAAAAACCCACCAGACCTAACGAATGAAGAGGAAATAGGCAGTCTACCTGAAAAAGAATTCAGAAAAATGATAGTAAAGATTATCTAGGGCTTCCCTGGTGGTGCAGTGGTTGAGAGTCCGCCTGCCGATGCAGGGGACACAGGTTCGTGCCCTGGTCCGGGAAGATCCCACATGCCGCGGAGCGGCTGGGCCCGTGAGCCATGGCCGCTGAGCCCGTGCGTCTGGAGCCTGTGCTCCACAACGGGAGAGGCCACAGCAGTGAGAGGCCCGCGTACCACAAAAAAGAAGGAAAAAGAAAAAGAAAAAAAAAAAAGATTATCCAAAATCTTGGAAATACAATAGAGAAAATGAAAGAAACATTTAACAATGACCTAGAAGAACTAAAGAGGAAACAAGCAATGATGAACAACACAATAAATGAAATTAAAAATACTCTAGAAGGGATCAATAGCAGAATAACTGAGGTAGAAGAACAGATAAGTGATCTGGAAGATAAAATAGTGGAAACAACTACTGCAGAGCAGAATAAAGAAAAAAGAATGAAAAGAATTGAGGACAGTCTCAGAGACCTCTGGGACAATATTAAATGCACCAACATTTGAATTATAGGGGTCCCAGAAGAAGAAGAGAAAAAGAAAGGGACTGAGAAAATATTTGAGGAGATTATAGTTGAAAACTTCCCTAATATGGGAAAGGAAATAGTTAATCAAGTCCAGGAAGCACAGAGTCCCATACAGGATAAATCCAAGGAGAAACACGCCAAGACACATGTTAATCAAACTATCAAAAATTAAATACAAAGAAAATGTATTAAAAGCAGCAAGGGAAAAACAACAAATAACACAAGGAAATCCCCATAAGGTTAAGAGCTGATCTTTCAGCAGAAACGCTGCAAGCCAGGAGGGACTGGCAGAACATATTTAAAGTGATGAAGGAGAAAAACCTACAACCAAGATTACTCTACCCGGCAAGGATCTCATTCAGATTTGATGGAGAAATTAAAACCTTTACAGACAAGCAAATGCTGAGAGACTTCAACACCACCAAACCAGCTTTACAACAAATGCTAAAGGAACTTCTCTAGGCAAGAAACACAACAGAAGGAAAAGACCTACAACAACAAACCTAAAACAATTAAGAAAATGGAAATAGGAACACACATATTGATAATTACCTTAAATGTAAATGGATTAAATGCTCCCACCAAAAGACACAGACTGGCTGAATGGATACACAAACAAGACCCATATATATGCTGTCTACAAGAGACCCACTTCAGACCTAGGGACACATACAGACGGAAAGTGAGGGGATGGAAAAAGATATTTCATGCAAATGGAAACCAAAAGAAAGCTGGAGTAGCAATTCTCATATCAGACAAAATAGACTTTAAAATAAAGACTATTACAAGAGACAAAGAAGGACACTACATAATGATCTAGGGATCAAACCAAGAAGAAGTTATAACAACTGTAAATATTTATGCACCCAACACAGGAGCACCTCAATACATAAGGCAAATACTAACTGCCGTAAAAGGGGAAATCGACAATAACACATTCAGTGTAGGGGACTTTAACACCCCACTTTCACCAATGGACAGATCATCCAAAATGAAAATAAATAAGGAAACACAAGCTTTAAATGATACATTAAACAAGATGGACTCAATTGATATTTACAGGAAATTCCAACCAAAAACAACAGAATACACATTTTTCTCAAGTGCTCATGGAACATTCTCCAGGATAGATCATACCTTGGGTCACAAATCAAGCCTTGGTAAATTTAAGAAAATTGAAACTGTATCAAGTATCTTTTCCAACCACAATGCTATAAGAGTAGATATCAATTACAGGAAGAGATCTGCAAAAAATACAAACACATGGAGGCTAAACAATACACTACTTAATAATGAAGTGATCACTGAAGAAATCAAAGAGGAAATAAAAAAATACCTAGAAACAAATGACAGTGGAGACACGACGACCCAAAACCTATGGGGTGCAGCAAAAGCAGTCCTAAGAGGGAAGTTTATAGCAATACAATCCTACCTTAAGAAACAGGAAACACCTCGAATAAACAACCTAAACTTGCACCTAAAGCAATTAGAGAAAGAAGAACAAAAACATCCCAAAGTTAGCAGAAGGAAAGAAATCATAAAGATCAGATCAGAAATAAATGAAAAAGAAATGAAGGAAACAACAGCAAAGATCAATAAAACTAAAAGCTGGTTCTTTGAAAAGATAAACAAAATTGAAAAACCATTAGCCAGACTCATCACGAAAAAAAGGGAGAAGATTCAAATCAACAGAATTATAAATGAATAAGGAGAAGTAACAACTGACACTGCAGCAATACAAAAGATCATGAGAGATTACTACAAGCAACTCTATGCCAAAAAAATGGACAACCTGGAAGAAATGGACAAAGTCTTAGAAATGCACAACTGCCAAGACTGAATAAGGAAGAAACAGAAAATATGAACAGACCAATCACAAGCACTGAAATTGAAACTGTGATTAATAATCTTCCAACGAACAAAAGCCCAGGACCAGATGGCTTCACAGGCGACTTCTATCAAACATTTAGAGAAGAGCTAACACCTATCCTTCTAAAACTCTTCCAGAATATAGCAGAGGGAGGAACACTCCCAAACTCATTTTACGAGGCCACTATGACCCTGATACCAAATCCAGACAAGGATGTCACAAAGAAAGAAAACTACAGGCCAACATCACTGATGAACATAGATGCAAAAATCCTCAACAAAATACTAGCAAACAGAATCCAACAGCATATTAAAAGGATCATACACCATGATCAAGTGGGGTTTATTCCAGGAATGCAAGGATTCTTCAAAATACACAAATCAATCAACGTGATACACCATATTAACAAATTGAAGGACAAAAACCATATCATCCTCTGAATAGATGCAGAAAAAGCTGTCGGCAAAATTCAACACCCATTTATGATAAAAACCCTGCAGAAAGTAGGCATAGAGGGAACTTTCCTCAACATAGTAAAGGCCATATATTAAAGATGATATAAATAGATGGAGAGATATACCATATTCTTGGATTGGAAGAATCAACATTGTGAAAATGACTATATGACCCAAAGCAATCTACAGATTCAATGCAAACCCAATCAAACTACCACTGGCATTTTGCACAGAACTAGAACAAAAGATTTCACAATTTGTATGGAAACACAAAAGACCCCGAACAGCCAAAGCAATCTTGAGAAGGAAAAATGGAGCTGGAGGAATCAGGCTCTCTGACTTCAGACTATACTACACAGTTACAGTAATCAAGACAGTACGGTACTGGCACAAAAACAGAAATATAGATCAATGGAACAGGATAGAAAGCCCAGAGATAAACCCACGCACATATGGTCACCTTATCTTTGATAAAGGAGGCAGGAATGTACAGTGGAGAAAGGACAGCCTCTTCAATAAGTGGTGCTGGGAAAACTGGACAGGTACATGTAAAAGTATGAGATTAGAACACTCCCTAACACCATACACAAAAATAAGTTCAAAATGGATTAAAGACCTAAATGTAAGGCCAGACACTATCAAACTCTTAGAGGAAAACATAGGCAGAACACTCTATGACATAAATCACAGCAAGATCCTTTTTGACCCAACTCCTAGAGAAATGGAAATAAAAACAAAAATAAACAAATGGGACCTAATGAAACTTCAAAGCTTTTGCACAGCAAAGGAAACCATAAACAAGACAAAAAGACAACCCTCAGAATGGGAGAAAATATTTGCAAATGAAGCAGCTGACAAAGGATTAATCTCTAAAATTTACAAGCAGCTCATGCAGCTCAATAACAAAAATACAAACAACCCAATCCAAAAATGGGCAGAAGACCTAAATAGATATTTCTCCAAAGAAGATATACAGATTGCCAACAAACACATGAAAGAATGCTCAACATCATTAATCATTAGAGAAATGCAAATCAAAACTACAACGAGATATCATCTCACACCAGTCAGCATGGCCATCATCAAAAAATCTACAAACAATAAATGCTGTAGAGGGTGTGGAGAAAAGGGAACACTCTTGCACTGCTGGTGGGAATATGAATTGGTACAGCCACTATGGAGAACAGTATGGAGGTTCCTTAAAAAACTACAAATAGAACTACCATATGACCCAGCAATCCCACTACTGGGCATATACTCTGAGAAAACCATAATTCAAAAAGAGACATGTACCAAAATGTTCATTGCAGCTCTATTTACAATAGCCAGGACATGGAAGCAACCTAAGTGTCCATCATCAGATGAATGGATAAAGAAGATGTGGCACATATATACAATGGAATATTACTCAGCCATAAAAAGAAACGAAATTGAATTATTTGTAGTCAGGTGGATAGATGTAGAGTTTGTCATACAGAGTGAAGTAAGTCAGAAAGAGAAAGACAAATACCGTATGCTAACACATATACATGGAATCTGTGAAAAAAAAATGTCATGAAGAACCTAGGTGTAAGACGGGAATAAAGACACAGACCTACCAGAGAATGGAATTGAGGATATGGGGAGGGGGAAGGGTAAGCAGTGACAAAGTGAGAGAGTGGCATGGACATATATACACTACGAAACGTAAAATAGAGAGCTAGTGGGAAGCAGCCACATAGCACAGGGAGATCGGGTCGGTGGTGACCACCTAGAAGGGTGGGATAGGGAGGGTGTGAGGGAGGGAGATGCAAGAGGGAGGAGATATGGGAACATATGTATATGTATAGCTGATTCACTTTGTTATAAAGCAGAAACTAACACATCATTGTAAAGCAATTATACTCCAATAAAGTTGTTAAGAAAAAAAAAAGTTTGGACCATCTGGTTTTAATATCATTTAATATAGTTGTAGAAAAAAAGGGAGATATCAAGAAGGGTTCACAATCCATATTAATTTATTAAACTGCCCAGCTTCACATCTTGGTGCATCCAAAAAAAAGAGACCAATAAGCGACAAATAAGGTTAACTCTAAAGTGCTCCAAAAGTATGAATTAGAACATTTTTTCTAACCTTTCTAAATACTTCATTTTCAATTTCATCCCCATTATTCCTACCACTGACTCACTGCCCCAGTGATAGAATTTCTTTTTCCTTCAACATACGTGAATTGTTTGTAATCTGTTCTTTGAACTTGTGGAGAAATTATTTTTACTGGGTTCTACTATATAAGTTGAAGTCCTTTTCGAAGAGGACAACTCTATGTTGAGATAAAGAAGGCTCAAAAGCCTATAACTCACACATACCGGATAGCCACAGCCTATCTAAACCTCACATAAGTTGTTTCTATTGAAGAAGAAATCTATCAAACCATCAAATTGGTTATTCTATTTCAAGTAAACAAAACTGACCAGAGAGACAAGGTAATGTTTAGAAAGATTTATGAACCTAGAATTGACTTTATTTCACTAATTATATCCCTGGCTTTGTCACTAATGTCATGCATCAGTTATGTCAACACAGGTAAGATATTAAACCTACCCGGATTTCACATACGACATCAGTAAAATGTGTGGGTTGGCACAGGAGTTTTTTAAGATTTCTTCCAGATCTAACATTCTATGACTCTAGAAATGATTGTGTCTTTCACTTTCCAATTCAGTATTTTTGTCTCAGGTAGAGTAATAAATATTCAACCTAGGCATTTAATAAATCTCGGTGTAACACGAAAATAACACCACCATATGGTTTTATAATTGTATAACAATATCGTATATCAGTGGATTCCAATACTAATTCTTCTAGTAAGACCTAGTACGTTTGGGAAAACAGGCAATGAAGGAAAGAGCTACCTATGGATTTCAGATTTCATCTAACAGCCACTGAGAAGTTAAAAAAGAAGACATCCTATTTTCTTCTGATCTTTCTCTGTTAACCTTTCTGAGATTCAGTTTCCTCCCCTGTAAAGTTGGGATAATCAAAATCAACCTTAAAGACTGATGGGAAAACTAGATGAAACAACCTAAGTAAAGCCATCAGCTAAGAACTTTATTATTCATCAAAAATTCTCTAGGAATCATAACTGCTTTGCCACAGAGCCTACCAAGTTGGCAATTTCTTAAGGAATCTCCAAATACCAGCAATAAAACAAGTTGATGCTGTAATTGTCTAAATTTTGACAGGCCAGTTAATGGAAGAGAAGAAGGGCTAAGCATAGATGTTTCATATACAGTATATCATCAGGCCTCAGGAAACAAAATGAGGTACCAAACCCCCAAATGCCTTGTAACCTCTACACTTTTCTTTTAGGTACAGTACATACATCAAAGTAACTTTCCTGAGGGACACATACTATGTTTGAAAGTTTCAGATTAGTTTTCTAGTAGGTAGTTAAAAACCACGGGACTTCAGAGTTCAACCATTCCTTAGCAATCAGTGTTTCTCATCATGGCATTTTGGGCAGGGCAATTAATTCACTGTACAGGGCTGCCCTGTGCACTGCAGGATGTTAAAGGATCCCCAGCCCCTTCCCACTACCTGTAGGATTGGAACTGGTGACATAATTCATGGGGCCCAGTGCTTCATGAAAATGCATGACTTTTTGCTCAAAACTTAAGAAATTCAAGACTGAAACAGCAGAGAATTAAACCAAGCATTGGACATTCTGAGTAGGGGCCCAGTGTGACTACATAGGTTGCACCCATGAAGCTGGCTCTGTGTGGGAGGAGCCTTCTTGGTCACTGTAACCCCTAACTAAGCCCCTCTCTCCTGCCCCACTTTGTCAACTGCTTCCTGTAAGAACTTCTTAGTCCAAGCTATTGTCTTAGAGATAATCGCACTAAGGCCCACAAATATGCAAACAGTCTAAAATCATATTGGCAGAAAAATGCAAATCGGGGATTAAATCCATGTTTTCTGACTATAGTTTAGCTTTTTTTAATAAAAGCTTTATTGAAACATAATAAACATGTCATAAAATTTACTATTTTGAAGTGTATATTCAAGCTCTTTTATATATTCACAGTTAAGCAATCGTCACCACAATCTGAGAACATTTTCATGAAACCAAAAGGAAATCTCATGCCGATTAGTAGTCATTCCTCATTTTCCCCTCCAACCCTCCCAGCCCTGGGCAACCACTAATCTTTCCATCTCTATAGATTCCACATAGATAATATAGGTTACACTATATGTGGTCTTTTGTAACTGGGTTCTTTCACTTAGCATAAAGTTTTCAAGGTTCATCCAGGTTACAGCATACATCAGTACTTCATTTCTTTAATTGCCAAATATTCTACTGTGTGGAATTTTTTTATCCAATTCATCATTTGAGTTATTTCCATTTTGGAGGGGGGCTGTCATGAGTTATGAATCTATGAACATTCATGTACAAGTTTTTCTGAGTGGGTATATGTTTTCGGTTTTCCTGGGTATATACCTAGGAGTAGAATTGCTGGATTACATGGTAAGTTTATGTTTAGCCTTTGAGAAACTAACATAAATTGTTTTCCAAATCATCGTCACCACTTTATATTCCAAGCGACAGCACATGTGGGTTCCTGTTCCTCTACAACTTTGTCTACACTTGTTATTGTCTGTCTTTTCTAAAACATTAAAGCCAATCTAGTGGGTATGAAGTGGTATCTCTAACGTATTGATTTGCAATTCCCTGATGACTAATAATGTTGAACATCTGGTTGTGTGTTTATTGATTATCTCTGTATCTTCTTTGATCACATATCTATTCAGATCTTTTGCCCATTTTTAAAATGGGATAATTGGCTTTTTATTATTGAGTTATAAGTGTCCTTTATGTATTCTGAATACAAATCCTTTATCAGATATATAATTTGCAAGTCTTCCACCATTCTATGGCTTGTCTTTCCACACTGTTGATGGTGTTCTTTGAAGAACACAGGTTTTAAATTTTGATAAATTCCAATTTTTTTATTTGTTTGTTTATTTATTTATTAAATTTTATTTTGGCCCTTGTGATTTTGGTGTCATATCTAAGAAACTGCTGCCTAACCCAAGGCTACAAAGATTTATACCCATGTTTCCTTCTAAGAGTTTTATACTTTTAGATCTTATACTTAGGTCTTCGATTCATTTTGAGTAAATCTTGCTAAGGGTCCCAACTTCATGCTGTTTGATGTGACTTATTTAATTACCCCAGTGCCACTTATTGAAATGACTATTTTTCCCCATTGAATTGTCTTGGTGCCCTCATCAAACATCAGTTGACTGTAAATGTGATGGCTCCTTTCCAGACTCTCAATTCTATTCCACTGATCTTTATGCCTGTCCTTGTGCCAGTATCACAGTCTTGATTACTACAGCTTTGTGTAAATTTTGAAATTAGAAAGAAAGTCAACTGCATTGAATCTGTAAGATCAATTTGGGGGAATAGTGCCATTCTCACATCCATGCTATTTTAAATGTAATTGTGGAGGAGACATTCAAGATGGTGGAGGAGTAAGACGTGGAGATCACCTTCCTACCCCACACAAATACATCAGAAATATATCTACATGTGGAACAACTCCTACAGAACACCTACTGAACGCTGGCAGAACACCTCAGACTTCCCAAAAGGCGAGAAACTCCCCACATACCTGGGTAGGGCAAAAGGAAAAAGAAAAAACAGAGACAAAAGAATAGGGATGGGACCTGCATCTCTGGGAGGGAGCTGTGAAGGAGGAAAAGTTTCCACACACTAGCAAGTTCCTTCACTGGTAGAGATGGGATGTGGCAAGGGGGAAACTTCAGAGCCATGGAGGAGAGCTCAGCAACGGGGGTGCAGAGGGCAAAGCGGAGAGATTCCCACACAGAGGATCAGTATCAACCAGCACTCACCAGCCCAAGAGGCTTGTCTGCTCACCGTCTGGGGTGGGTGGGGGCTGGGAGCTGAGGCTTGAGCTTCAGAGGTCAGATCCCAGGGAGAGGACTGGGGTTGGCAGGGTGAACACAGCCTGAAGGGGGCTAGTGCACCACAGCTAACTAGGAGGGAGTCCAGAAAAAAGTCTGGAATGGCTTAAGAAGCAAGAGACCATTGTTTCAGGGTGTGTGAGGAGAGGGGATTCAGAGCACCACCTAAACGAGCCCCAGAGACGGTTGCGAGCGGTGGCTAACAGCGTGGACATTACAGATGGGCATGAAATGCTAAGGCTGCTACTGCAGTCACCAAGAAGCCTGTGTGCAAGCACAGGTCACTATCCACACCTCCCCTCCAAGGAGCCTATGCAGCCCGCCACTGCCAGGGTCCCATGATCCAGGGACAACTTCCCCAGGAGAACACACAGCGCGCCTCAGGCTGTTGCAACGTCATGCCAGCCTCGGCTGCCACAGGTTCACCCCTCATTCCGTACCACTACCTCCCCCGAGCCTGAGTGAGCCAGAGCCCCTTAATCAGCCGCTACTTTAACCCTGTCCTGTCAGGGTGGGAACAGATGCTTTTAGGCGACCTATATGCAGAGGTGGGTCCAAATCCAAAGCTGATCCCCAGGAGCTGTGTGAACAAAGAAGAGAAAGGGAAATTTCTCCCAGCAGCCTCAGGAGCAGTGGATTAAATCTCCATAATCAACTTTATGTACCCTGCATCTGTGGAATACGTGAATAGAGAATGAATTATCCCAAAATTGAGGCGGTTGACTTTGCGAGCAACTGTAGACTTGCGGTTTGCTTTCTGCATCTAATTTGTTTCTGGTTTTATGTTTATCTTAGTTTAGTATTTAGAGTTTCTTATCACTGGTAGATTTGTTTATTGATTTGGTTGTTCAGTTCCTCCCTTTTTTTTTCTTTTATATATAGATATATATATATATTTCCTTTTTCTCTTTTTGTGAGTGTGTATGTGTATGCTTCTTTGTGTGATTTTGTCTGTACAGCTTTGCTTTTACCATTTGCCCTAGGGTTTTATCTGTCCAATTTTTTCTTTGTTTTTTTTGTTTTTTTTTGAGTATCGTTTATAACGCTTGTTATCATTCATTGATTTGTTTTGTGGTTTGGTTGCTCTCCTCTTTCTTTCTCTTTTTTATTACTTTTTAATTTTTTTATTTTTAATAATTATTTGTTATTTTTTATTTTAATAATTTTCCCTTCCATCCTTCCTTCCTTCCTTTCTTTCCTTCTCCCTTTTCTTCTGAGCCACAAGGCTGACAGGGTCTTGGTGCTCTGGCTAGGTGTCAGGACTATGCCTCTGAGGTGGGAGAGCTGAGTTAAGGACATTGGTCCACCAGAGACCTCCTGGCTCCACAAAATATCAAACAGTGCAAACTCTCCCAGACATCTCCATCTCAATGCTAAGACCCAGCTCCATTCAATGACCAGCAAGCTACAATGCAGGACACCCTATGCCAAACAACTAGCAGGACAGGAACACAACACCACCCATTAGCAGAGAGGCTGCCTAAAATAATAAGGTCACAAACACCTCAAAACACACCACTGGATGTGGTCCTGCCCACCAGAAAGACAAGATCCAGCCTCACCCACCAGAACACAGGCACCAGTCCCATCCACCAGGAAGCCTACACAACCCACTGAAATAACCTTAGACACTGGGGGCAGACACCAAAAACAAGGGAACTACAAACCTGCAAAAAGGACAGCCCAAACACTGTAAGTTAAGCAAAATGGGAATACAGAGAAACACATAGCAGATGAAGGAGCAAGGTAAAAACCCACCAGATCAAACAAATGAAGAGGAAATAGGCAGTCTACCTGAAAAAGAATTCAGAGTATTGATAGTAAAGATGATCCAAAATCTTGGATACAAAATGGAGAAAATACAAGAAACGTTTAACAAGGACCTAGAAGAACTAAAGAGCAAACAAACAATAATGAACAACACAAAAAATGAAATTAAAAATTCTCCAGAAGAATCAATAGCAGAAAAACTGAGGCAGAAGAATCCACAAGTGACCTGGAAGATAAAATAGTAGAAATAACTACCACAGAGCAGAATAAAGAAAAAAGAATGAAAAGAATTGAGGACAGTCTTAGAGACCTCTGGGACAACATTAAACGCACCAACATTCGAATTATAGTGGTCCCAGAAAAAGAAGAGAAAAAGAAAGGGTCGGAGGAAATATTTGAAGAGATTATAGTTGAAAACTTCCCTAATATGGGAAAGGAAATAGTCAATCAAGTCCAGGAAGCCCACAGAGTCCCATACAGGATAAATCTAAGGAGAAACACGCAAAGACACATATTAATCAAACTATCAAAAATTAAATACAAAGAAAAAGTATTAAAAGCAGCAAGGGAAAAACAACAAATAACACAGAAGGGAATCCCCATAAGGTTAAGAGCTGATCTTTCAGCATTAACTCTGCAAGCCAGAACGGAGTGACAGGACATATTTAAAGTGATACGGCAAAGGGATAAACCTACAACCAAGATTACTGTACCCAGCAAGGATCTCATTCAGATTGGAGGGAGAAATTAAAACCTTTAGAGACAAGCAAAAGCTAAGAGAATTCAGCAACACCAAACCAGCTTTATAACAAATGCTAAAGGAACTTCTCTAGGCAGGAAACACAAGAGAAGGAAAAGACCTACGATAACAAACCCCAAACAATTAAGAAAATGGTAATATGAACATACTTATCAATAATTACCTTAAATGTAAATGGATTAAATGCTCCAACAAAAAAACAGAGACTGGCTGAATGCATACAAAAACAAGACCCATATATATGCTGTCTACAAGAGACCCACTTCAGACCTAGGGTCACATACAGATGGAAAGTGAGGGGATGGAAAAAGATATTCCATGCAAACGGAAATCAAAAGAAACCTGGAGGAGCAATTGTCATATCAGACAAAATAGACTTTAAAATAAAGACTGTTACAAGAGACAAAGAAGGACACTACAAAATGATCAAGGGATCAGTCCAAGAGGAAGACATAACAATTGCAAATATTTACACACCCAGCATAGGAGCACCTCAATACATAAGGAAAATGCTAACAGCCATAGAAGGGGAAATCGACAATAACACAATCATAGTAGGGGACTTTAACACACCACTTTCACCAAGGGACTGATCATCCAAAATGAAAATAAATAAGGAAACACAAGCTTTAAATGATACATTAAACAAAATGGATTTAACTGATATTTATAGGACATTCCATCCAAAAACAACAGAATACACTTTCTTCTCAAGTGTTCATGGAACATTCTCCAGGATAGATCATATCTTGGATCACAAATCAAGCCTTGGTAAATTTAATAAAATTGAAATCATATCAAGTATCTTTTGCGACCCCAATGCTATGAGACTAGATATCAATTACAGGTAAAAAGTCTGTAAAAAATACAAACACATGGAGGCTAAAAAAGACACTACTTAATAACCAAGAGATCACTGAATAAATCAAAGAGTAAATAAAAAATACCTAGAAACAAATGACAATGGAGACACGACGACCCAAAACCTATGGGATGCAGCAAAAGCAGTTCTAAGAGGGAAGTCTATAGCAGTACAATCCTACCTCAAGAAACAAGAAACATCTCAAATAAACAATTTAACCTTACACCTAAAACAATTAAAGAAAGAAGAACAAACACATCTGAAAGTCAGCAGAAGGAAAGAAATCATAAAGATCAGATCAGAAATAAATAAAAAAGAAATGAAGGAAACAATAGCAAGGATCAATAAAACTAAAAGCTGGTTCTTTGAGAAGATAAACAAAATTGATAAACCATTAGCCAGACTCATCAAAAAAAAGGGAGAAGACTGAGAAAAATAGTACTAGAAATTAAAAAAGAGAAGTAACAACTGACACTGCAGAAATACAAAGGATCATGAGAGATTACTACAAGCAGCTGTATGCCAATAAAATGGACCACCTGGAAGAAATGGACAAATTCTTAGAAAAGCACAGCCTTCTCAGACTGAACTAGGAAGAGATATAAAATATAAATGACCAATCACAAGCACTGAAATTGAGACTGTGAGTAAAAATCTTCCAACAAACAAAAGCCCAGGACCAGATGGCTTCACAGGCGAATTCAATGAAAGATTTAGAGAAGAGCTAACACCTATCCTTCTCAAACTCTTCCAAAATATAGCAGAGGGAGGAACACTCCCAAAGTCCTTCTACGAGGCCACCATCACCCTGATACCAAAACCAGACAAAGATGTCACAAAGAAAGAAAACTACAGGCCAATATCACTGATGAACATAGATGCAAAAATCCTCAACAAAATACTAGCAAACAGAATCCAACAGCACCTTAAAGGGATCCTACACCATGATCAAGTTGGGTTTATCCAAAGAATGAAAGGATTCTTCAATATATGCAAATCAATCAATTTGATACACCATATTAACAAATTGAAGGAGAAATCCGTATGGTCATCTCAATAGATGCAGAAAGAGCTTTTGACAAATTTCAACACCCATGTACGATAAAAACACCCTAGAAAGTAGGCATAGAGAGAACTTACCTCAACATAATAAAGGGCATATAAGACAAAACCACAGCCTACATCATTCTCAATGGTGAAAAACTGAAACCATTTCCTCTAAGACCACGAAAAAGACAAGGTTGTCCACAGTCACAACTATTATTCAACGCAGTTTTGGAAGTTTTAGCCACAGCCATCAGAGAAGTAAAAGAAATAAAAGGAATCCAAATCGGAAAAGAAGAAGTAAAGCTGTCACTGTTTGCAGGTGAAATGATACTATACATAGAGAATCCTAAAGATGCTACCAGAAAACTGCTAGAGCTAATCAATGAATTTGGTAAAGTAGCAGGATACAAAATTAATGCACAGAAATCTCTTGCATTCCTATACATTACTGATGAAAAATCTTAAGAAGAATTTAAGGAAACACTCTCATTTACCACTGCAACAAAAAGAATAAAATACCTAGGAATAAACCTACCTAATGAGAAAAAAGACTTGCATGCAGAGAACTATAAGATACTGATGAATGAAATTAAAAATGATACAAATAGATGGAGAGAGATAGCATGTTCTTAGATTAGAAGAATCAACATTGTGAAAATGACTATACGACCCAAAGCAATGTACAGATTCAATGCAATCCCTGGCAAACTTCCAATGGCATTTTTCACAGAACTAGAAAAAAATATTTCACAATTTGTATGGAAACACAAAAGACCCAGAATAGCCAAAGCAATCTTGAGACAAAAACAGAGGTACACGATTCAGGCTCCCAGTCCTCAGACTATATTACAAAGCTACAGTAATCAAAACAGTATGGTACTGGCACAAAAACAGAAATATAGATCAATGGAACAGGATAGAAAGCCCAGAGATAAACCCACGCACATATAGTCACCTTATCTTTGATAAAGGAGGCAAGAATATACCATGGAGAAAAGACAGCCTCTTCAATAAGTGGTGCTGGAAAACTGGACAGCTACATGTAAAAGAATGAAATGAGAACACTCCCTAATACCATACACAAAAATAAACTCAAAATGGATTAAAGACCTAAATGTAAGGCCAGACACTATCAAACTCTTAAGAGGAAAACATAGGCAGAACACTCTATGACATACATCACAGCAAGATCCTTTTTGACCCACCTTCTAGAGATATGGAATTCAAAATAAAAGTAAACAAATGGGGTCTAATGAAACTTTAAATCTTCTGCACAGCAAAGGAAACCATAAACAAGACGAAAAGACCATCCTCAGAATGGGAGAAAATATTTGCAAATGAAGCAACTGACAAAGGATTAATCTCCAAAATTTACAAGCAGCTCATGCAGCTCAATATCAAAAAAACCAACAACCCAGACATTTCTGCAAAGAAGATATACAGATTGCCAACAAACACATGAAAGGATGCTCAACATCACTAATCATTAGAGAAATGGAAATCAAAACTACAATTAGGTATCACCTCACACCGGTCAGAATGGCCATCATCAAATATCTACTAACAATAAATGCTGGAATGGGTGTGGAGAAAAGGTAACCCTCCTGCACTGGGAATGTTGGTGGGAATGTAAATTGATACAGCTACTATGGAGAACAGTGTGGAGGTTCCTTAAAAAGCTAAATATAAAACTACCATATGACCCAGCAATCCCTCTTCTAGGCATATACCCTGAGAAAACCATAATTCAAAAAGAGTCATGTAGCTCAATGATCACTGCAGCTCTATTTACAATAGCCAGGACACGGAAACAACCTAAGTGTCCATCAACAGATGAGTGGATAAAGAAGATGTGGCACATATATACAATAGAATATTACTCAGCCATAAAAAGAAATGAAACTGAGTTATTTGTAATGAGGCGGATGGACCTAGAGCCTGTCATACAGAGTGAAATAAATCAGAAAGGAAAAACACATACCGTATGCTAACACATATATATGGAATGTAAAGAAAAAACAATGGTGATGAAGAACCTAGGGGCAGGACGGGAATAAAGACGCAGACCTAGTAGAAAATGGATTTGAGGACATGGGGAGGAGGAAGGATAAGCTGTGACAAAGTGAGAGAGTGCCATGGACATATATACACTACCAAATGTAAAACAGGTAGCTAGTGGGAAGCAGCCGCATAGCACAGGGAGATCAGCTCAGTGGTTTGTGACCACCTAGAGGGGTGAGGGAGGGAGACAGAAGAAAGAGGAGATATGGGGATATATGTATATGTATAGCTGATACACTTTGTTATAAAGCAGAAACTAACACACAATTGTAAAGCAATTATACTCCAATAAAGACGTTTAAAAAAATGTAATTGTGTTCTTAATTTCACTTTCAGATTGTTCAGTGCAATATGTAGAAACTCAATTGAGTTTTTTCTACATTGATCATATATCCTATTTTTAAAACCAGTTAGAGAAGAAAGGAGAAGTATTACGTATCTATATTATCTTTTATTATTATATAATTATCTTTGCTGGTTTTTTTTTTTTTTCACACACACACACACACACACACACACACTGTATTTTATTTTTACAAGAGATAAATAGACTGACACCAAGCATTGTAAATGGATCTTTGTTTTTTAATGTGGTTCTGAATTAATGTGTGCGGTCCTTTTGCTTTCAGCCTGAAGAATTTCACTTAGTATTTTTTGTAAGGCATGTCTGCTAGCAATGAAAACTGAGCTTTTGTTTGGTAAACAAAATGAATTAATTTGTAAACAAAATGTCTTATTTCATCTTCATATTTGAAAGACAGTTTTGCTGGATATTAGATTCTTGTTTGACAGGTATTTTTTTCCAGCACTTTGAATATGTCATACTACTGGGTTTTTGGCCTCTTGTTTCTGATAAATTAGTGGTTAATCTCTGTCCATGGTGGGGAGGGAGTGAAGAGTTATTGCTTAATGATTATAGATTTTCTTCTCAGGGTAATGAAAAAGTTTAGGAAGTATATGGTGGTGATGCTTGATATTGTGAATATAATTAATGCCACTGAATTGTACATGGGGAGGGGTAGTTTTGAGTGTAGTCTTTAAGTTATATAGTGAACCCAGGAGAGTTCTTCTTAGCTGTCTTTTTTCTGTCATTCTCTATGGTAAATTCACTAGCCCCTGGTTTGGATTTTTGCTCTCATAGAGTTACTGGACTCTTCATATTTGCTTACTACAAAATCTCCACTCTTTATCAACGTGCCCTTAGCCTTGAACTTCTCCACATTCTGTTCCAAACGAGGTCAATTCCGCTGGAGGACATTTCAAAGCTCTCTGTTCTTATGGACTGCCTCTCCCCCTAAGCCACTGGATAGGGGGCAGTAGTGTCTGGTGTTCTCAGCTTGCCTCTCCCATTGTGGAACCTGTACCTTATCATAAGACTGGGGCAAGAGTGATTAAGGCCCCAGTATTCTTAGCTTGCTTCACTTGGAAGAAAGCCTCTACCCCATAATTGGGGGTTAAGTAGAGAAAGGAGCCCCCCAAATTATGGTTGCACTTACCAGGAGTTTAACATCTACAACTCAGAGTTGAAGGCAATAGTAAGTGCTAGCAGGCTGTCTCTCTTAGTAATATACCAACCTCTTGATCGGGAGCTGAGGGTTAGGTATCCACACCTTCTTGGCACACATGCTCAGTGTAGAGTTTTCATCATACTAAGCTAGGGAGGGGAGGGAAGGAATGGGTCATGATTCAAGTGGCACAGAATCTCATCATTTCTTTTGAGTTTTACTGGGCTTTCTCAAATAAATGTTTCTTTATTTGCCATATACCCCTAAGATAGTATCCAGAGATGTTAAATGGTTGGGTTTTTTTCTTTCATAATTGTCACTAGTTATGCTTGTTTCACTGGGGAGCAGGTCACAGAGTTCCTCATACTGCCTTTCTGGAAATGGATCCCTCTCTCTCTTTCAGTCCTTTTTTTTAACCATTCCCCTCCCCCAAATCTTGATGCCTTGGGATTTCCCTTGATGAGCAAATAGAACTTGTTACAGGTGCTATCATCTTGTCTTTAGGATATGTTTCTGACTTAGGTGGCCCTTCTGTGTTTTTCTTGTGTTCTACGAGAAGTTTAACTTTAAACTCCCTCCAGTCTTTCCAAACATATGCTTCAGTTGAAGGATAGTTATTGCCAGAGATATATACCAGAAAATGATTTAAAAAGTAGTAAAAGCAACTAGACTACCTAATTACAAACTCCCTGCTAAATCATCACTTATGTGGGAAAAATTTTTTTGTGTGTGGTAACTTTATCTTTCCTGGTCTATGCAAGGTTCAGAACTTATTCTGAGACTCCTCAGAAAGATCCCAGTCTGCTCTGCTTAAAAGAATACAATAGCTTAAATAAAATAGAAATATCCTCCAACGATCCCCCTAAAGGGTCAGCAATTATTAATGAAAAGAAAGACTCAAAACTTGCCAGCCAGTGATTAAAAGACATTTGCTCTGGAATAGTCTCGCTGTCTCAAATAAAAGAGATGAAGTTAAGCTCTTTAAGAAATAAATTTTGACTGAAGTGAGAAATCACACTAAGAAGCTAATTTAAGGGAGATGAAATTAATTTTGGTGACGTTTATTCTATTTAGCAAAAATGGTGACAAAACATATAGTGGCTCTGTTAGCCAGAGATAAGAGGCAAGTAATTTAAGGCTGGGCATAGCTACAGTCTACAGTGATTTAATCCTACTGCTACACATCTCTGGTGACCTATCATTAGAGGTTTAAAGTAAAACTGACAATTATTATTAGCTAGTAATTGGATTCTAGAGATTCAGTATAAAGTTAGGATAATTTAAATGACTGTTGACATTGGAAAGATTATGTAAACGCTCTGAATCAGCTGAATTTATCAATTTATTTAGTCTTATGAAACTGAGCATACCCAAGCACCAGGAAACCAGCACAAGGGGCAGTAACTTTCTCGCAATTGTCCTCAGGGAGCTGACAAAGGCTTGGACTCAGATTTTCTGAAGGGAGCGCCCAAATTTTCATACTAGATCTCCATCAGGAAGGTGGGCTTCAAACATCTGGCTCAGAACCATCAAGACTTTTATCCTTCATGGAGGGCCGAGCCTGTCATACCTCAGAAAATCAGGGCCTCCCAGGAGAAAATTAAAATTGTCATGGGCCAACATTTTATGATATGGAATTTTAATTATGAAGGCTAAAATTCAGAAACTAAAGATGGAATCAGAAACAACCATCGTTATAGATTTATAGCAATATCCTCCAGCCAGTGTGATTTGTACAAGGCTACACTCCATAAATACTAATACAAACCCTGCCTGCTCCTTTGTCCAAGCCATAAGCACCAAGCAAAATTGGATTGTTTAGGGAAATGCTTTAAAAAAAATTAGTTCTACTAAGAATGCAACTGTATTAAAATCAGGGGTTTCCCTGGTGGCGCAGTGGTTGAGAATCTGCCTGCTAATGCAGGGGACATGGGTTCGAGCCCTGGTCTGGGAGGATCCCACATGCCGTGGAGCAACTAGGCCCGTGAGCCACAACTACTGAGCCTGCGCGTCTGGAGCCTGTGCTCCGCAACAAGAGAGGCTGCGATAGTGAGAGGCCCGCGCACCGCGATGAAGAGTGGCCCCCGCTTGCCACAACTATAGAAAGCCCTCACACAGAAACGAAGACACAACACAGCAAAAATAAATAAATTAATTAATAAACTCCTACCCCCAACATCTTCTTTAAAAAAAAGAAAAAAATCAGTAACAACATGGTGTCTCTACCAATTGAGGCAGATGCTACTATTAACAGTCTCCTTGCCTTTAAATGTTTTCTTAAAGGAAAGGTTTTGTTTCACTCTGAAATAATTATATCCCACTTCTTTTTGCTTGCATTCATCAGATACTATTTAAACCCTCCCCTGTACCCAATGTTTCAGGACAGAATAATCTCACCTCATTATATTCCAGAACAGAAGGAACCATACATATTTCATGTTTTCTGTAGCTTAGAAAAAGTGAGATTTTATTTTAGAAATATTTTTGTTTTTTAGTTTAGTAATTACACTTTAAAAATCTATCTTAAGGGATTATTTAAGGATATGTGCTTAGATTTAGTGGGCTGCATTACCGTTGATAAAAACAATAAGATTTCAAAACACCTAATGGCTAAGAATAGGAAGTTGGTTAAGTAAATTATGGTACATCCCTATGATGGAATACATAATGTAGCCATTAGAATTCATGCTCTAGAAGAGTATGGACATTGGAAATGTTTTCCCATGTTACTAAGTAATAAAAGCAAGATTACAGAGCAGGACATGATTTTTTAAAAAGAAGCTAAAGGAACTTATACTGGTTATTAAGTTATTGTCTTTCAGCTCAAATCTATCCTTCAATAATATGCTGTATAATTGCTGGGGCTGTGAATTGGGGGTTACATTTGTCCTTTACCAGCGGACACCTGTTAGGATCTACCTATAGAGGGCACTAAAGGGAGACTGGAAGGCTTTGGGATGGAGGAAGGACATATTCCTTCCAGTTTTTCATATGCTCCCAAATACCAGTTGTATTGTGCCCCCAACAGATGCCAGCACCAGTCACTAGCACCTGATCCTCAGAGGTCTGTACACCAGTTCTGCAAGACCCCTTATCTAAGCATCCAGGTTCTCTTAAATCTCTTCCTTTAATTCCTCTAGCCCTAAGGGCAGGATAGCTACTTCTTATAGTTACTGTCTCTGTGTTTTTCAATGTTCCCACCTTGCCTTTTCAAGCCCTCCAATAATCATTTGCTATGGGTTTCATTGGATCCCCTTAAAATTCATATGTTGAAGACCTAACTCCTAGTACCTAAAATATGACTATATGGAAATAGGGCCTTAGAAGTGGTGATTAAGGTAGAAAGAGTTCATAAGGGTAGGCCCTCATCCAATATGACTGGTCTTCTTATAAGAAAAGAAGATTAGGACATCAACACACAAACCTAGGGGTGACCGTGTGAAGACATAGCCAGAAGGCAGCCATCAACAAGCCAAAGAGAGAGGCCTCAGAAGAAAGCAACCCTGCCAACACCTTTGACCCTGGACTTCTTGTCTACAGAACTGTGAGAAAATAAATTTTGCTTGTTAAAGTGATTCAGTATGTGGTGTTTGTTAAAGCAGCCCTGGCAAACTATTACACTGTTTAACCAATTCCTATATTAAATTCTCTCTTTCAAAATAACCGGTATGCCAGTGCTCAGAAGTGGTCCTATGAAACAGACCCTCAAAGATGAGATTCTGGGGTAATTTTGGACATATCCTTATTTTGCCTCCATCGTAAACAGTTGCATCAAGTTAATCAAATTATCATTGTGGTTGACTGTGCCTCCTGCACCAAGTGTCTTGGGTGAACAAATGGCTGTGGCACTTAGCTGTTAAGGCAGTAATGATGCTGCAAGGATCGTGGACCAGGATGCTGCTCCTATGTGCACTAGAGTAATTATAGAAAGAAAACAACATGCTCAGGTCTTAAAATTTCAGCTCAAGTCAAAAGGAAACCAGAAAGCCTCTATGGCAGCACTTAGTGAATATTTTATTTGGGAGGACTCATATGCCCATAGCTGCAAATGTTCCTGGTGACCCCAAAGCTTTGGTATCACAAGAGTAGTATCATAGGAGTTAACTACTTGAGTGCTTGAGATCCCAGAAGAACAATGGAGACAGACACTGCCCATTACCCAGGAGACAAAAATTACACTGGATTCAAACTGCCAACTGCATTCAAAAATCCAAAAAGTAAGTCAGAGGCCATTCAGGAAAATACGTTCATCTATAAATGTTATTTATGTTCTGGGACCCTTAGCTCAAGGGCACCGAGATGCCAGAAGCTTGATTTCTTTTCCTACATATCTTTCTGAGAAATGGTAATACCAGATAATAAGTATTTGCACAATATAAATTTATCAATAATTAGTGTAGAAGTGAGAGTATTCTAGCACTGACTGACGGGCCACCAAGGGGATGTGTCTGACAAAATACAGACCTAAATCAACCCTGTACAGCTTCTCATCTTTGACCTTGGAAAGCAGTTCTGTAGGTAGACCTCCGCACTGCTATCTGCTTCTTCTGTATGTCCACAAAGCCATGTTGAAACAGGGAGGAGAGAAGAGCTACTCTGTCCCTTGGGTAAGGAGCATTATTATGTGTCATACTGTCTTTTTTGTGCTATATGTCCTCCAAGAGATGATCATATAAATATGTGTATGGAGATGGATACACAAAGACTCACATCTCGGTACCTACTATGGTAATAAAGATATGAAGGAAACTTGTAAAATGGAAACCCAGGGATCATTTGGAAGCCTTATTTTATTTCCGATTTCTAACTCAACTACTATTTCAGACAGGGCTGCTCACTGAGAAATTATGGAGGTATTTGAGTTTACTTCATTCTTCTGGTTCTTTCCTTATTTTTGCTCAAAGGGTACATGACATGATGGCCAACAGACGAACTTGAAGAGCAACAAGTCACAATTGGAAAGACAATCCAGGTATATAAGCACAAATGAATGATCCTTAGTTAAACTGTCCATTGAGTGCATTCAGTCACTGGAGTTCACCCAACTCCCCTAGCCATCTCTCATCTGGGAACCCCTCTCTACCTTAGAGAGCTTTTCTTAAGTCCTCTGTCTATTGTAGGCACGACGGATGGGTACCAAGCCAATCCAGTCTCTCACCACTTGTCCACTCATACCTTACACTTGCAGTTCCCAACACACCAGGTTCTTTTGCCTCTGAAGCATCATAATGCTCATATGTCTACCTGAGTAACTGGAATACCCTTTCCTATCATCTAACCTGGAGCCAATTCCTATTCCTCCTTCAATACTCAGAATAGACTTAATTTCTTCCAGGAAGCTATTAACATTTTATCCATCTTTCTCCCAAGTTCAAAGTACTGCCCTCAGGTGTAACCTATGCACATCTCCATTCTAGCTCTTATGCACAAATGGACTCGGTCTGTTTGCACATCTATCACTTCCCAGCACACTATGAAACCCTTAAGAGCATGAAATTCTGATACTCATCTTCTATCTCCCTACTCTTCATAGAGTGCAAGTACACTGTGCTTAATAAATGTTTGTTATGAACTTTATGCCAGAACATCTAATGTACCTTTTCCAAAAGTCCTGACAGACTGAAGGAGAAAAACAGGATCCACAGAGCTCCTTTGGGAGGCAGAAAATGGCCTCGAATTATTTTCTATGCTCTCTTCTCCATGAAGGAAAACAACCCTCACACCTATCATTCACCAAAATATAAAGATGATCTATGCCAGCTCTGAAAGTTGCCCAAGCAGAATTATTCAAGGTAACAGTCCCCAAATAATAAAAATTCATTTCCTCATTCAAAACATTTATTATATACCTACTGTGTGCCAGACAGTGGGCTGGTTCTAAAGATACAGTTGTGAACAAGTTAGACAAGAGTCCAGCTCTTGCAGAGGTCATGTTTTAGTTGGTAAGATGATAATAAATAAGTAAGCAAACATAAACAAGGTAATTTCAGTTAGTGGTAAAGGCTATGAAGAGACTAAAGCAGTGATGTAGCTCAGAGTCGGTGGGGTGAATAAACAGCTGTCCTTTCAGAATACAGTTCTGCTCCTTTGAAGTCCTCCCCTCCCCTCTGACATCCAGCAGTT
Source organism: Mesoplodon bidens (assembly GCF_964165515.1). Lineage (NCBI taxonomy): Eukaryota > Metazoa > Chordata > Mammalia > Artiodactyla > Ziphiidae > Mesoplodon > Mesoplodon bidens. The sequence goes on from NC_138176.1 coordinate 166,143,987, forward strand.
CTCTTTACTGGGTCTCTTAGGCTCACTCACTCATCTGTTCAAATACTCTAAAGCTCACAGTGAAAGCAGTGTTGCTTTGCCCTGGAAGAAGTAAATTACAGAGCTGGCCTGTCATCACACTGAATCCTGTTACCAATCCAGCTGCTGGTAGAGGGGAGTCTATCTCCTCTGCTCTGGGCAGCTGGGGCCCCACAAGATCCTGGTGGTAACCAAAGCATCCCATAAACTTCAGCAGCAGGAAGAGGCCTTTTCAGACTGATAGGCTTGCCTTTTGATTTACTATCATTTCCCTTTCCTATGTTTCCAACAAAATCCATACGTCCCACTTGTATCTCATTTCACTGTGGTTGGTTGTTTTCCCCTGGGGTGGCATCCGGCCCACGGTTACAGTATTTCAGTTGTGGTCCAAGGTTTTCTGGTTCCTGCAGCTCCAGAGCTCTTCCGTGAGCCTGCTTGGGATATAGAGACTGCTGACCAAAGCAGAGCATTTGGGAAGAGAAGGTCCACTCCTCATGCATGAGCCTTCCTAAGGCTGCAGTCAGGCAAATGGAAGCCACCCTGACTGAGGGGCCCGCCCAGAGGACTGGTAAGAAATCAATCTTAAGAGATCCTTTAAGGAGTCCTGAACTAATAACTTGTCAGCTCTCTGCACTGCGGCTCTGTGTGCTGCCCCACTTGGGTGGAAGGAATGAGGTGCTTGCAGGGTTACTGAGCACAGCGTTTGCACAGGGGAGCAGTGGGAAGTGACTTCGCAGCCACACAGGTGTTTTCTTTAATTATGCGCTATCGGGAAAGGGGCTGAGCTCAACAACCTCCACTGTCCCCACTGTGCTTTCCCAGTTGTCCAAGGCGGGACGTGCTGAGTAACTGGCGAGGGCTGTTGTTTGGCTGAAGTGCTTCCTGGTGGCCTAGACACAGAGCCTGTCCTCATCTGTTCTCCTGAAGCACAGGCTGCCTTGAAGGCAAGTCTGAGGAGGGGAGTCTCCACTCCTCTTGGCTCGGGCACAGACGGTGCAGGATGCCAGGAGATCTGGGCATCCATGGGAGACTCTCAACGTCTCCTAACTGGAACTGGATACGGCTGGGACATGTTATCTGCCAAACCCCAAAGCAGCTTAAAGTGAGATGGGCACCCAAGAAAGTTGCCAAAGAGGAGGTGGGTAAGGAGGAAGACGATGGACCTTCTGGCCACTGGATCAGTACACCTCTTCTACTGGTATCCTTTTACTAACTATTCCCATCAACTGAAAGAGCAGGGCTTATTCTACTCTTTTTTTTTTTCTTTTTAATATGGAGAAACTGAGGTGCAGAAGGAATTAAAACAATTCCAAGTCACGTCTCCTAATTCCCAGTCTAGTTCTAAGAGAATCTTCTTTCTCCTCAAACTTTAATGTGTACATGAATCACCTGTGATTTTTGAAAAACTTCCAATGTTGGTTCAGGAGGCCTACAATGCTGCCTGAGTGTCTGCATTCTTAACAAGAGCCCAAGTGATTCTATGCGGACCACACTTTGAGTAGCACAAAAGCTCCTGACAAGACGTCTCAGAGGGCAGGGGCCCTCCTTAATAGTTTGATAAAGATTCCTGGCTCCATCATCAAAAAATCTAGAAACAGGGCCTCCCTGGTGGCGCAGTGGTTGAGAGTCCGCCTGCCGATGCGGGGGATTCGGGTTCGTGCCCCGGTCCGGGAGGATCCCGTATGCCGCGGAGCGGCTGGGCCCGTGGGCCATGGCCGCTGAGCCTGCGCGTCCGGAGCCTGTGCTCCGCAATGGGAGAGGCCACAACAGTGGGAGGCCCGCATACCGCAAAAAAAAAAAAAAAAAAAAATCTAGAAACAATAAATGCTGGAGAGGGTGTGGAGAAAAGGGAACACTCTTGCACTGCTGGTGGGAATGTGAATTGGTACAGCCACTATGGAGAACAGTATGGAGCTTCCTTAAAAAACTACAAACAGAACTACCATACGACCCAGCAATCCCACTAAGGGGCATATACCCTGAGAAAACCATAATTCAAAAAGAGTCATGTACCAAAATGTTCATTGCAGCTCTACTTACAATAACCCAGAGATGGAAACAACCTAAGTGTCCATCATCGGATGAATGGATAAAGAAGATGTGGCACATATATACAATGGAATATTACTCAGCCATAAAAAGAAACGAAACTGAGCTATTTGTAATGAGGTGGATAGACCTAGAGTCTGTCATACAGAGTGAAGTAAGTCAGAAAGAGAAAGACAAATACCGTATGCTAACACATATATACGGAATTAAAAAAAAAAATGTCATGAAGAACCTAGGGGTAAAACGGGAATAAAGACACAGACCTACTTGAGAATGGACTTGAGGATATGGGGAGGGGGAAGGGTAAGCTGTGACAAAGCGAAAGAGAGGCATGGACATATATACACTACCAAACGTAAGGTAGATAGATAGTGGGAAGCAGCCACAGAGCACAGGGAGATCAGCTCGGTGCTTTGTGACCGCCTGGAGGGGTGGGATGGGGAGGGTGGGAGGGAGGGAGATGCATGAGGGAAGGGATGTGGGAACAGATGTATATGTATGACTGATTCACTTTGTTATAAAGCAGAAACTAATTAAAAAAATAAAATAAAAAATAAAAAATAAATAAAAAAAAGAAGATGTGGCACATATATACAATGGAATATTACTCAGCCGTAAAAAGAAACGAAATTGAGTTATTTGTAGTGAGGTGGATGGACCTAGAGTCTGTCATACAGAGTGAAGTAAGTCAGAAAGAGAAAGACAAATACCGTATGCTAACACATATATATGGAATTTAAGAAAAAAATGTCATGAAGAACCTAGGGGTAACACAGGAATAAAGACACAGGCCTACTTGAGAATGGACTTGAGGATATGGGGAGGGGGAAGGGTAAGCTGTGACAAAGCGAGAGAGTGGCATGGACATATATACACTACCAAACGTAAAATAGATAGCTAGTGGGAAGCAGCCGCATAGCACAGGAAGATCAGCTCAGTGCTTTGTGACCACCTAGAGGGGTGGGATAGGGAGGGTGGGAGGGAGGCGCAAGAGGGAGGGGATATGGGGACAGATGTATATGTATAACTGATTCACTTTGTTATAAAGCAGAAATTAACACACCATTGTAAAGCAATTATACTCCAATAAAGTTGTAAAAAAAAAAAAAGATTCTTGGCTCCCCTGGTTCACCATCTCCCTCTCTTATCAGGACTTGATTTCATCACTATGCAACCTCATTGCTTTCTCAAAACATGTTTATGATTCTAGAATTAAGGCATACTACCTATCTGTCGAGAAGAACATTTGCTAAAAACCCAGGTCCCTTTATTTCATATGAATCATTCTGCAAACAAAGTACTAAAGGCACCAAAGGTTGGTGTGGAATTCTAGGTACTCATAGTCGGCTTCTTGACTTAGAAATAAGCTTTGTGAACACAAATCTGATGTTTCAGTAGAGTTCACTGTCAGTGAAGTTCAGCAAGGGCTTGTCTTTGTCTTAATTATGGAGTTTCTCAAGATTTTTCATTCGCCAGGCTCTTGGTTCATGACAGAAAGAACTAAACACTTCCAAACCATGCATTGTGATGATGGAATGAAGCTAAAACATGTGCTAATCTCCCCTTGCTGTTCTGTACAATCCATGAGCATCTCAACTATCTGTCCAGAAAAAGATGTGTTTGCTCCAATTTCACTATAAAAAAAATGGCCTGCTGTGCCTTTTGTGTTTTGTATTATGCTTAGAACTGTTTTAAGCACACTCATTTAATCCTCATAAGTCTGTGAAGATGTTCTTATCCCTATTTTATATATGAATAAATGGAAGCTTGAAAATTTTAAGTAATATCCCCAAGATCATGTAAGTAAGAATATCACAGCCAGGATGCGTGATGCAGGATTTATCACTGCAAATATAGTACTCTCTATAGTTGCTTTCTTTAAAAGTAAACATTAAAAATGCACCCTCATCAATGGGAGGGAACAGAAGGGGAGAGGAGGTAGGTCTAATGCATTTATGAGTCCACAAATAGAAGGGAAGAACTTTCTACTGGAGTTTTGAAGAACGGGGAGACCAAGAGTGTTGGTGATACCTCCCACTCTTCTCATCCATCCTCCCAAATTTGCTTGGTTAACACCATTCAAATTACACTTCTCTGGGACCACCCTGTGTTGGGTACCCTGGAAGATTCAAGAAAAGTAGAAAATACACAGTTCCCACCATGAAGACTTTTATGGTCTAGTTAGAGAAAAAGAACCAAATCATGGGAAACATCCAAAGAAATTCATGGTGGATAACAGTTTATCTCTACAATGTGCATTAATTAGCAAGGAATGTGTACAACATGGATCTCAATTTTGGCACACACAGGAATTATCAGAAGAATTTACAAAAATACTGAAGCCACAGAGATTCTGATTTCACTGACCAAGGGCAAATATCCTCAAGTGTGATTTCGGACTAGCAGCACTAGCAGTAACTTTTAGAAATACAAATGATCAAGTCCTGGACCTACTGACTCTGAAACTCTGGGTGAGAAGCCCAGGAAGGTGTGTTTTCACATGCATTCTGGATGATTCGGATGTCAGCTAATGGTCTCCAAGCACTTGATGGAGGGGGAAGCTTGAACATTTTTAAAAAGCTCTCCAGGTGATTCTAGTGTGTAGCAAAGTTGGGCAACCACGAATGCAGAAGCCAATGAAGATTAGCCTTTAAGAGAGAAGATACATGTGACGGACCACCAACTAAAGAAGGAACAAATTATGGAGGACTTTGAATGTCAGACCAAAGCTCTGCTCTGCAAATCAGATATCATGTGTTCTCTCTGCCCCAAAAGGCATAAGCTCCCCAGAGACAAAGGTCATCCCTCTAACTCCAGTGTCCCTGTGCTTATTACACAGGGGGTGCTCAGTGCATACCAGCCACTAGCAACTTCTGATTATTCAGAGTGGGAACAATTGTGAGTTAAGTCTGAAAAATGGGCCTCTGGGAAAAAGCCCATGAAAATGATAGGATAGACAAAGGGAGGAGAACTTGGGTGAAAACAAGAACTGCCTGAGTTATAAACACACATCTCTGATGTTCACCCTCAAGTACACAAGCATTAATAGCAACGATTTCCTCTCCCGATTCCCACCCTCACTCAACCGCACATTTTACAGTGGCACCAAAGCACGTAAAGCATTTATTAAACAGCATGAAATCATTTAACGCTTCTCTGGATGCACTAATTAGGTTCTGTATTTTGGGGCACAGCAATACAGAACAGAGGGCAAAATCCTGGGCATATTAACATTCTGTGCTTCCCTTTTGGATTTCTCCATGAGTTATCGAACCCCACTCCCATTATCCATCCCACATGGTGGAGGAAGTTCCTTTCAGGGAGGATGTGGGGAAAATTTTCAAAACCTGGAGTCAAAAATAATAAACACCAGAACAGGCTATCAACCAGTGGGGCTTAACCCCCAGTCCACACAGTTCCCCATTTCCATTAATCAACAGCTCCAGGAATATTACAGTTCCTTTGGAAAATCCGAAGTGCTTGGCAAGGCAGTTTTGATTTCCAGTCAGCCCTTATTTGGTCTTGTGTGTGGAAGATCTGCTAAGCTTCAAGCAATTAGCAGGCAGAAACGAGCTCCAAGCAGGGAATGTGTTTTAGTTCGTTGAATCATACTAAATCTGAATCTATTTACCAAAAGGAATAAGAAATGTGCATCTGGCTAGGGTCTTAGTAAGGGCCTGAGAAAACCTTCACATTTTACTGACTTCCTATTGCTGTTTTGTCTTGACACCTGGAATTCACAATCAGAAGAGTGGAGGCTGCAAAGTTTCAGACTGGGTTAGCAGGCTTCTCAGGCTTTCCTGGAATCTGTGCATTAAGTGACAAATGTTATGAATACATCTCGAAAGCTCTATAAAGTGCTTACTAAGGACCTCCTTTTACAAAACAAACAAAAAAATAGAAATAAAAACAAACTGCAGCCAAAGAAGTTATACAATCAAGATATCTATGGCCCCTGAGCAGCTGAGTTTCCAACAGGAGTGATTCAACAGTGCGGTGGTCTGAGGGGGTCTTCCGCACTGGGTCTGATGTGAAGTAGAGTTGAGGGCATTCCTTCAAGATAAGTACTCAGCTGATTAGGCCCTTTTATACTTCCATCCAATCAATGGAGCTCAAGTTTCCCCATAACCCATCTAGTCATGCACAGGTATGACAGTCAGGAAATGAAAATGTCATGTCATTTTTATTCCACATCCACAGCAATGCAATTGCCAAATCAATGGACAAACAGATTTTGATAGAATTATTAATTACTCGTCTGTGCATAAACTATCAATACACTGTTTTTGCTCATCTAAATGTTTACATGTAAAAAAAAATAACAGCATATTCTTCCATGACTGATTAATATTGAAAACAAAAACAGTATTAAATACCCAACGCAGGCTGGTGCAGGATCAGAGATTTATGGCAATGTCAAGATGTAACGTAAAACTCAACAATCCGGTGTTGTCTGAAAGATTAGGGTGGTTCCCCACCATGGGTCCTCAGACTGCAAATGTACACATAACAGTAAGACCAACTAAACAGCCATTTTTTTCGGGAAAGCGCTATGGGTGTGAAAGAAAACAAGCTATGATCCAAATGAAATGGCCTAGCAAATGATGCATTTCTGTCTGGCTTGTTAGACAAGTTCCAGGCTGAGGGAGAGTTCTCCCGGGTCCTCCCTGTAACATGTTGCTTACACAGTATATTACATGCCCACATCCTTTCCTGGCATGCTGTGTCTGTAATAATTATCTCTGTCATTACAGCAAACACTTATTAAACAATTACAGTTGATTCTTATTATTTATGGTAGTTACATTCTATAAAGATGCAGCAAATACTGAATTAGCAAACACTGAACCATTGCTCCTAGGGTAAATATGGGCTTATGTTCCTGAAAGCCTCTGGTCGCAAGATTTTCGTCAACCAATCAATACATAACTTTGTTTTATGTGTGATCTGTTTCAAGACAACTTATTTAATATATAGTTAATTCAGGGGCTTCCCTGGTGGTGCAGTGGTTGAGAGTCCGCCTGTCGATGCAGGGGACACGGGTTCGTGTCCCGGTCCGGGAAGATCCCACATGCCGTGGGGCGGCTGGGCCCGTGAGCCATGGCCACTGAGCCTGCACGTCCGGAGCCTGTGCTCCACAACGGGAGAGGCCACAACAGTGAGAGGCTCGCGTACAGCAAAAAAAAAAAAAAAAAAAAAAAAAAAAAATATATATATATATATATATATATATATATATATATATATATATAGTTAATTCATTAACATTGAACTCACAGCCAAGTACACTATAATGCATTAATGCATGCCTGAACAAAGCTTACCAAACACATGTAATTCCTCCAAGAGGCACATACGTCCACAGCCTTCTTGATCTAGGAACACTAGACGGCACTTGAGCACTACACTTGGAGGCAATCACCAACAAAAGCACAAAAATGTGAAAAGCATAGCACTAAATAGACCTTGAAAAAGATATATGTTTATGGTATGAGAGGTGAAACAAGAAGGCAGAGTGTGGCTTTATTTTGACCTCAGCTGAAAAAATGCATACTGGGCAACTCCTATTTTTTGCCACTTTGTGTGTGTCTGTGAATGACTGTGAAAGTGTGCTGTGAGGATTGATTTTGGGGTTACAGACAAATTTCAGGCAAATTTACACACACGGAATCAACTGTATAATGAGGATCTACAGTACCTGATTTGAACCAAAGCTGCCACAAATGGAAAATCATTTAACTTTGAAGAGTCAAAACTAAAACCCTGAATGCTCCCTCCCAGTGGGAGACTGGCACCAACTACTGTCTTGGTCTGCAGTGAAGAGAAGCCTGAAGGAATGCTAAGGACAGGGCCATGACAATTCTTGGAGACAGTGAAATGTGACTCTGACCATCCCCAGATATCCAAGGAACCGCAGGAAACATTCCAGGTCAGAGTTATGGCTAAGACCACAATTAAAACAACAACAACTCAGCTTCATAGCTTCAACTTAACCTATGTCCCTCAGTAAATTAAAAGCAAGGACCACAACAGTAACAATTTCATCCAAGTTCTGTTTGGCAGGATTAATATTTCAGACCCCCAAAAAATCAAAAATAAGGGAAAAAGAGGTGATAAGGCAAGAATGAAGGTCTTCCTTCAAGAGCTAGAAAAAGTCTCTCAACAACAGGAAGGTGGAAAAGAGAAGTTGGCACATCAGATCACTGTATTTTATTTAGAGTCTCAAGATGCCAAAGTCTCATTGGAAATGCTGCTTTTTTGGTATTTGTGCAACTTTCTTCAAAAACCTACTCCTTGGTCTTCACTGTGGTCAAAGAAACCAAATACTTTTGAAAAGTAGCTACCTTTAAATTGGGAGATTGGGATTGACATACACACACTACTCTATATAAAATAGATAACTAATAAGAACGTGCTGTATAGCAGAGGGAACTCTACTCAACACTCTGTAATGACCTATATGGAAAAAGAATCTAAACAAGAGTGGATATATGTATACGTATAACTGAGTCACTTTGCTGTACACCTGAAACTAACACAACACTGTAAATGGACTATACTCCAATAAAAATTGAAAAAAAATAAAAGTAGCTACCTTACTCAAGAGGGATAACCACCTCACCTTGAAGCAAGACACTTCTCTTTAAAGAGAACAGACATTTTACTCAGCCATTGGCCTAAACTAATACATCTTTTCAATGGACATCTGAGTATCTAGCTCTGGTGCTACATCATTTGTGTCCTGCATGATTGCTTTCATAGCAGGACCTGACCTCCCTTTCCTTTGAGAAGCTGGCATACACTGAGCACGCTCTTTGGCTTCCATGATAACACTTTAGAGTGAGTCAGTCAGCTGGGACAGGATCAGTTATAGAATATATTTGGTGGGTTAAATAAAAATAATAGGGAAATGGTCTCAACACATCCCACTATAGAAGCCAGATCCATGTGCAAACCACAAAGCTGGGACTGAAACTGGCTATTGTCCCTTATTTAAAATGGTAACAGGAACAAAGTGAAGACTGGATGGATACTTCTGGGTAGGGATGCTGTACAAGGGGATGATCTCTGCAGGACACTAATACCCTTTTCTTGACCCCTTCAGCCTATACCTGGAGGAGAAAGAGGAGGAACATCAGTAGGATCTTCCAGGTTAGAAAACTTTTTCTGCAGTTGGAGTCACTGGGCCTACACGAGTTAATGTGGTCCTTCTAGACTACTTTCCACAATCGTGTTCCACCAAACTCTTCTGCACAGCCAGAGTAACAGGGACTTTCTCCTCTCCCACATAACTAGGGAGGATGGATCCAGAAGATATGCTTACCCTCTCATCTCCCCAAGCACCCATGCCAGACAATGGACCACACATTTCCATTCTTATTTCTTCATTGACTGCTATCTGACGTGAGAGGCCTTTTCTCACAGCAAAGTGGTAAGATTTACATCTTGATTTTGAATTGGCAGTGGACAAAGACAAAATTGACCTTCTGCCCTCCTTTTGTTCTAGAATAGACCCTTAACTCAGCCTAGGATGACTAAAATAGAGGAGTCCTCTGTGGAGTCCATCCTAGCCCATCAGTGTTTTATTGGGGGTATATTCCTGAAGCCCCTGGCTAGTATTAAAGTTTTACCTCATCTTGTTTCAGCCTCTGTGCATACAACTATCTCGTGACCCTGCAAGAAGATATAAGTAGGAGAGTGCAGGATGCACCTATTAAGGTCCTTAAAACATCTTTTTAAGACCATCAGAATTTCATACCAATCAAATATCAACAATATATCTTACGTTTTCCACTTCTAACCAAGGGATTTTTCACGTTGTTTGAGAAACTGGACTAATGTCCTTAAACACCATCCCTCTCCCCATTTCTATAAAATTCACCAATTCTAGATGGCCAGAGACGTCATTTCAAAGGGCAACAAGCACTTTTAGATTCTTGGAGCCAATTTTTTCTACAAACAGAATCTCTTGCTCTCTCTTGCAGGCTTCATCCAAAAATGGTTTTGATGGGAGGTGTGGCAACATGACCTTTAATAGCCTTCCCAACCCTGGCATTCTAGAATGAGGAAGTCATGCTCCAAGCTAAAACTCCACACTCACTGTGGCTGCTCTCCCAAGCCACAAGGAAAAACAGAGGGCAGAAATACAATTTGGTCTCCGTTGTACCAGATCCCCACCCTGAATTCTCCATCAAGGAGAAACACATGTAAACTCCACCCAAATTGTCCTTCTCTCAACATCTCTAACCCTGTAGCTTTGAAACATCAGAATTTGTTCTTCTCAGCTCTTGAGCCCTCTGCAAAGCCAGGAGATTACAAATAGTCCTGGCAGGTTCTACAGAAGCCTACTCCGTCATTGGGCACAACACAGAAGTCCACACATCTGGCCCAGAAAAAGGAAATGGAAAATACAAATTAAAGAGATGCCAAAGTCATGAGAGATGAGGACAGCTCACCTCTAGCTGAGTGAATGCTGACCAAAACCACCCTCAGGTCTCACTGGGTCATTTTTTTCTTTATGCTTAAAGGGACACATGGGTTTTTAAAGTAATTATTCACTATTCCTAGGTTTTCAGTTGATAGACTTGTTTTACAATGGCCAGGTAGGGACAAAGAATAATGTAGCCTCAGAGTGACCAAAATCTGCGTTTTGTGGGGGCGTGCATTGAACAACAGGATAATATCCAATACAGTCACTGCCACTTAAACAATGGAAGTAATACAATGAATGACTCTTCTGTGGAACAATCGTGTCATTCAGTAGGCCAATGGAGATCAGATTCCTTCATGCAGTAACCCCATGATCAACCTTTTGTACATCCTTCTCCTCCATCTTGTACCTGATTCGTACTAAGAACTATTATGTACACCAAATCAAAGAAGAAATCAAAAGGGATATTATCATGGATTTAGCATCATACTAAATGTCATTGATAGCCCCTGAATGTGGTTTCAAAATAACTTATCAATGGAACAGTTGTTGCGTAAGCCAAGAATACTAGACTATAATGGAAAGACGTGATTTTTTCAGTTCTAATTGCCTGTGTGACTTTAAGAAGTCCTTGAACTTTTGTGAACCTTCACTGCATTCTTTATCTTTAAAATGAGTTTTGAGGATGAAATGTAAAGTATTACACAAATATGGAACGTAAACATATATATAACTTTCTTCTCGTGCAATACTGTTTTTTTATCTTTGACTCACTTATGCTTAATGCACTGAATGGTACAGTTTTGAACATGAGGACCCTCAATCAGCCAACTGAATTCTAATTTATTGAAGAAGTTTCTGGAATCTGTGTGCCCAACTGCTAAGCTACATTCAAAATCCATGCTATCTTCTACCTAAAACATAAATGTTTAAATTTCTAAAAGAAGAAGAATACAAATGGATAAATTTATGTTTTAAACCCAGAACAAAATATGCTGTCATAGTTACCAGTTTATCCACCCTGTATGATTTATTCATAAACAATGCAAGACTATATAATCCATAACATGGCAAACAAATGTGTCCTGGTTTTGATAAGCTCATTCCTCCAAGCAGATGCTTATCATAGCTACCTCAAAGTAAAACAGATGTTTCATCATTGAAAATCTTGGGAATATATGTTATGAGAAGACTGTATATGTTGTAGAACCCACAGCAGGGGTGGAGGGCTTGAGGCTCTGTTTGAATTCATATATACTTTAGCCATGAGACTTCACTAAGCATTAGTGACAAATCTTAAATATTCCATGTCAGCATGGCAAAATCTGACATGGTAGGGTCCCAACAAATCTATGCATAGAAAGGGCAGCAGATTTAACTGATTAAAGGACTCAATGTGTTTAATCCAAATTCAACCCATTGATCAGTCCTACATGAATATTATGGGCCTCTGATTGATGGGGAAGCCTGGTCATTGTGAATGATGACAATCTTTTAACTGTTCTTTAGAAACATTCCTCTTCTATTCCAGAGACCTTTAAGTATGTATATATGGAATAGTGCTTATCATTCATTTAACACATATTTATTCAAAGATTACCATAAGCCAGGCATTGTGTAAGGCAAAGGAGATTCAAATATATAGGTGCAGACCCTGTTCACAGAGAATTTACTGTGTAGTAGAGAAGTTACATGAAATAATGGAAATACCCCATAACCCTAAGATAACCTCATTACAGTCTCTACAACCTAATGGTTATTTGATAGACATGTGTTTACTTCATAAATGAAAGAATATATGCATGCATGAATGAAAGAAAACATGAAACCTTTGCTGCTAACTCATAAAATTATGTTATTTTTAAACCCCTTCTCCCTGAACCTTCTCAGAAAATTTTAATTAAATCTAAACTCTTTACCCTAGCTTAAAAAAATCTTTTCTTTTCTGGACCATGCATCCCTCTCCATCCTGGTCTCATATCATTTTCTCACTAGGCTACTATGCTCCAGTTATACTGGCTTTCTTTTAGATCCTCTGCTTGACACCTATGCACCAGCTCCCCTGCCTTTTATGCTCACTGTTCTCATCTTTGCCTGGCTGACATCTCTTGCCTGTTAGTGCTCATCTTACATTTCATACTATATGCCTCTTAAAGGAGCTGGAATAGATAAGTTCTAACTTTATAATATTTCAGTGACTTTCAAACATTTTGGGGGCAGCAAAAACAGGAAAGTGATTAGCTCTCTTGTTTAAAAGAAAGTTAAGTGGTGTGGAGCACATATGACCCTCCCACATCCTCTCTACAATCTGATGGCCTTGAGGTCCTGACCCAGAACCTCAGAGCTTCTTACCACTTATTATATTCTACATCCAAGCTGAATGGTCCCCACACTTATGTATATTTTAAGAAGTGGAATAAGAATGTAGGGCATTTACAAAAAAAGTTAAAAATAGAACTACTACATGATCCAGCAATTCTACTTTTGGGTATTTATCCAAAGAAAACGAAGACATTAACTCAAAAAGATGCATCTCTGTGTTCATTTGTTCATTGCAGCATTATTTATAATAGCCAAGATATGGAAACAACCTAAGTGTCCCACAGTGGGTAAATGGATAAAGAAAACATTATAAATGTATATATATAATGGAATATTATTCAGCCATAAAAAGAATGAAATCTTGCCATTTGCAACAATATAGATGGACCTTGAGTACACTATGCTAAGTGAAATATGTCAAAGAGAGAAAGACAAATACTGTATGATCTCACTTATATGTGGAATCTAAAAAACAACAACAACAACCCCCCCTCCAAAATCCCAAGCTCATAGATTCAGAGAACAGACTGGTTGTTGCCTGAGGCAGGGGGTGGGGAGGTGGGCAAAATGGGTGAAGGAGGTCAAAAGGTACACACTTCCAGTTATAAAGTCAATAAGTCATGGGGATGTAATGTACAGCATGGTGACTACAGTTAATAATACTTTATTGCACATTTGGAAGTTACTAAAGAGAGTAGAACTTAAAAGTCCTCATCACAAGAAAAAAGATTTTTGTAGCTATGTATGTGATGGATGTTGATAAGACTTATTTTGGTGATCATTTCACAATATATACAAACACTGAGTTGTTATATTGCACATCTGAAACTAATATAATGTTTTATATATATATGTAAATATATATGTGTGTGTATATATATATATATATACACATATATATATATAAATTATACCTCAATAAAAAATTTTTTCAAAGAGAGTGTAGGACATAAGGAAAACCAGTTGGTTTAAGCCACATCATAAGACATCACCCTCTCCCTCACCACTTTGATGATCCGTCTGACAAGTGACCTCTGAGCCGTACAAGGCTAGAACTTTAATCCCTACTTCTAAACTCTTTAGTTTCCCTCTTTATGTTATATCCATTCACATTCTACCTCCTCAATCAAACCATAAAGAAAATGAAGGTGAATTTTAGAGACAGACTATTCCTCTGAAGGAAAGCTCTACAAATGGTAAAGACAGACAGAGCACTGGGAGAAGTATCTCTTGAAGAACACGGTTTTTATGTATAGCACAGTTCAGAAAACACCTGAAAAGTCCATCTGATTCTCCAGCTTGTTCAAAATTATTCAATTGTCAGCAAAAGTATATCAAAACATTCCAAATTAAGTTACATCACTTCAAATTTCAAGATTAGACCTCTACCAAATCAGAGTGGGACAGAGGCAAAGAACAATCCATAAAGCCTGACTGTTGGTACTAGGATAGAACTAGTCCTATTCAAATGTGAGCAGATGGAAACACATAAATACATCTGCAACTAAGGACTGTATGAATAAAAAGACAATAATAACACCCAGGAAAGGAAATCTTCCCTATTGATTTGGGTAAAGAGGATATATATTTGAAAATTAATTTCTACATGAAACAGAAGAAAGATTTAGAACACATCTATTTGCTATCCTCAAAAAGATATAAGAATACACTGACTATAAAAGAGGATCAGAGTGTCGAAAGAAATTTTTCTGAGATGAATGCAGAGATAATGAGGGAACTGGCTGAATTAAGGGAATAGCTAAGGAAGCCCAAACTCAGGGGGGAAAATGAAAATCCATACTGGAGGCAGTAAAACAGAAGTGACCTTGTAAAAATTTAAGTAAATAATGAACAGGAAAATTTCTCAACATTCGGAGGAGAAAAAGAAATAGAAGAAAAGATGAATGACACAGAAGACAAATTAGATGTAACTGAAGAGAGTTGTTACTGAAACAGAAATCAGAACAACAGATACTTTGTCATCAACGGTCTAATATAAATAGTTATAAGTGAAAGAGCTTAGTGGAAAACAAATAAGAAAATTTTAAATGACTAGAAATATAAAGGAGGTTTCATTTTATTTTAAATCACAATGGTAAATTTAAAATCTTAAAAAAATCAAAGCTTATCTCTCAAGTAGCAAAAATAAGGCTGGCCTTACCCTACTTTGCAACACCAAACATCACAAGACAATGAAACAATCTGTACAGAGTAGTGACGGGAAAAGTTTGTAAACTGAGAGATTTATATCCAAGTTGTTCATGTGAAAAGGTGTCAGGAAGACATTTTGCTAAGCTTAAAATCATGAAAGGTAAATCATTCATGATCCCTTCCTGAGAAAGCACACACACAAAAAAGAATACCTGTCAACTGATAAAGAGAAAGAGAAATCAGGAACTCAAAACTGTTAACAGTTAAGTATAAAAGAAATGGCAAAGAACTTTCAAACCAATTAATTTTTTAGGATCAAATATGAAGAACTGTCAAATGGGCACACAATTAAATTCAAAATCTGAAAATATGTTGTATATGAAAAACAAGTCAGAATTTTGTAATAAGAAGTTGATATCATAACACCAGATAAAAGGAGTAAAAACTAGTAAATACAGAGAAGGAGAAAGTGAGTTTAAGCCCAGATAATTTAAATTCCTCATTAGAAATGTGTTCCCGAATTTAACAGAGAAATATAGTTTTAATATGCATTTGATAGACAAATGAATTACCACTAGTAGAATTAATGAAAGGATTTCAATCCTACAAACCTCTACACAAGATAAAAGCAAACAAATCTACAATGAAAGAAAAAAGCAAAAAAAATTAGATAACATGATGAAATTAAGCATAAGTATGTCATAGCAATAGATTTAACTGCTATAATTTTTCCTAATAATTTGTGTTAGAAAATTAAATATTAAATATATTCTGATATACAAAGACAGATAAAATTTCAAGATGGTTTAAAAATTGAAAAATGGTGTATGAGAAAATCTTGTAAAAAGCAATAAGAACAACAATGTTCAAGGCAGAAAGCAATAACCTAGGAAAAGAAGATAATATTTTGTGCTGATAAAAGGAATCCAGTGCAATGATGATATAACAGACATAACTTGTGTGGTAGATTACATAATCATCAAACACCAAAATATATACACTAACAACTACAGAAATAATGAGTTCTGAATACATCATACAATTGTCAATCTATGACAGATTGAATAAATATTAAAAGGAATAAGACCTTCGAATAATATAAATATGAATAAATGCAGAAACTTACATATACATACATGTCCTTATACCCTTTGAAAAGAAAATACAGGTTCTTTTCAAACACCATGGGGCATTTTAAAAGTTGACCACTTATTCAATATGTTTGATAAAGTTTTAAAGAAAAAAATTATATTCTCCACCTCAGTGCAATAAAACTAGAATTATTAATATAAAAGTTTAAGCAAAATTGAAACAAAACTGGAAATTTCCTTTAAAAAAATTGGCTCAGAGAGTAAATAAAAGTCAATGACAACCCACTTTTGAAATAATGAGAGTAAGTATATTCATATCAACACTAACAGAATATAGACACAGCAGTAATAAACCATGTAAGGCTGTAAATAAACAGGAGATAACTAAAATGAATTAAGCAATCAGCCTGAGGAGTCATAAAGTAAAAGAACATATACAACAAAAGGCTGAAGAAGGAGGACATATATACGGAAACTAAAAAAAAAAAAAAAGGTTCTGATGAACCTGGGAGCAGGACAGGAATAAAGACACAGACATAGAGAATGGACTTGAGGACATGGGGAGGGAGAAGGGTAAGCTGGGACAAAGTGAGAGGATCGCAGTGACATATATACACTACCAAATGTAAAACAGATAGCTAGTGGGAAGCAGCTTCATAGCACAGGGAGATCAGCAGGGTGCTTTGTGACCACCTAGAGGGGTGGGATAGGGAGGGTGGGAGGGAGACGCAGAGGGAGGGGATATGGGGATATATGTATACGTATAGCTGATTCACTTTGCTATACAGCAGAAACTAACACTACATCGTAAAGCAATTATACTCCAATAAAGACGTTAAAAAAAGAGCCTTTATTTAGAATAAATAAAAACTTATAATTAGAAATGAAAATAGAAATATCCAAACAGACGTAAGAATTTTTCAAAGGACAAACATATAAACAGCATTTTTCATCTATCCAACTGGTAGAGTTGGAAAAATAATTCTTAGAATTGGCTAGAGAATGGTTATATTACCATTGAAATGTAAAGTGGAAATACCATGTTTGGATAGAAGTGTTTCATTATATATCAAGTACCTTAAAAATATTCATACTCTTCTACACAGTAATTACATGTTAATTTATGCTATGAGAGATATTTAAAAATTTGGATGATTTATGTTTTTATACTACCTCCATATGTTGGAACATTAAGGAGCTGTTAAAAAAAACTGCTTTTGAAGATTATTTAATGGCATGGTAAATCCACCCTATAATGTCTGGAGCAAAAGAGAAGGATATAAAACTAAATATGCAGTGTGAATCCCATTTAGTGAAAAGCAAAACATAGATGACAACACACTGAAATGTTAACTATAATTATTTCTGTGTAGTTTTATTATTGGTTACTTAAATATTTTCTACATGCTTTTCTATAGTTTCCAAGTCTATGAAAATGAGAATAAATTCTTTTACAATCAAAATAAATTCTTTAAATTTAATTGAAAAGATTTCTGGCCAAGATGGCACTGCGATTTTACATGTTCAATTCTTCTTCCTCAAAATACCATTAAAATAAAATTTTAGCCGAAATTTCAAATATTAAAAGCATATCTGTACCTGCATTTGTCTTTTAATTTTGCACAGCAAAGGAAACCATAAACAAAGTGAAAAGGCAACCCACAGAATGGGAGAAAATCTTTGCAAATGATGTGATGGACAAGGGATTCGTCTCCCAAATTTGCTAACAGCTCATGTGGCTCAGCATCAAAAAAACAAACAACCCAATCAAAAAATGGGCAGAAGACCTAAATAGATATTTCTCCAAAGAAGACAAAGAGATGGCCAGGAGGCACATGAAAAGACGCTCAACATCGCTAATCATTAGAGAAATGCAAATCAAAACTACAATGTGATATCACCTCACACCAGTCAGAATGGCCATCATCAAAAATTCTACAAACAATAAATGTGGAGAGGGTGTGGAGAAAAGGGAACCCTCTTGCACTGTTGGTGGGAATGTAAATTGGTACAGCCACCATGGAGAACAGTATGGAGGTTCCTTAACAAACTTAAAATAGAGCTACCATAGGATCCAGCAATCCCACTCCTGGGCATACATTTGGAGGAAAACATAATTCGAAAGGATACAGGCACCCCAATGTTTATTGCAGTGCTATTTATAATAGCCAAGACACAGAAGCAACCCAAATGTCCATCGACAGATGAATGGATAAAGAAGATGTGGTATATATATATATGCACATACATATACATACAATGGAATCCTACTCAGCCATAAAGAAGAATGAAATAATGCCATCTGCAGTGACATGGATGGACCTTATCATGCTAAGTGAAGTAAATCAGACAGAGAAAGACAAATATCATATGATTCTGCTTATATGCGGAATCTAAAAAAAACAAAACAAAACAAATGAATTTACTTACAAAACAGAAAGAGACTCACAGACTTAGAGAACGAAGTTATGGTTACCAGCGGGGAAGGGTGGGGGGTGAGGGATAGATTGGGAATTTGGGATTGACACATACACACTGCTATATTTAAAATAGATAACCAATAAGGACCTACTGTATAGCACAGGGAATGCCACTCAATATTCTGTAATAACGTAAATGGGAAAAGAATCTGAAAAAGAACAGATACATGTATATGTATAACTGAATCACTTTGCTATACACTAAGCTATACACTATACACTGAAACTAAGACAATATTGTTAATCAACTATGCTCCCATATAAAAAAAAGTAATAAAGAAACATGATTTTTTAAAAAAAGTGTATCATACCCAATACAAGATAAAAGTCTCCATATACAAGAAAAGTATTGAAACAGACAGCAGGGAGCAAATGCCAGTACTAGGATACTGTTGAACTCTGTATCTAGAAATAGAGGCAATGAGAAGGTTCAAGGTCAGGGTCCCCAGCCAGACTCACATCATGCAACTGGGAGCTGGTAGGGTCTTCCAACCTGTGGGGGGTGGGAGAGGACTGAGAAAAGACAGGCCTGTGGATTGCATTAAACCATGTACATGTGATACAGGAAGGAACAGAGTGTGTCACGCAAATCAGATTTGTGACAAGCTGCTAATTACTGCATCTGCAATATCCCCAATACCACAATGGGACAGGAATCCCAGCCCACTAACATAAAATCTGATTCTGGCCCAAGAAGCCATGTGGAACCTACTGCACATCTGTGCAGTAGATATTTAAAGTATTTTTTTTTTCTTTAAGATAACTTTCACTCTAGATCAGCCAGTAAACTAAAATTCAAAACCAGTAAGGAAAAACAGGACCAAGAAGATATTCAACAAAATCAACAACTAGAGGGTGCTTTGATTCCTGGGGGGGGGGAGAAAAAAGCACATAGGTGTCTCTGAATAACCTTAAAATAATGATGCAAAGAAATACTATCTTTTTAAATAAGAAAGAATTAAACAAAATGAAGCAGATAAAAATTGAGAAAAAAATGAGTAACAAAATAATCAGTTAGAAATTAGAAGATAGAAACAACGTAGTTGATATCTCAAAACTCTACAGATGGAATAAATGGGAGAGTTTCTACAGTTAAAGGGAAAATTGGTGAACCGGAAGACAGTACTGAGGAAATCATTCTGAGTACATACTGAGACATAATGAGGTAAAAAACAGAAAAAAGAGATTAAGAGGTACAGAGTCTTCAGCTTATACCTAATAATATTTCCAGAATTAGGTAACAGAGAAAATACTGGAAAACAATTTCAAGAGATAACAATGGAAAACTTTTCCTAGGCTGAAGAAAGTCTTACATTCTCAGACTTAAGGCACACACACATCAACTGCTGAGTATAATAAATAAAGACAAACATGCACCTGGACATATTGCAATAAAACAGCAAAACAAGTCTGGTCAATGGGCTGTGAGTGGAAGTAACATGTGTCACTTCCCAGGTAAGTATAAAAAGATGGGTATGAGTTGTCCATGAACTCTTTACCGTGAAGCTCCAAGCTGCCTTTTTTGGAGATGAAAACAGCCTGGATCTGTGGGTTACCATATGGATGGCAGGTGCCTGGAGAGTCACACAAGACATAGCTGACTTTGCAGAAGACTTTTCTTGTGTTAGCTTGCTGAGAGTTTGGTAGTGCTTCTCACCCACTTAACCTGATAGAACAGCTTTATGGGAAGCACATAGATGTGGTTATAAAACATGAGGAAGAACTTAAATTTAGAAGCTTGAGCAGCACAATTAGCAATCTTCAAATAAGAGGGACCTATAGAACTCTCATCCCAAGTAACAGAGATTTTTTTTCCCAGTTATTCAGCTGATGTCTATTGAGCCTCTACACTAGTCTACGTCCTGAGGTATAGCAGTGCATGCAAGAGTCAAAACCCCTGCTTTTATGGAGTTCCCATTCTAGTAAGGGAAGAAAATAAGTGATATAAAAGGAAAAAAGTGATGAGAGAGTGGGGTATTTTGGAGTGCTATATGAAATAGGGTACTCAGAAAGGCATTTCTGAGAAGACCTTGAATAGAGACCTGAATGAAGTAGGAGAGCAAGACATGTAAATGTCAGACAGATGAGCCTGCAGCTGATGTGTAAAGGCCCTGAGGCAGCAATATGTGACTCAGAGAAAGGAAGGAAAAGACTGCCATAAAAAAGGATCAGAGATTACAGGGAACTAGATCACGGGGTATCTTGAGGGCCAAGGCAAAAACTGTGGATTTTACTCTGGAAAAAATGGGAAGCCTTTGGAGGGTTTTGAGCAGAGAAGTAACACGATTTGATTTATATATTTCAAGGACCATTCCAGCTGCTGTTGGCTAAAGACAGACGTGTTTACCTGAGTGGAAGCAGTTCAGAGGCCACTACAATAGTCAGGCAATCTTATGGTATTGGCTGTGGAAGTGGTTCCAATAGCCAGATTCAGGCTATACTCTGAAGGCAAAGCCAAGTGGATATACAGATAAATTACATATTGCGTGAAAAAAACTGAGTAAAGATAATTTGGCAGTTTTTGGCCTAATGGACAGGAAAACAAAACAAAACAAAACAGTATTGCCATTTCCTGAGATGAGGAAGGAGAAAGTTTGGGAGGTGAAGCAAACAAAAAACAGACATTATTTTCAAGCACATCATATAGTTACAAAAATCTGCCATGTGCTAGGGTACAAACGAACCCTCCAAAGTTTTCAAAGAATATAAAACAGATGTCCGTGACTACATGCAACTAAATCAGAAATTAAAAAGGTAGGAAAAGCATCATGATTTACAGACAAGAAAAGCAAACTTTAAAAATGATTTATGGAAAAAAAAACAAACCAAAAAAACTTGTTCAAAAATGATTTATGGGTCAGAGAGAAAACTGTAATGAAAATTACAAAATATTTAGATTTACAAATGTAAAAGAGTTGCTACAAAACTTTTAGGATGCAGTTAAAGCAGTACTTAGAGAGAAATATATAGACATAAGTGAATTTATTTTAAATTAAAAAGAATCAAAGTAAATAAGTTAAGCTATAAATCAGCAAGATAAAAGAACTGAGTAAACCCACAGAACGGAAAAGGAAAGAAACGAGAAAGAACCAAAATTAATAAACTAGAAAAATATAAATCAATAAGACATTTTTCAAAAGAATAATGAAATATACCAACTTCTAACATGATTAAGAAATCAAGAACATAGAAATAAATAGGAATAAGATTGAACATCATAGAAGATACCCATAATGTCCCCCCCAAAAAAGTCTGGATAGACTACACGTTGGAAATGATAGAAGAATAACAAGAACTTTCAAAATCCTCTAGATCAGATATTATTGCAGCCACTTTGGAAAGCCATTTGGAAATATAAAATATTATATATCTAAGAAGACCACTTTTAGGTATATAGCCTTAGAAAACAAAAACAAACAAAAAACCTCACAATCTGTGCTACAGGAAGAATATAGATGAATGTGCATTGCACCTTTGCCGCAATAGCAAAAATTTAGAAATGACTACCTGTACAGGAATGACTAAACTGCATTATGTGGATATTATGGAATACTGTACAGCAATTAAAATGAATGAACTCTATGTATACATCAATTGGATAGATCTCAAAAAACACAATGCTGATCAAATAAAAACAAGGTGTCAAAAGATACAGTATACCACCATTCATATCATTTTAAAGGTACTAAAACAATGCCCCATACTGTCTGTGGATATATAAGTATCTATGCAGCAAAAGGATAAAAATGGACTGAATGCACACGAAAAGTATGACAGTATTTGCTTTAGGGGAGCAATGTAAGGGGAATGGGATGAGGGAGAGGAATGTGAGAGATTTCTTTTTTTTTCTAAATATTTTATTTCTTAATAATAAAAATGACCTGCAGTAAATATGATAAAATGTTAACACTTTTTCATAATCAGTGGTGAGAACATGAGTTAACATTCCTTACATTTTTCTCCATACTTTTTATTTAAAAAGTACTTAATGAAAAAGCAGACACCATTTTTCACTGCCTCCCTCAGCTCCAGTTGTCACTAGTCTGTCCTTGGGAATGTAGCAAGTCTTCAATTTGATCCTTGACAGGACTGGAATAAGATATTATCCAAGGAGGGACCCTGACTCAAACTTCTCCCCCAGTGTAGTCTCACCCATCTGGGTTGTTGAACTTATTTCCTGGAGAACAAATCCCATCTATATTTTCAAGGCTTTCCCAATGGGCAGTTGGAATGATATAAGCTATAACATAGCTGTGATTAACTCTGGCAAACGAAGAATTTACTGCTCTACATGTGTCCTGAATTTGGGTAACAGACAAATAAACATCCGTGACGACCTGCATCTGCAGGTGGACCTCTGAGGGGCCTCAGAGCCATGAAGAATGTTAATGCTTCAGAATCAGAACCTGCTCTTGCCAAGATCCTGAAGCAGAGAGGGACTGTGCTGCTTAGATACCAGCAGAGACCTTTTCTAAAAGCAGGCAGTACAACTAGAAATATTACCACCACCTTTCAGGAGAAAGGAGAAAAACTGACTACAGCAACTGTCGTGATACCAGCTTTCTGGTCTTTATTGCTCACGAAATCCGGGAGTAAATTATCTTATTTCAACAACCAAGTCACGAAGAAAGGTAAGAACTTCTGGAATAGTGAATGACTTGAGATCATCATACCCCTCCCAGATTCCTTGAGAGGATGACCTGTGTCTTACTCCACCAAGAATTTCCCACAGTGCTTTGACCTTAGTAGGTACACTATATACATAGTGGGAATGTGTGTATGTATTCACACACAGCATATTATACGTGGCATATATGTTAATATACTTACATTATATATACATACACACATACATACATACATACTGATCAGTAATTTTTTCTCCTTCTTCTTGGCCTCTGCATCGTGTAGAGTTTGGTCTTTGGTTAATATTATTCACCATCTTGGATTCCAAACCTTGAGTCTCCTACAGACGCATTCTCTTTCAGCATGTGCTGAGGGGAGCTCTGAGTGGAGAGCAACCTAAGCTCATGCTTGGCTAGATGTGTCAACACACCCAAGCATCAGAATACAGGTTCTTAGGGTTAAGGAGTACCAGAGGGCATAGAATGGCTTTCTAAACATGCTGAGCTATAGGCCTCTGAGTGAGCTACTCAGAAAACTGGTTTTTGCTGCCCTTAAAAAATATGAGGTTTGAGTCTAGTCTCCAATTCTCCTGGCCCTCGAGAAGTGTCACCTCTCCACATCCACACTGAATTCAGATCCGGGGCCCAAGCCCAGCTCTCGTTTCTCACTTCTACCATAGGCTTTGCAATTTCCGTCAAATAACATCTCCTCTTTCACCTCTGTTCTGAGCAAGCGCTTTGTACTCACTTGCTGGGCCGAGCTGGGGAAAGGCCTTGACATAAAGAGATGAAAGTAATTGTCTTCTAAGACAGAAGGAGCTTACAGTTGGGTTCTGATTAGATGCAGGTGATCTCTGCCAGAGAAAAACCTCACCCCTCGACTCCCTTTTCTATAAAGCTGGCATTTTGTCGCAGAGGAAAGGCAGAGGCAAACGCTCTGCTCACTGAACACACTGAAAAAAGATTTGGGTTCATGGAATAGGGAACCAGAGGCCTGAGAAGTAAGGAACTACCCATTCTGTACTCACGTCAGATGCCAACAAAGGGACTCATCCGCTCAGCCTTGCATTTGGGCTTTATTTCATCCAAGTAGAAGATGTACATTTTCCATCAGCCCATCCTCAACGGGATCTCTCCTTCCCCTGTGATGTAAATCATCCAACCAAGGCCTATTACAGGCAAGGGCTTTCTCAATCAGCAACAGGATTTATGCTGCCTTCCCCAAAGTCACGTTTAACTCAGTCTTTTATTTTCCTGTGCTTTACAGAGTATTAGGAACCATGATTGAATTAGAAAGCTATTTAATGAAATAAAAACCAAGAGAAGAAACCAATATAAACCCCAAAGGCTAAGAATAAATTAGTTCATTTTAATTTCCAAGCTCTCACAGAAGCAATCAGTTATCCGCTTAAAAAGATTTCAAATATTCTGGCATCCAATGGAAGGCTGTAAAATGCCAACATATCTCCTTATGACCCATGGCAAGTTAAAATCTAGATATTTGATAGTGATAAGTACATGAAAAATTCCACCTGCCACATCTAGAAGAAGCAAAGCTGTGGCTGAAACATAAATGTGCATAAAACACT